>NC_081438.1:13420393-13725987 GCF_949786415.1 Peromyscus eremicus | reverse complement strand
CCCCCCCCCCCCCGAGACAGGGTTTCTCTGTGTAGCTTTGCGCCTTTCCTGGATCTTGCTCTGTAGACCAGGCTGGCCTCGATCTCACAAAGATCCGCCTGCCTCTGCCTCCCGAGTGCTGGGATTAAAGGCATTCACCACCACCAATGTGGCTTTTTAAAGTTTTAATTTAAGCAGATCCAGGACAGGCACCAAAACTACACAGAGAAATTCTGTCTCAAAAAAAAAATTTTTTTTTTAAATTTAATTGTAATGATTTATTTTTATTTTATGTGTACAAGTGTTTGCTTGAGTGTATGTTTGTGCATTGTGTGCCTGCCAGGAGCTGGAGGAGGTCAGAGAGGATGTTGGATCCCCTATAACTGGAGTTACAGATGGTCATGAGCTACCATGTGGGTTCTAGGAACTAAGCCCAGGTCCTTTTGCAAGAGCAGTAAGCACTTTTAACCTTTGAGCTATCTCTTTAGCCCTGTTTATTAAAAAAAAAAAAAAAAAAATAGGCGCACGCTACACTGAGAAACCCTGTCTCGAAAAAAAAGGGAAAAAAATATATACATATATATATGTATATATATATACACATAAACACACACACACAAGGGGTGGGAAGTATGTGTATGTTAGCGAAGTGCCAAGGGAAGCTGGATGAGACCTGGAGCTACAAGTAGCCTCCCAACATGGGTGCTAAGAACCCGGCTCAGGTCCTCTGCAAGAACAGCACTTGCTCTTAACTGCTGAGCCATCTCTCCAGCTCTCTCTTTTTCTAAGATTCATTTGTTTTTTTTATTCGTATGAGCGTTCGCCTGCATGTTTTTATGTGCACCCCTGGAGTTAGGGGTGTGTGTGAGCTGTCATGTGAATGCTGGGAAGTAAACCTGGGTCCCCTGTAACAGCAGTAAGTGCCCTTAACTGCTTAACTGTCTCTTGGCTCCTTTTTTTTTTTTTTAAAGCTCTGTCGATGGGGTTTGAAATCCAGAGGGTTGTGTGTAAGGGATGACTTGGTCGTCTTGTCTCTCATACAAAGGTAGGACCTTTTAAGTGTCTTTATGTTGACTTCCTGGTGTTCTTCATTATTATTTACAAATAGATTTCTGTTTCTTCTAGAATTTGCATATCAAAGGCAAGGGGCTTTCTTCCCCCTGCCCCCGACTTTGTGGAATCCTCTGCAGAATTCTGCCGTTTTATGTGCTCAAAATGTTTACTTAGTTGATTGAAATTGTGTGATCCATAAATTTCAAGACTGGCTTTGTAGTTGTCAGAACTAAAGAAAAACAAAAACAAAAACAAAACAGAAGTGATCATGGTAAAGATACAAGGAGATGGCTTAATATTTGTTGACATTAAAAAAAAAAAAAGCCATTTGACCCAAAATTTCCATACTGGTGCACACACCTTTAATTCTTGAGCTTGTGAGGCAGAGGCAGGTGGATCTCTGTGAGTCTGATGGCAGCCTGGTAGCTAGACCCAGCTAGCTCTAGGCCAGCTAGGGATACACAGTGATAGCTTGTCTCCAAAAACTGTAAAAACAAACAAAAAAGCCAATTGGGATTAACAAAATAACTCAGAAGGTAAAGAATCTCGCTCTTAAATCCGATTCATGGGACCCACTGACTCCTGGAAGTTGTCCTTGGACCTCACATGCACACACTAAATGAATTAGACGTAATTAAAAAAACAAAAGCCAACTATGAAGTGTTAGGTGACTTTTCACCCTGTTTAACTTCCTACATTCTGAATAGCCAACTTTCTTGTACAAATGAGGTGAGAGGTCAAATAGTTTGTCTTGTCCCCCCCTGCCCCCCATCTTTCTCTTTTTCTTTCCTTTTGGTTTTCCAAGACAGGGTTCCTCTGTGTATCCCTGGCTGTCCCGGAACTTGCTCTGTAGACCAGGCTGGCTTCGAATTCAGAGATCCACCTGTCTCTGCCCCCCAAGTGCTGGGACCAAAGGTGCGCGCCACCATACGTGGCTCTAGGAGTTTTTCTTTGACATGAAAAAGAAAAGAGTCAGTGTCGTGGCAAGCCTGCCCTTCTTTCAGTGTTGTGGAAGTGTTGTGATTCCTCCAGAGGCTGTTTATGGAGCTGCGGTGAGTCTGTCTGTCTGTGTAGTGAGGTCTATTCAGTATTCACACCACAGATACTTATCCAGCCATTTACTGTGCCATATACCCTTCTGGATGCTAGTGACACAGCCCTGGATAAAACGACCTATCCTTATTCTCTTAGAACTTCTCTGCCAGCCACTGGTGTCTTTTAATCCCAGCACTCGGGAGGCAGAGGCAAGTGATTCTCTGAGTTCAAGGCCAGCCTGGTCTACAGAGTGAGTTCCAGGACAGCCAGGGCTACACAGAGAAACCCTGTTTCGGAAAAACAAAACTTCCCTTCCCCTAGGAAGATGATACACATATTAAATATAAGTATTTTATATATTAGAATGCCATACATGGCAAAGGAAAAAAAATACAAACTAGAGAAGGAGGAATGAATACAAAGAGTTGCGGATAAAATTACAGGAGTTTCAGATAGGCTTGCAAGAGACCCAGCCGAGAATATGATTTCAGTAGACATATGAAGAAAGTTAGAGAATGTTAGTTCTTAAAGGAAACAGGGATCATATGGAAGAGGGACCAGAAAGTTCAACTTGATATCGGAAGCTTGGAGAGCAGATAATTTGAAGCCTTGAAGGCTGTTACCCTGAAAATATTTGTTAGAATACTGAAAGACCCGGAATGATTTAATGTGTCATCTATTCATTTATCCGCTCGTCTGTCCTAGAGCTGAGGTTGAACCCAGGCCTCTCACATATAGCAGGCCAACACTCTACCACTGAGCTGTGCACACACTGCCCTCCCCCACCACCCTATTTAACTCCTGGCTTAGCCTCCTGCGTGCTGGGATTCCAGGTGGGAGCCATCTTACATCATACCTGGCCTTTTTGGCCTCCTCTGCCTCAAGTGCTGGGATTAAAGGCCTACACCACCACCTGGCTCCATACCTAGCCTTTTTGTTTGTTTTGTTTCTTTATTTGAGACCGGGTTTCTCTGTGTAGCCTTGGTTGGTGTGCCACCACCACCAGGCTTCATACCTGGCTTTAAAAAAAAAAAATAAATAAAAAATGGGATCTTATATGTTGCCTCTGATCAGCTAGATCTCACCATCCTGCCCCCTCAGTGTCTGCAGTAGTTGGGGTTAGGTATTGACTACCATGCCCAACTTTCTACTGTCTTATTAACTGTGATCAAGGTTGAGTTAAAAATATGGAGAATTAAAAGTTCAAAGAATTTTACTGTCTGGCTTAAAAGTCTCATAGCTAATGAAAACAGAGCAAGAACTGAACTCTAGTTTATGTTATTTTAGTAAATGTGCAAAATACCTTGGCAATAGGACATCAAGTCAGTGGCTGCTCAAAAGTTGGCTAGCCAGGTACTTGACTTGACCCCCTCCACACACACCCACACTGGGGATTAAACCTCACGTTTCATACATGCTATATTCCCACCACCACTGTTCTATTGAGTATATACTTTTCTTGTATAATTTATTTTTAATTTTATTTTATGTGCATTGGTGTGAGGGTGTCAGATCCCCTGGAACTGGAGTTACAGACAGTTGTGAGCCACCATGTGGTTGCTGGGAATTGAACCTGAGACCTTTCGAAGAACAGCCAGTGCTCTTAACCACCGAGCCATCACTCCAGCCCCGAATATATACCTTTATACTTTCCTATTAAAATAAAAAAAGTTTCTGGGTATGTATTTTTGCCTGCATGTATGTCTGTGTACCACATTGATGCTGTTCTTGTGGAGACCAGAAGAGGCAGTTAGATCCCCTGGAATTGGAGTTACAGATGGTTGTAACCCTGCATATGGATGCTGGGAATTAAACCCCGGTTCTCTGGAAGAATAGCCAGTGCTTTTAATCGTTGAGCCAGCCTATTTTTGTACACCAACCCAGGATCTTTGTTTAACCCAAGGGGTCTATGTCATGAGATGTGCATATGTTCTCCCCAGCTCTACTTTTGGCAGCACAGCCCTGCTTTTTAGTTTCATGGTTCTCTTGAAACACACACACACACACACACACACACACACACACACACACCCCGCCCCCCCCAAAAAAGTTTCATGCTTCAGTTTCTTTTTCTTTTTTGGCGGGGTGGGGGTGGGGGAAAACACAGTTTCCAAGACAGGGGTTCTCGGTGTAGCCCTGGCTGTCCTGGAACTCACTCTGAAGACCAGGCTGGCATTGAACTCAGAGATCCACCTTCCTCTGCCTCCCAAGTACTGGGATTAAAGGTGTGTGCTGCCACTGCCTGGCTGGTTTAAACCCAGTTTAACAAACTTTTATATAAGTATTTTCAATCTTAATTGGAAAACAGTGTTTGTAATATTCTGTATATGAGTTTTTTAGACAGCTGTTTAAGGAGGCTTTAAACTATTACAACATTTTATATATTTTTAATAAACATAGGGTATATTTCCCATATAGATAGAACTCAAGAATCCATATGCTTTATTATTATTATTATTATTTTTTTGGTTTTTCGAGACATGGTTTCTCTGTGTAGCTTTGCGCCTTTCCTGGAACTCACTTGGTAGCCCAGGCTGGCCTCTGCCTCCCGAGTGCTGGGATTAAAGGCGTGCGCCACCACCGCCCGGCTAGAATCCATATGCTTTAAATCAGCATTGACTGATGGTACTGTACAGGAATTTTAGGGAAGAGTGACCTCTTCAGACTGTAGTCAGGGTACAGAAGGAGCTTCTCCCACTCCATTTTTTTTTTAAATAGGCTGACAGATTGTACTTAACCAACCTTGAATTTGGCTAGGACATCTGGGTTAATATCCTGGACCTGGCATGAAGTACCAAGGAATCTTGGCCACAATCTGTAAAGAGCTTTTTTTCCCCTTTAAATCTCCATCTGGCACTTCTAGAAGGACAGATTCCATTAGCACTAACTCAGTGGGTGGGTCTGTTTTTTGATTGTCTGTTTATTGTGGTCTAGCAACATCTTAAAAGTATTTTTTGCAAAGTCCTTGAAAAGAGGAAATAGTCCTGTTACGGGATCCCTGTTGGGACACCTATCTGGCCTCTTAGTCCCTGGGGAAGCCTGAGTTTTCATCCGCGTCCTGTGTTTCCTCTCAGGAATCTTCATGAGGCTAAGGCAGACATTTTGCTTCCCTAAATTTTATGTAATCATATGGCCTTGTATGCTTCCAACTTGAATTACATAGTTGGGTGTTTATAGTCTCCCTCGCTTACTTATATGTAAGCTTGGATTAAATCCCAGTTGAAGAGTCTGCCCATTTTTGACACTTGAAAGTGGCAAGTCCTTGATTAACAATGTTATTTTTGAAGCCAGGGGCCTAAGGATCCAGATGTTCAGGATGTGCAAATCATCTGGAATTTGGGTTTGATGTATAACAGAAAGGCAACTCTGATTAGTTTTTTGCTTCCCAACTGTACAGATTATTTTTATTTTATTTTATTTTACGTGTGTGTGTGTGTGTGTGTGTGTGTGTGTGTGTGTGTGTGTGTGCCACAGCATGAATATGGAGGTCAGAGGATATGTTAGTTACTTCACTGTGGCTGTGGTAAAACACCATGACCAAGTCAATTTATGGAAGAGTGTTTTTATTTGGGCTTATGGTTCCAGAGGGAGAGTCTATAATGGCGGCAGGACCAGAGAGCTGAGAGATTACAGTTTCACCTGCAGGCATGAAGCAGAGAGAGCAATCTGGAAGTGGGGTGAGGCTGTGTACTCTCAAAGCCACCCCTAGTGATGCTGTACCACCTCCTCAGACAGCATCAACTGAGGGCCAAGTGTCCAAATACCTCAGCCTATGGGAGACAGTTATTCAGACCACCATAGAGGACAGGTGGTTTCCTTCACCATGTGGTTTCCAGGTTGGAACTAGAATGACTAGGCTTGGCAGCATAGTGCTCTTGGCCACAGAGACATTTTTTCTGGCCCTACACATTCTTCACCTCCTGTAGGACCTTGAAATATTTAGGGCCCCTTCCCCCATTTTGAGGAAAAAAATAGGAACTAGTAGGGATATTTTCCTAGAAATTTTTTTTTTGAGACAGGGTTTCTCTGTGTAACCCTGGCTGTCCTGGAACTCACTCTCCAGACCAGATTGGACTTGAACTCGCAGAGATTCATCTGCCTCTGCCTCCCAAGTGCTGGGATCAAAGGCATGCACCACCACCGCTTGGCTCTAGAAATCTTTTTTTTAAAAAAAATATGAATAGCCTTTGTTGATTGTGGCAGTCAATTGAAGAATCCTGTTCTTGTTAACTAGGTCGTATCTACAGATCCAGTTAAAGCCTGAAAATAGTGTGTGTGTGTGTGTGTGTGTGTGTGTGTGTGTGTGTGTTGCTGGAGATTGAATCGAGAACCTTGTGCATGCTAGGCAAGTGCTCTACTGCTGAGCTACATGCCCAGGCCCTTGAAGACTTTGTTTTTCAAGACTTTTAAAAAAGTGTGTGTATATGTGTGTGTGTATCTAAGTGTGGATTTGTGTATGTGAGAACAGTGCCTGCAGAGGCCAGAGGACAGCATTGGATCTCCTCGGGCTAGAGTTGTAGGTGGTGGTGAGCCACTGAACATGGCTTCTTGGAAATGAACTCAGCTCTTCTGCACAGACAGTATGCACTCTTGACTACTGAACCATCTCTCTAGCCTCAACCGTCAGTTTTTGTCATTGTTTTGTATTTTATTTAGTAAAAGATTTGTTTTTATTTTTTATGTCTGTTTGTATATATATGTGTATAGTGTACATGCTTGGCAACTGTAGAGGCCAGAAGTGGGTGTCAGATCCCTGTAACTGGAGATACAGATGGTTGGGAGTTGCCAAGTGGGTGTGGGAATCAAATCTGAGTCCTCTGAAGAACAGCAAGTGTTCTTAACCATTGAGCATCTCTCTGGCCCTCCCCTGCTTAAAACAGCTACAGAGAGAGAGAGAGAGAGAGAGAGAGAGAGAGAGAGAGAGAGAGAGAGAGAGTGTTAGTTTAGGCCAGAGGTCAATTTTGGTGTTCCTCAGATATCACCCCTTCTTTTATTTTTTATTTTTTGAAATAGGAGCTCTGACTAGTCTTGAACTTAACCAGTTAGGCTAGGATGACTAGCCAAGGAGATCTGGGAGGGATCCACGTTTTTTCTGTTTCTCAGCTCTGGGATTACAACTATGGGTCACTGGGCCACATTGCCTGTCTTTTCTTTTTATTTATTTCTTTATTTTTTCAGAGCTGAGGACCGAACCCAGGGCCTTGCGTTTGCTAGGCAAGCAAGCGCTCTACCACTGAGCTAAATCCCCAACCCCTCTTTTTTTTTTTTTTTTAAATATTGGTTCTAGGGATTGACCTCAGGTCTTTATGCTTACATAGCAAAAACTTTCCGAGATATCCCTGAACCCTATTCTTGTGTTGTTTCCTTTGAGACAGGATCTTACTATATAGCCTTAGATGGCCTGGAACTTGCAATGTAAACCAGGCTGCCTCTGCCACTGTAGTGTTGGGATATTTGGCCTGTCACTTATCTTTTAATCAGGCATTTGTCAAGTATCTGCTATGGGAGGCACTAGCCCAGATAACAAGTAGAGGAAAACAGCTTCAAACCCTGGTCCAGAGACACCTACCTGCTCATATAAGACAAGTTAAAAACAAGACTTTATTCTTTTTCCTTTTTTTTGAGGTGGGGCGGGGAGTCTTCCTATGTCCACTTGGTTAGCCTAGAACTTACTGTGTAGGCCTGGCTGGCCTCAGCCTTGCCGTGATCCCCTTGCTTCAGCCTCTTGAGAGCTGGGATTATAGGCAGGCACCATTATACCCAGCTGTAGCTCTCTTTCCCTTTATTATTTTATTTTTTATTTTTTATTTTTTTTTGGTTTTTCGAGACAGGGTTTCTCTGTGTAGCTTTGCGCCTTTCCTGGAACTCACTTGGTAGCCCAGGCTGGCCTCGAACTCACAGAGATCCGCCTGGCTCTGCCTCCCGAGTGCTGGGATTAAAGGCGTGCGCCACCACCGCCCGGCCCCTTTATTTTTTGAGGCAAGGTCTCACTGCATAGCTTTGGCTGGCTGGAACTTCCTATATAGACCAGGCTGGCCTTGAACTCACAGAGATCCACCTGCCTCTGCTTCCCAAGTGCTGGGATTAAAGATATGTGCCACCACATTTGGCTTACTATTTTTTTCATTTACAAGTGTGTGTTTGTGAGTGTCTGTGTGTGTGCCGTGTCTGCATGTGTGTGTGTGTGTGCGCGCGCGCGTTGAATTACAGGTGGTTTGTGAGCTCTCTGATATGAGTGCTGGGAACAAGCTTGGGTCTTCTGGAAGAGCAATAATGCTCTTCAGTGCTTTAGCTGCCTCTTCACCCTTTTCAGCAGCCCCCGCCCCTTTCAGGTAGACCCTCAGTGTACAGCCAAGGATTATTTATCTCTGAACTATCATCTGCTGTGCTCTGGACTCCTAGCTGTGTGCTACCATGCCCAGCTCCATCCCTTTCTTGACTGCAAACTCCAGCTCTGTTATTTTGCGGAAGGCTTTATTCAAATCTTTGGAGCCCAGTTCTTTCCTCTATAAACTGTGGATAACAGTTGCTTGATCGTGGGCATGTAGATTAACTGGAGCAATGGGTGTAAACTCAGCAAATGCCCCTCTTCTTCCCCCCCTTCGCCTTTCAACCAGCAGTATTTTTCTGTCATTTCAATTGTCCTGGGAGACAATGGGTTTTCCTGGCTTGAGAAATGAGACCTTTCTTCCTGCCATGTTTACAACGTTAATTTGAGTAGGAGTGACTTGCGTGACTGAAAGGGCATGTTTTAATGAGCAGTTGTCAGTGGGGAACTTGTGATTGACAAGGACTTAAATGTTCCGAATGGAAAAGCAGGAGCGCTCCTCCTGTCAGAACTTGTGTCCTGCCAGCTTGCAGGCCCTTTTGTGTGCTCCCCGGTTGTCTTTCTCAAGGTTTAATTAAAGGTGGAGTTTTCTTTCTAAGGTCTGGTAGAACTTGCTGTGTGTCTGCATCGCACGCAGGTTAGCTACATGTGACTGTGACCAACACTGAACCCGGCACCTGAAATCCAAATGAAAGCATCTGAGTTTCCACTGACGGCATCTAGGCTGACTGCTCCAGACAGCCGTGAACTTGGGAGTGCATTTAATAGACTGATGGCTTCTTTTGAAATCAGCATTCTGCAGTCTTACCAATGTGGAAATGTTCCTTTTTCCATTGGCTCTCAAGACCCACAGCAACTGTATAGTTGCACATTTGCCAAGTAAAAACAAAAAGCCGTTTAAAGATGGGAGCCCACATCCCAAATAATGAGGGAGTTCTCGAGTCTTCTCAGTTGTCTGTGTCCTTTTCTTGTTCTGAACAGTTGGTGTGCCCCATGAAGGAGCAGCAGCAGTGTGCCTTCTTCTATTCCTCTGTGAGGACTGGGAAGGAAGACAATTTGAATACCCCTGAAATGCCCCTTTCATATCCCTGCTGTATATAACAGATCAGAAACTTGTTTGCCAGCATGCTCTAGGGTCAGGAGTCTATCTAGAGATTGGGGCTTAAGTCATAGACTATTAACTAACAAGTGACTACACTTTAGAATCAGTTTCCTCAGTGGTAAAGTGAGTTCATTGAACTAGATTGCTAAGGTCTCTTCTGAGTCTGAAGTTTTATGTTGCTATATTAAGCATCTTGTTCCCTTTTACACATTAGTATAATTGACTGCTGCTGACCTTAAATTCTTCTGGGAGATAATAACCACAGCTAGTCATTTTAGTCTCCTTTTTTTTAAATTTCATTTTACAATACAATTCGGTTCTACATATCAGCCACGGATTCCCTTGTTCTCCCCCCTCCCCATTTTAGTCTCCTTTAAGATCTGTTTCTGAGCAGTGACATATATCAGAATTACAGAATCACTGGGAAATTTTGTAGAATGTCGTGCAGATGAACAGAATAGCTCAAATTATTTAGCTTTCTGGGTTTCTTATTTTTCCACATTCTTGTGCAGATGGAAGAACGTTGGGAGGCTGTTTGTTTTTGTGTATGGAAGTCATAAGAACAGTAGTCCTCATTCCATTGAGCCAAGCAGATATTCATAATCTCTGGCAGTTGCATCAGAGCTTAGAGTTCCCTTAAAAACAGCATTGTCTAATGTCCTAGTCCTCTGCTCGGGTTGGTTGCATTTTCTCTCTGTCTCTGTCTCTCTTTCCCCTCCCTTTTGAAAACCACTCCGAGTACGACTTGTACTCTATTCTGTGTCATACACCCTAAGTTTTAAAACCATATAATTTTCAAGTATGACTTAATTTTTCAGAGGATTATGTCTCCGTCTGACTTTTCCGAAAAGATGCCGTAAACCTTTCTGTTCACTGTCAGCATCTTATTGTATGATCCTTTCAAACCAACACTTAATGCTGACAGGTTGATTTTGTAAATTGCTCTGTGAGGGCTTGATCGGAAGACACTGGAAGTAAGACTCCCTTGTAACACCTTTTGAGTTAAGGAGCCAATTAATTTTCTGATTCTCACTGGCTTGTCTTGGCCCTGGAGTGTCTAAACGGGCTTCTTGACATTGATCATTTGAATAGTGGCTGCTCTGTTTACTGTCGTCTTTGTTCTTTACTCTGCCTCTTCGAGAGCAGTAGTTTGCTGTTGCAACTTGTTCATTTTAAGGCTGCCGAGTCTGTCTCTTTCATTCATTTATTATTCTGTTTTCAATGCTGGAGATGGAATCCAGGGCTTTGCACATTCTAGGCAAATACTCAGTCTACCACTGAGCTACCTCCCTAGACTGAGTCTGGCCTTTTAAAAGGGTTTAGTGGGACCGATATGGTGGTGCATGCCTTTAATCCCAGGACTCAGAAGGCAGAGGCAGGAGGATGTTTATGAGTTCTAGCCATGGTTAGTGAGACCCTGTATCCCCCAGAAAAAAAAGCACATAGAGTTTGTATATGAAATATTCCTAAATACTTACATAGAGAAGTATCAGGGAGAGTAGGTCTAGCAGTCTTACATCAGTGTCCTGATTGGTTTTTTTGTCAACTGGATATAGGTTAGGGTCATCTGGGAAGAGGAACCTTGATGGAGAAAATGCCTCCATCACATTGCCTGAAGGCAAGTCTATTAGGATATTTTCTTGATTGTCCCACTCTGGACAGTGCCACCCCTGGGCAGGGGAGTGATGGGTTGTGTAAGAAAGCAAGCTGAGCAAGGCATGAGGAGCAAGCCAGTAAGCAGTGTTCCTCTATGGCCTCTGCTTCAGTTCCTCCCTCCAGTTTCCTGCCTTGAGCTTCGCCTAATGATGGACTGTAAGCTCTAAGTTAATAAACCCTCTTTTCCCCATGTTGCTTTTAGTCATGATGTTTGTTTGTTTGTTTTTGGTGTTTGGAGACAGGATTTCCTTGTATAGCCCTGGCTGTCCAGGAACATGCTCTGTAGACCAGGCTGACCTCAAACTCACAGAGATCCATCTGCCTCTGCCTCTGCCTCTGCCTCCTGAGTGCTGGGACTAAAGGTGTGCACCACCACTGCCCGGCAACATTGCCCCTTTTTAAAGCAGTTCTTATGCCTCTTACTTCACCCTCTCAGGTGCTGGGATTACAGGCATGGGTCACTATGCCTGGTTTATTTGTCACTTTTGAACTAGACTTAGATATTGCATTTTCTAGTTTATATGAAAAGTTTTTCTTAATTTCATTTTGCATAGGATTTTTTTCAGGTTGTTTGTAGTTAGTTTTGGGCTCATCTGCATGTTTAGGAAGTTTAGACTTTGTATTATATTTCAGGCTTTCTTGGTATTATTATTTTCTTTCACTTTTTTGACAGTTATTATATAACCTAGTCTGGCTTGGACTTCACTAGGCTAGCGTCACACTCTCAATCTTCTTGTCAACTTTATGTCATGGATCTGGGAGGGGCTCTTTATCTTATCTACCTCTGAGGATTAGTAGTGACTGAGGAAGGGGTGGCTCATGAGAGACATTTTCTTCAGTGGCATAGGCACTGGTAAGGTGCCCATGTACCTTAACTCTTTTTTTTTAATAACTTATTTATTTTTATTTTATATGCATTGGTGTTCTGCCTGTATGCATGTGTGAGGGTGTCAGCCTTAACTCTTTTTTTAAAATAACTTATTTATTTTTATTTTATGTGCATTGGTGTTTTGCCTGTACTCATGTGTGAAGGTGTCAGATCTTGTAGTTACAGACAATTGTTAGCTGCCATGTGGGCACTAGGAACTGAACTCATAACATCTGGAAGAGCAGTCAGTGCTCTTAACAGCTGAGCCATCTTTACTTGTTTCTTTTTAACTTTTTTTGCCGCCTTGGCTGTCCTGGAACTCACTAGGTAGACCAGCTAGCCTTGGGATTAAAGGTGTGGATCATCATGCCTGGCTATGTTTTGTTCTTATTTAAATAATTTGGTTACTAGAAAATCCAGAATTACTTATTTGTCCTGCAATATATTCCTGTTGGACAGTGATATTCTGGAAAATACAGCAGTGTCAACAGATGTAATTATCCGATTGAAGACTTTCAGCCAGCTCAACTAGCACTCACAAGAGGTAGTAATTGAATAGCTTGCTCATGGTTTCCTTGGCCTAGTTTTAAAAAGAGCCTCCAGAGTTGGGAAAATGATGAAATCATCTTCATCAGTGGCTCACAGGTAAGATAATAGTTCTACTTGATGCTCTAGTTTGAAAATTGCATCGTTTGGCATTATTTTATGGGTTCTTGTTTTGATGTTGAGTCAATTCAATACTTTTTAAAAATTGGTTGTAGGGGGCTGGAGAGATGGCTCAGAGGTTAAGAGCACTGGCTGCTCTTCCAGAGGTCCTGAGTTCAATTCCCAACACCCATAAGGTGGCTCACAACCATCTGTAATGAGATCTGGTGCCCTCTTTTGGCCTGCAGGGACACATGCAGGCAGAACACTGTATACATAATAAATAAATCTTTAGAAAAAAGTTGGTTGTAAGTCAAATAATCTTATAAACTTACTTGGAAGCAGGACAAGCCAAATCTTCCTGGCCATGAAGAACTTAGTCACTGCATGAAATGCAAAGAAGACTAGGAATGTGGTTGGTCACTGAGCAACAGAGCACTCCCCAGAAGCTCAGAAAGGGGTGGACTGGAGAATTGTCAGAGGAGACAGTTGCTGTTGGCTTGTGCTGCCTTGTATTTTCTTTTTGTTGTTCAGTTTTCTCTCTACATAGCTCTGACTGTCCTGGACCTTACTACATAGACTAGGCTGGCCTTGAACTCAGAGATCTGTGTCTGCCTCTGTCTCTAGAGTGCTGTGATTAGAGGTGTGTGCAACCACACCTGGCTCCCCCCTTTTTCTTTAATTAAAAAAAAAAAAGCTTTGTGTGTACATGTGTGTCTCTGTGTGTGTGTGTGTGTGTGTGTGTGTGTGTGTGTGGCAGGGACTCAGGTATGTACACATGAGCTCAGGTGCTTGCAGAGGCTAGAGGCATCAGATCCCCTGGAGCTAGAGTTACAGGCAGTTGGCTGCCTGACAAGGGTGCAGGAAATTGAACTCAAGTCCTGCAGTGGTATGCACTCTCTTAACCCTTTAACCCTTCAGCCACCTCTCCCGTCCCTTCTCTTCTTAGTCAATCTTGTGATCTCCCAGAAGCCTTTGCATGGCAGTAGAGGGTGGGTGGGTTTGTAAAGGATCCTATGTGGGAGATATGACCCTGCATTTCTCATCCGTGGGCCTTACGCTCTTTTCAGCCAGGAAGTGAACCGGTTAAGTTGGGCCCAAGCAGCCCTGTGCACTTGTTGATTGGGCTTTGATAGCCTGCCCGAGACTGAAATGCCGACCTTTGGTATTCACTCAGGAGCTAAAGAAACTGCGCCAGTGCCTTTCGATTCTGTCTTCCCAATATGAGTGAACAGGACTGAAAGAAGAAAAGCAAACCGAGTAGGCTCCTTTCTTCTGTGAGATGCAAGACCTTTGGAAAGCTACCCAGTGTTTTCGGTGGCCACAGCCCAGCAGCTCAGGTTACACTGCCCCTTCTGTGTTGGGGGCGGGGGACAGCAAGTGACACAGCATAACCATGTAGCCACACTTACATAACCATGACTTGGGGGACAGAATTAAGCTCTGAATGAACTGCCCAGGACCGAGGAGATGGTGTTAGAACAGGGTCTGACTTCTGTCAAGCGTGACTTGAAAATCATCAGCGGGACTCCCAACACCCCAGAGCCTCAGTTTGTGGCTAGCATCATTTAGAGCAGAATCTTCAGGGTGCAGCTGTCTCCAGGTAAGGGGCTGAGCCCTTTTGCTGCTGTTGCTCACAACTGTCCGGCTGGGCTCAGGTTAGACTGATTCTGGAAACTTAGTTTTAAAATCCCTCTCCTGGCAGGTAAAATTCACCGCAAATTCTTGAACTGCCCTTTGCTTCCCTCCCCAGAAGGTTTAGAGTAAAGAGGTGTTTTCAGTTTACAGATAGAAAGAGCAGCCTGCAAAGCATCTGAGCCGAACTTCAGAGTGTGGTTTGCTCAGGGCAGTCCCCTGCTGCACGAGAGTGCCAGGAACTACAGCATGAGTGATCTTATCACTCCGCTGATGGCAGAGTAGTTTTACTTTGGCAAAGACGGAGCCCGAATCACTTTCCTTTACTTTTGAATCCTTTCCCTTGCTGGGATTTGAAATCTAAGGCATTGGTAGAACCCCCAAAGGGTGGAATTGGAAATGAGTAATAATTAATAGCTTCAGGTTATACATTGCTGCAGGCTGCAGGAATATATCATAAGAACTCAGCTGGTTATGGCAAAGTCACTACCTGGAGGAATCAGGGAATTCCTCCAGAGGAAGCCAAATCCCAAGGAGTTTTTGATGTTACTTGGCTTGTTATATATCAGCTGTCTTTTGTTATGAAAATCATGTGTGCCTTCATAGTTTTCCCAATTGACTTTTCCCTAAGAAGGGCTAATAGTGTGGATCGATCACTCTTCTGGCTACCTCAGTCGGTAGAGCATGAGACTCTTAATCTCAGGGTCGTGGGTTTGAGCCCCACATTGGATGCCAGGTCTTGTATAATATTAGAGGGACCAGCCTTAATATTATACATCCCAGGGGCCCAGGAGAGAGAACTACTAACGGCGAGGACTATTTTCGGGAAATAGAATCTCAGCACACCGAGCTCTGTAGTCCTCTTGCTTTAATTCCTCTGGCATGACATCCTATATACACAGCTTCAGTTCTGTTCTCGTGCCTAGCCCCTTTCTTGCCCGATTTCTCTCTGTTTATCTACTGTTCCTTCTTAAGTTCTTTCTTAATTCTCTTGTCTTAATTCTGCCTCATCTAGGTCCTTTTCACCTTGTTTTTACCCAGCTAGGACTTTCCCATCTGACTCTTCCTCATCCTCCATCTCGTTCCTCTAGTACTGTCTTCTAGCCCTTCAATCTAGTTCTTCCCAGTCTCAGTTTGTTCCTCTCAAGTTCTTACCCGTCTAGTTCTTCCATACTCTTTTTTTGTCCCCTACGTGCCCTGGAAGTCCCGGTATATAAAGTGAGGGTCTGAGCTAAATTGTGTAAGGCCATTTACTTAACATCCACCTCACCTAGGCAGTGTCTCCTTGTGGAATTTACCTTAAGTCAGGAGACTTGCATGTGGGCTACTATCACTGTTAGTCCAAGGAAGTTGGGCGCCCCCCTGGGCAGTGTTTCCTGTAGTCCTTGAAAGTGGCTAAGGGAAATAATCTGATTCCAGAGAAAGCCTTTCCCGAGGCTGTTCTCCAAATACCTGGAATGTGTATGTCCAGAGAGTGATCAGTCCACACTGTTAGCCCTTCTTAGGGAAAAGTCAATTGGGAAAACTATGAAGGCACACATGATTTTCATAACAGAAGACAGCTGATATATAACAAGCCAAGTACCACCAAAAACTCCTTGGGATTTGGCTTCCTCTGGAGGAATTCCCTGATTCTTCCAGGTAGTGACTTTGCCATAACCAGCTGAGTTCTTGTGATATATTCCTGCAGCCTGCAGCAATACATAGAAATACTGAGGTCTGGCAAGGGTTAGATAAGTTATTTCAGGTCGGTTAGCTGAGACAGAAACCACACATCTCATTTCCCTGTCCAGCTTCTCACACTCTCTTCCTGAATCAAGACTTTGGGTTTTTGTTTTGTTTTTGTTTTAGGACAGGCCTTAAGGTAGCCCAGGCTGTCCTTGATCTCCTGATCCTCCTGTGTGCTGGGATTACAAACATGAGCCACCCATACCTGGCTTGAGGCATGACTTTGTTTTTGTTTTGTTTGTTTTTTTCTGAGATAGAATTTCTCTGTATATCCCTGACTGTTCTGGAACTCACTCTGTAGAGCAGGCTCGCCTTGAACTCAGAAATCTGCCTGCAGGGATTGAAGGTCATGACATTTTAAAAATGAGAGTTTGGGCCAGGCAATGGTACATAGAGAAACCCCGGCTTAAAAAAACAAAAACAAAACAAAACAAAAACCAAAAAACAAAGAAAAAAAAAAAGAGAGTTGGGGCTGGGGATATGGTTTAGTTGGTAGAGTGCTTGCCTAGTATGCTCAAAGCCTTGTTTGATCCTCAGCACCGGTGTGGTAGTGTCTGCCTATAATCCTAGCACTCTGAAGGCTAAGGCAGTAGGATTGCTATGAATTCAAGGCTAGCCTGGACTACATAGCAAGGCCCTGTTACAAAAGAAAGGTTATTTTGGGGGGGCCTGAAGAGATGGCCTGAGGTTAAGGGTACTTATTGCTCTTGCAGAAGACCTGGGTTCAATTTCCAGCACCCACATGGCAGCTCATGACCATGTATAACTCTAGTCCCAAGAGATCTGACACCCTCTTCTAACCTCCTTAAGCACCAAACGTGCACATGATATAAAACATGCAGACAAAACACCGTATGTAAAAAATAATGGAATGAATCTAAAAAGGTCAAGGGAAAAGGGCAGTTTTTCCTGCCTCTGCCTTCTGAGTACTGGGGTCAAAGGCATGAGCCATCACTGCCAGGCTTTTTTTTTTCCCTTAATTTGAGCATAAGTTACTTCATTCTTATTTGGGGAACTGTTTTGATGAATTGTAAATTTCTTAAACCTTTTTTATGCAAGTTGCAGAGAACGGGGCAGGGGTTGATTTTACTAAAATAGATATCTCACGTAATACTTTTAATCATGAAACTTTTCAGACCTAGAAAAGTAGAGTGAATAGTGCCATTGCCCGACATTATCAGTCTTGTTGGTCACCAAAGCTGCATGCTTCTTTCACACATCTTGCTCTTGCTAGTAAAATGCCTTCTTGCTTTACTATAGTTTTGTACTTTTCTGTCTTTCCCTTCCTGCCTCCTCTATTTATTTATTTATTTATTTATTTATTTATTTATTTATTTATTTATTTATTTATTTATTAGACAGGTTCTCACTATATATCCTAGCCTGGCTTTGAACTTGCTGTGTGGCTGAGGATGACCTGGAATTTCTGGTTTTCCTGACTTCATTCCCTCTCCCCTCAGAGTGCTGGAATCATAGATGTGCGTTTTCACACCAGTTTATGTGGTACTTCATGCACAGTAGGCAAACCCTGTGAACTGAGCTACAGCCCAGTCTCAGACTAGGGGAGTAGAGAGCAGTCATTGAAAGAAGTGGCTCTCTGGCATCCCACTGCAGGCATCTTCTTCACCAGGTGCTTCCAGGGCTGCTCGACTCATCTGTCTCAAGCCACTAGGACAGAGTGTGGCCATTGCGTGTGGTCTAGGCCTAGAAAAGGCACACTGCTCTCATGCTTCTTTAGTTCTGTTGGCTAAAATTCAGTCATGTGGTTGACCAAAGTGCCAAGGAAGCTGGGAAATGACATCTGAGTTCAGGAAGAAGGAGAAAGTAAAATGGGCCTTGTGAATGGACAGGCCAGGTGCTAGCTCACAGCATGCCACTGATCACACTTCGTCTTGAGTCCTGTCCTGGATAGAAAGAACTAACTGGGAGCCAGCAAGATGGCTCAGTGGGCAAGGGCACTCGCCCCCAAGCCTGACTTCAGTTCAATCTCTGTGGTGCAGGGCAGGTGAGAACTGACTCCCACAAATTGTACTCTGACTTCCACTGGTGTGTGTGTGTGTGTGTGTGTGTGTGTGTGTATGTGTGTGTATACATGTACATGTGTACATGAGTCCTTATTGAGAAAAAGAGAGAGAGAGCAAGAGGAAAAAACCAAAATGAAACTTTAGGTATGGGGCTTTAGCTCAGCAGTAGTGTTTGTCTGTTATACAAGAGTCCTAGGTTTCCTCCTCTATGCTGCAAGAGTAAAAAAAATAATAAAATTTGGATGGGGTGTAGTGGCTCATGTCTATAATCCCAGGACTCTGGAAGGAGGATGGTGAGTTTGAGGACAACCTAGGTTACAAATAGAGAGAATAGCGGATGAGACCATTAGAAAAAAAATCACAAGATAAACAAACAAAACAATATATATATAATTACCTTTATTCTATACTGGGATGTAAGCTCTGAAAGTCAGAAGGGAACGCAGCAGGCAGCTGGCCATTTTGCCCTTTTCCAGTGAGACATGATATTCCAGAGCTACAGCAAGGCTGCAGGAACTTTTGGCATTTTAAAAACGAACTGCTAATGGAGGAGGATGTGGATTTGGGGAGGCGGGCAGAAGGGCGGAGTGGGGGGACCGGAGAAGAGGCAGGGGAAACGGCGGTTGGGATGTCAAGTAAATACATTTGAAAAACGAACTTGTTCCACATTTTCGTCTTACTCCACTTGCTTGGTAAACAGTAAATATTAGGGCTGGTGGCTTCTCAGTGTTCCAGAGGCAGGGCAGGGCAGCAGTTATTTTCAGCGTGTGATTAGCTTCCTACTCAGTTTTCAGAGTTCTTCGCTGTAGCCTAATTTTCTAGGACAAAAAAGAAAACAGTATTTGTAGCTGAACCAAAAAAAGCAGTGTGCAAACTGGAAGACTGTGTCCCTGTGTTACTGGTGTTGAGCTGTGTGTGTGTGTGTGTGTGTATACACTCACCTGTGTTGCTCCTGTCTGGTGGGAGCAGGATGTCTTGACAAAGCACATATCCTTTTGGCATCAGCTCTAGGTTCTGTAATATAGAACCTTCTCTTTTTTTCTTTAAAGGGGTGAGGCTAGAGAGGCAGACAACCATCAGAATTCCCATTTGTGAGGTCACCAGCATGACCTCACAGCCAGATAGTTCAAAATGTTTCTTAGCTTCTGGGAAGATGTTAGCTGAGGCATGGCCTGATTCCATAGGCACCATGAGGTACCAGTCTGTCCTCTATTAGTTGATTTGGGTTGAATTTTCTATAGTTCTATAGATTAAAAAGTAGACACTGATGTCTGTATTCTTTATGTATTCAGATTACACAATTTGGAGAATTATATAATGGTAAGAAAACCACTGTGGCTATCCTTGGCAGGGTAGTGCAAGTCGAAACCTCAGAAGATGAGCAGCAGTGTGCTTTCACTCTGGGTCGTCAGTGTTCTGTTATGTAATTTACCATCACATTTCTCTGCAAATAGACATAATATTTTTAGTCTGTGAAAATATGTCTTTAACATCAGGCAATAACAATTTGGAATGGCTAGATCCATTTATCAGGAGTATAAATAACTTATGACCTACAGACTTAAGTTGAGACACATCACAACTGAGGAGCTGTCAACATTGAGTTTTGGTGACTATTTTACAGGTGGAGCTGTAAGAGCCAGTGTGAGTTCATGCAGATACCTGGAAGGTTAACAGAGATTTTCTTAGGTCTTACCTCTGCTGTTAGGGCTGGCCTCTCAAACTTGTGACATTCCTTCACCAGTGCTGGGAATACAGGCCTGCACCTCTTGTTCTTTGAGCAAAAAAGGTCATGGGGTTGCAGGAACTGTCTGATTGGCTGAGTGTTTCCCTTTCATGCTCAAGACCCCTGGGCACTGCAGGGGGAAGCATTCATAGAGAACTTTATGTTCCCAGATTCCTGAAACAAACACTTGATAAATCGTCACCTTCTATATTTTATTTAGGAGCTGATTAGAGTGGTGCATGTCTTTAATTCCAGCACTTGGGAGGCAGGGGCAGGCGGATCTCTGTTCTCGGCCAGTCTGATCTATGTAGCAAGTTCCAGGACAGCCAGAGCTACATAATAGAGAAATGCTGTCTCAAAACAAGAAACAAAAACAGAAAGTAAAGTAGGAATTAAGTCTTTTAACCTTCAATGTTTGACTCTAACTGGGGAGATGAAGAGCTTTAATCCAAGTCATTTTTTTGGTTTTGAGACATGGTCTTATAGTCTTCAGCTGGCTTTGAACTTGATGTAGATCCGAGGCTGGCCTTGAACTCATGATCCTTTTGTTTCTATCTCCTAAGTGCTTGTATTATGGGTTTGTGCCACTATGTCTGGCTTTGCTTGTGCACGTGTGCGTGCGTGCGTGCGTGCGTGTGTGCGTGTGCTTGAGTGTTTGAGACAGGGTCTCTCTGTGTAGCCCTGGCTGTTGCTTTTGTGTTTTGAGATCGGCTGTGTAACCCAGACTAGACCTAAACTCGTGCGGTCACATCTGGTAGACTGTGCTTTTTACAGCACTGTCCTATGTGCTCCTTATTTTTCCCAGTCACGTGTCCCTGTTTTCTTAAACGTGCAGACTTTAGGAATGAGGTAACCTATGCACACAGACTTAGAAATTTGAAATTGCTCTTTCTAGCACGTAGGAATCAGATAAGGAGGGTCAGGAGTTCAGTTCCAGCCTTAGTTAGCTACATACCAAGCGCGCAGGGTTATATGAGACTATTACAAAACCAGGAAGAAAGCAAGCAAGCAAAATTCCTGAAATTGCCAGTTAGAAGTGAATTTTTACCTGGGGGCAGTATTTAACTGCTTTAGATAATTTTTTAAAAGAATATTTAAAAATATTTATTTTATGTGCATGAGTGTTTTGCCTGCATGCATATCTGTGCACCACGTGTGTGCCTTATGCCTGTGGAGGTCAGAAGAGGGCTTTACATGCCCTGGAATTAGAATTACTGATGATTGTAAACAACTTTTTGGGTTCTGGGAACTGAACCCGGGTCCTCTGCAAGAGCAGCCAGTGTTCTTTTTTTTTTTTTTTTTTTTTTTTTCCGAGACAGGGTTTCTCTGTGTAGCTTTGCGCTTTTCCTGGAACTCACTTGGTAGTCCAGGCTGGCCTCAAACTCACGGAGATCCGCCTGGCTCTGCCTCCCGAGTGCTGGGATTAAAGGCGTGCGCCATCACCGCCCAGCTCTTGCAGATATCTTTATGCAGGGAGAATAGAACTGACTTTAGGTTTTGAATTTCTCTTTACAAGATCGCCGTGGGTGGTTGTTAAGGTGGATCACATGGTGCCAAGTATGGGCAGAAGGGAGTGGCCCTCTGGGTGTCTTAAAATGATAGTTTGCTGCTGCTAGAACAGTGACACATTTTTGTGCTTCGCATGAAATGTCAGGTGACACTGATCTCACCTCCAAACTTTGAGAAGTAGTAATTACTAGAGTTCCTTAGGTTTTTTTTGTTTGTTTTGTTTTGTTTTTTGTTTATTTTTAAGGTCCAAATAACTGGGCTGGGGATATAGACAGTACTCTTCTAGCATGGTTATATACCTTAAGAAAAGAACCTACTAACTCACCCATTTTTTTCTGCTACAAGAAATATTTTCTTTATCTGCATGTTTTGAATATTCTCACTTCAAATTTTTTTATGTATGTGCATAAGCCTGCATGAATGTATGTATACCATGTGCATGCAGGAGCCCAAGGAGGTAAGAAGAGGGAACCCTTGGAACTGGGGTTGCACACCACTGTGAGCCACTAGCTGGGTTCTGGGAACCAAACCCAGGTCCTCTGCTAGAGCAGGTGAGTGGCCTTAGGTGCTGCCTCATCTCTCCAGACTCAGTGTTCCTACTTTTACTTTTAGGAGGCAGGTTTTAGGTGATCGCTTGTTAAAAAGAGTACATAGTAAACATATGACCTGTATTTTGCGAAGGTTGTGATATTGAACTGTATTCAATCTTTAAACATTTGTTTCGAACAGAAGACCATTTTTCTGTAATTCCTGTTCAAACAAGGTTTAGAGAGAGAGTGTATCTGAGGAAAATGGGGACCTTGAATTCTTTTTGTTTGTTTGTTTTTGAGTCAGAGTCTCTCTCTGTATCACTGGCTGTCCTGGAACTCAGTCTGTAGACCACTGGCCTCGAACTCACAGAGATCTGCCTGGGAATAAAGGCATGCGCCACCACTGGCTAGGGAACCTGAATTCTTGAAACTCGTGATGACTAATTATTGTGCTTGCCAAACATGGGCACCATTCTCATGGTGGGAAGCAGCCTCTAGACCAGTAGTTCTCAACCTGTAGGTCTTGACCCCTTTGGGGGTTCAATGACCCTTTCACAGGGGTCAGCTAAGACCATCGGAAAACACAGATACTTACATTATGATTCATAACAGAAGCCAATTTAACGTTATGAAGTAGTAACGAAAGTCATTTTATAGTAGGGGGGTCACCACAACATGAAGAACTGTATTAAAGGGCTGCAGCATTAGGAAGGTTGAGAACCACTGTTCTAGGTGGTGATGTCCTAGATATTGAACTGTAACAATATATTTGATACAGTGTGTACACAAAGCACTGTGAGAGGCTGAGGCAGGAAGATGGCCAGAAATTCCAGGAGGCTTAGGCATTCCTTGTCTCAGAGCAAAAACCAAGGGCCGTGGAGATGGCTCAGCAGGTAAAGGTGCTTGCTGCCAAAGTTGCCTGCCTGAGTGAAATCCCTAGAACCAACCCATATGGTGGGAAGAGTGAGCTGACTCTGGCCAGTAATTTTCTGACTTCCACACACACACACACACACACACACACACACACACACACACACTGTGACACACATGTGCCTCTCCCCAGTAAATAAATAATTTTTTTTAAAGCAAACAAGGAGCTGGAGAGACAGCTTAGTGGTAAGAGCATGCACTGCTCTGTGAGGAGTTGGTTCCCAGCTCATAACTGCCTATAACTCCAGTTCCATGGGGATCTGATACCGCTGATCACTCACATTCTCACACACACACACTTAAAAATAATAAAAAGAAGTATTCGGAAACCAAGCAAACAAACAAATCCAAATAAAACAAACACCCCCTCCCCACTCACACACAAGACAACTTGGACTAAACCATAGTTTCATTGAGGATGAACACTTGCTTGGAATAGAAGAATATCCTACTTTCTGGAACTGTAACTGTAAGCAAAGCTTAAGAAATATAAAGTACTTTTTTTTTAAATCCAAGGACAGGTCATCTAAGGTTATCTGCTTCTTTGACATAAATATCTTGCTTCTTTGGCCTTGAGTTCTAGATCAGATCCGAGTTAAATTACAAATTTAAGGTATTAATCTAGCTCAAAAAATTTCAGGCCTGCCTTTCTCTTCCAAGTAATTTGGTAGGGCACCCAGGACAGACAGCCAAACAGTTTCTTTCTTTCTTTCTTTCTTTCTTTCTTTCTTTCTTTCTTTCTTTCTTTCTTTCTTTCTTTCTTTCTTTCTTTCTTTTTAGTTTTTCAAGACAGGGTTTCTCTGTGTAGCTTTGCGCCTTTCCTGGAACTCACTCTGTAGCCCAGGCTGGCCTCGAACTCACAGAGATTTGCCTGGCTCTGCCTCCCAAGTGCTAGGATTAAAGACGTGCGCCACTACCACCCGGCCCAAACAGTTTCTTTAGTATTGATGTTGAGCAACACAGCTTCCTGTTTTGGGGTGGAAGTGTAAACCCTTGAATGAGAAGGAGCAAGAAGGGATTGTGTAGTCAACGAGTCCTTCATGCTCTGCTCCCTGGTACTGCTTGGTGCTTGGAAGTAGATGGTCTTCCTGCTTCCTTTTAAGAGTACGAGCAAAACAGTGGCTATTTTTAAATCTCAGAGGTGATGTAAGTTCTAAAGATAAACATTTTTCAAATAGTTCTTGACTTGAAAAAAAAAACTCTAAGGCATCATTCAGTGTTATAAATGCAAAACTCTTGGGTTTTGCACACACCCATATACATAAGTACAAATAGACATATGTGACACAGACAGACAGACAGACACACACACACACACACACACACACACACACACACACACACCAATATTGTTTGGAAAGCAAGACTGTAAAGCAGTGTGACTTTTTTCTTGGAAAGTGGTCTCACTCGCCTCTCTTTGGCCTCTTGAAGCAAGGTCTTGCTATGTAGCCCTGGCTGGCCTAGAACTTGTGGCTATCCTTCTACTTCTTTCTCCCAATTTCTGGCGTCACAGGTCTGAGCTACCTCTTTGGATGTGACTAACTGAAAAAATAGGAGTTTATATACATCCACACAAGGTCTTTCCTGTGGGCAGGCGTTGTGTATTATGGTGACACAGCCATTAATTTTTGGAACTGTTGGACTTTTCCCTGTGGGCCTTGGATCTATTTTGCTTTGTTTGGTAGCTGCACATCCATTTAACTTTGAGATATTCTGATCTAGGTTTTGGAAACAGCTCATAGTGTTGTAGAGTCACACCACTAATTTCTCGGACCACCAACAAGGTGCCTCTGAACTTGCTTCATTCACTCATTTGCTTGTTTTTCTTAAAGTAAGGTCTCACTCTGTAGCTCAGGCTGATTTTGAACTTGTATTCCTCTTGCCTCAGCCGCCTCAAAGAGATCACAATTACTTCTGAAAATAGAGTTAAAACATTTTGAAAGATGGGAAATATGGCTGGGCGATGGTGGCGCACACCTTTAATCCCAGCACTCAGGAGGCAGAGCCAGGCGGATCTCTGTGAGTTCGAGGCCAGCCTGGTCTCCAAAGCAAGTTCCAGGAAAGGCGCAAAGCTACACAGAGAAGCCCTGTCTCGAAAAACAAAAAAACAAAACAAAAAAAAAAGATGAGAAATATGACTCAGTTACTAGAGTGCTTGACTAGTATGCGTGAAGCCCTGGGCTCTATCCCCAGCATCATAGAAACTGCATGGTGGTGGGTGCTTGTAATCCCAGAACTGGAGAGATAGAGGCCACAGGACCCAAGTTCAAGGTCATCCTTGGCTACATACCAATTTTTAGGTCAGCCACAGATACAAAAGACTGGGTCTCAAAACAATTGGTTGAGGCATTTTTTGTGAATTATTTAGTGTTTCCTCAGGCAATCACTTTTTTGTGGGTCTTTCTTTATAATCCTGGCTTTTATGGAACTCACTGTTTAGTTCAGGGTGGCTTCGAACTCACAGAGATCCTCCTGCTTCTGCCTCCTGAGTGCTGGGATCATAGGCTTACACCACCATGTTGTGCTCAGGCAGTCACCTTTAAAATGTTTTTATTGATTTTTATGTGTATAAACATTGTAGGCATGTAGGTCAGAAGGGGTTGACCGAGTCCCTGGAACTGGAGTTACAGGTAGCTGTGGCTGCCTGACCTGGGTGCAGGGAGCCAAACTGGGTCCTCTGCAAGAGCAGTAAGTGCTGTTTGCTGAGCTCTCCTGCTACTCAGTCAGTCACTTGATATGGTAGATTCTTTGGCAAGGAGAGAACCTTTGGGTGGAGGAGCTGTGGAATGCTGTTGTCCAATAGAACTATTTGTCCTGTGTGCAATGATGGAAACTTCTCTCTGTGGCACTGTGGCCAGTTAATTGTACATTTGAATGTGACTGAGCCGTTCAATTTAACATGTAGGGGCTAGATACATGGTTCCAAGATAAAGAATGCTTGCTATTCGTGCAGAAGGCTGGAGAGGGCTGGAGTTGGTTTTCCAGCCCCTCAGTCCGGTAGCTCACAACCACATCTAGGGTGTACTATGCTCTCTTCTGGCTTCCACATGCACCTTCTTGCATGATTGTATACAGAGAGGGGGTGGTAAATCTTTAAAAAGGAAAAAAGTAGGGTAGGCATGGCCGTAATCCTAGCACTTGGGAGGCTGAGGCAGGCAGATCTGTATGAGTTCTAGGCCAGCCTGATCTGCATGGTAACTTTCAGGCTATCCAGGGCTTCATTGTGAGACCCTGTCTCAACAAGACAAAACAAAACAAACAAACAAACAAACAAAGGCAACGTGTAGCTGGTAGCTACCATACTTAAAAACACAGAGGCATAGTAATATTGAGCCTTTAGTCTCACAGACTGGGGGAGTAGTTTGTGTTAAGATACAAAAATGTATCAAGTAAAGGTAAGCTGTTAAATACTCATCCTAGTCCACCCCCTTGTGCCTTGTAGTAGGAAAAGCTGGACTTGGACTCGTGCTCAGCGGCAGCTAGTCTTCACAGCTGTGCTGGTCTTTGCCAGAGTGTCATCTTAAGAGTTTTAGATGAGCCGGGCATGGTGGCGCACGCCTTTAATCCCAGCACTCAGGAGGCAGAGCCAGGCGGATCTCTGTGAGTTCAGGCCAGCCTGGTCTACAGAGCGAGATCCAGGACAGTTAGGCTAGTTAGAGAAACCCTGTCTTGAAAAACCAAACCAAACCAAACCAAACCAAACCAAACAAACGACGACGACAACAACAAAACAAAAGAGTTGTAGATGATAATCTTCCCTGGTAGTCACAGTGTAAGCATCAATCAACACTGATGCTCAGGACTCTCTTTCCTGAATTAGCCTGATGCTGGCAGCCCCCAGCTCTTACCCGTACTAACTACCGTAATGCATGAGGGTTTCAAGTGATGCAGGGAAAGGCTGCCAACCCTCCCTTTCAGACTTTGCTTGGTAATGGTGGCTAGACTAAAGTAATTGAAACAAACAGGTGAAATAAATACAAGGTCCGAGACGCTGTGGACAGCTTTCATTGTGCTGGTAGAATCTTGAAATAAAGGCTTTGCATTTGAGGTGGAAGGTTAGTAAGTTGATCAGTCTCCTTCAATTTATCTTTTAAATTTGATTTCTTCTGATAATCTTCTGGTTCGCTGTCTCTCGAGAAGGGGAGACAGCGCCAGCTGAACTTGCTCGCTGTCAGTTCCCAGGGTTGTCCTCCCCTCTTTCTTCCTTGGTCTCCTGACTGTGTGATGCGTATTTCCTTGCAGCTCACACATGCCTCACCTTGCTGGTGAAGCCTTTCCTTCCATCCTACTTCTTTCTTTCGGTCTTTTAGGCCGTTTTCAGGATAGTCACATGGTTTGGTATTTCTCATAAATCACATTATATGGTTATTTATTTTTTGTGTGGATGTGGATCTTTTCTCCCCAGCTACATTGTAAGTTCCATATGTTTGTGTCTATCATATATTATTCTGTCATCTGTAATGAGCAGGAAGTATAATTGAAAAACATACTCGGTACACCTCAGCTAATTTTAGAGTAAACATTTGGAGCTTTTATTTTTCATTTTATTTAGTGAATGTTGTTTATTAATTGATGTAGGAAATATAAAGATGACTATAGTTTCCTCCCCTCGAATCCACAGTTCACACAGAGACAGCTATGTGCTAGATGCTATGAAAAGTGTTCAGACTGAGTGGAGTGTGGTGGCTTGTGCCTGTAATCCCAGCACTCAGGAAGACCAACACCAAGAGAAGTGCTGTGAGTTTGAGGCCAGTCAGTACTACAGTGTGAGGCCCTTGTTTCAAAAACTGAGAAACGGCCATGAGATGGCTCAGTGGGTTAAAGACATTTCCACACAAGTCTAACATCCTGAGTTCAACCCCCAGAACCTACTTAAACGGTGAAAGGAAAGAGCTGGTATCCAGGATCCATGAAACTCTGTCACAAAGAGCACACAGACTAAACAGGATGGACACTGTATGGGAAATGGAAAGTTGGATACATTGTCATTGGTGAGGAGCTGAGTAGGTTTAGTATGGCAGGTGAGTGCAGATTTGAGCAGGCTAAGCTGGAGACTTGGAAAGCACATTGCAGGCAGGGAGAACCCCTGAAACAGAGCCACAGAGGAGGCAAAGTTCTGAGGTGCTGTAGAGGTATTGAGAGTCAATTGTGGATGATTCATGTGCATGTAATTGAGAAATTGAACCTCCGATTATTTTTTGATCATTAATTGCGTAGTGGTTCTCAAATGCTCCCATCAGAATCACCCAAATGACTCATTAAACTACAGATAGCAGAGCCCACCCAGGGCTCATTTCTCACACGTTCTAGGTGGTGCTGATACCTCCCACTGTGAGCGCACCAACACGTCTGATAACTGCCTGTGGAGGTGCCTGTTTTGTGTATGTAAACCCTTGATGTTAACGCACAGTGGTGTTGCTGCTCTGGGCATAGACTGGTCTTTCCATAGGCTGCAAACCAGGCTTTGGTATTCATAACCCTTAGTGCAGTGTCGAAACAGTAGTAATCAAAACAGCAAACCTGAACATGCTTACTTGGCACCCAAGGTTTTCTTTTTACTAAATTAATTAATTAATTTTTTCCACCCCTATCATAGTTTCTCTTCCCTCCCTCCCTCCCAGCCCTTCCCCCTCCCTCCCAGCCCCTCCCCCAGCCTCTGCTATCACCCCCTTATTTTTTTTTTTTTTTTTTTTTTTTTTTTTTTTTTTTTTTTTTGGTTTTTCGAGACAGGGTTTCTCTGTGTAGCTTTGCGCCTTTCCTGGGACTCACTTGGTAGCCCAGGCTGGCCTTGAACTCACAGAGATCCGCCCGGCTCTGCCTCCCGAGTGCTGGGATTAAAGGCGTGCGCCACCACCGCCCGGCTCACCCCCTTATTATTTAGTGTATATGAGTGTTTTGCCTGCATGTATGTCTGTCTGTGTACCACATGAATGCCTAGTTCCAGAGGAGGTGGTGAACCTCTTGTGGGTGCTGGGAATCAAACCCAGGTCCTTTGCAAGAACAGTAAGTTCTCTTAACTAGCAAACTCTCCAGCCCTGGTACCCAAGTCTTTTTTTTTTTTTTTTTTGGTTTTTCGATACAGGGTTTCTCTGTGTAGCTTTGCGCCTTTTCCTGGAACTCTCTTGGTAGCCCAGGCTGGCCTCGAACTCACAGAGATCCGCCTGGCTCTGCCTCCCGAGTGCTGGGATTAAAGGCGCGTGTCACCACCGCCCGGCTCGGCACCCAAGTCTTTAAGTATCTGAATTAGAGGCACTTGGTGCTGGAAGCCCCTTGTAATATAAAATGAAGATTTAAAATCTCCTAACTCCCAGCCATGTGTGTTGGTACAAGCCTATAACCCTAGAACAGGGAGTTTAGTCCTGGCACTAGAGAGGCAGGCGGATCTTTGTGAGTTCAAAGCCAGCCTGATCTACATAGTTCCAGGACAGCCAGAGCTACATAGTGAGACCTGGTCTCAAACAAAACAAAACAAAACACCTTTGTAACTCCAAGTAGAGACAAAAATGAGTATAGCAACAATTGGGAAACACTTTAGAGTGCCTTTACAGTCTTAAAAATTATTGAGTTCTCCAGAAGTGCCCCACCCCCCCAAAAAAAACCAACCCAAACAAACAAAATGATGGCTTCCTGTGATTCTCTCGCACCACTACTGTGCTCAATGTGGAATAACTGTCGTCCCTGTTCTCTTTCTCTTTTCAGATTGAGTCGAGAGACGGAGCTCTCTATAGAAACACCCACGTTTGTATGGATGATTGGGGAAAGATAGTGGCACCAGTGAGGGAGAGCTCTGACCTTCCAAGACAATGAGTATGCTCAAACCAAGCGGGCTGAAGGCCCCCACCAAGATCCTCAGGCCTGGGAGCACAGCCTTGAAGACATCTGCCGCTGGTAATGCTTCACTTCTTACTTGTTTATTTTTAATCATTGCATTTTGAGACAGGGCTTCTCTGCATAGCCCTGTGTCCTGAAACTCACTCTGTAGACCAGGCTAGTCTTGAACAGAGGGGTTTGCCTGCTTCTGCCAGCCTGAGTGCTAGGATCAAAGGTGTGTGCCACCATGCCTTGTTACTTTTAATTTTTCAGAAAAAGATTTGTTTTATTATTTATTTGTGTGTGTGTGTGTGTGTGTGTGTGTGTGTGTGTGTGTGTTTGTGCATGCATGCGTGCATGTGCATGCAGTTGCTGGAAGAGTCCAGAAGAGGGTATCAGATCCCCTAGAGCTGGAATTATATGTGAGTCACCTGACATGGGTGTTGGGAGCTGAACTCAGGTCCTCTGCAAGAGCAGCAGGCACTCTTAATCACTGAGCGATCATACATTATCCTGTATAAAGGCATTGAATTGGAAGATTTTTTTTTTATTTTCTGAAAAGACAACTTTATAAAAATCGGTATTTGAAAAAGTTTTGATTAAGAAGCAGAGTTTTATATTTGGAGTTCTTAAAAAACATAAAACTGGGCTGGAGAGATGGCTCAGTGGTTAAGAGCACTGGCTGTTCTTCCTGAGGTCTTGAGTTCAATTCCCAGCAACCACATGGTGGCTCACAACCATCTGTAATGAGATCTGGTGCCCTCATCTGGCCTGCGGGGACACATGCAGGCAGAGCAAAGTATACATAATAAATAAATACATCTTTTTAAAAAAATAAAATAAAATAAAATAAAACTAAGCCGGGTGTGGTGGTGCACGCCTTTAATCCCAGCACTTAGGAGGCAGAATCAGGTGGATCTCTGAGTTCGAGGCTAGCCTGGTCTACAGAGCGAGTTCCAGGACAGTCACAACTACACAGAGAAACCCTGTCTTGGGGAAAAGCAAAACAAACAACAACAAAACTTGTATGTTCAGGTGTGCATGCACACCCACCTTTTCGAGCACCTCTGGAGGTCAGGGGTTGATGTCAGGTAACTTCTTCAGTTGTTCTCCACCCAATTTTTGAGACACTAGACCTGGAACTCATCTGGCTAGGCTAGCTGGCCAGTGAACTCCAGGGATTTTCCTGTCTGTGCCCCACGCTCCGCTATTTACATTGATGCAGTGATCTAAAGTCCTCCTAGAACTTTACCTGCTGAGCCACACACAGCCATTCAGATCTAGAATTCTTTTTTTTTTCCCCAAGACAAGGTTTCCCTGTATAGTTCTGGATGTTAGGGAACTCACTCTGTAGACCAGGCTGGCCTAGAACTCACAGAGATCCACCTGCCTCAGCCTCACGAGTGCTGGGATAAAAGGCGATCGCCACCACCATCTGGCAGATCTAGAATTCTTAGGAGTCACATTTTTGGAGGTTATCCTTTCTTAATTTAGTTTGAGTAGTTAAAGTAATTAACAAGTTAAGTCACTCGAGTTATTTGATCCCTACAGTATTATTGATTTCTCTTCCTTAATTTTTCCAGATCTTTCTCCATGGAATTAGAAACAAACAAACAGTAGTCTAGTCTAAAAGGTTGGATGACACTAATTGAACAGTAGTTGGTTCTCAAACCAGTGAGGAAGACCTTTCCCAGACATTTTATGCATGAGTAATTCAGTCCATTCAAGTTGCTCCAACACAGTGGTTCTCAACCTTCCTAATGCTGCAACTCTTTAATACAGTTCCTCATGTTCTGGTGACCATAAAATGATTTTTGTTGCTTCTTCATAACTGATTTTGCCACAGTTACGAATATAATGTAAATATCTGTGTTCTGGTGGTGACCCCTGTGAAAGATTGGAACCACTGCAAAACAAGTTATCTTAGGCTGGGAGTTTACAAATGACAGAAATGTGCTGTGCACAGTTTGCTGTTCCCCAGTGATGTTTACACTTCCTTGGCAGTTAGGCCTCAGGCCAGATGTCGGCTCTTGGGTGTGTGGGGTGCTTGTCTTCTCCACAGCACTCAGGCTACCTGCTTTCTTATCTCCTCTCAGTTCTTCACTCTGACCTCTAGGACGGCACAACAGTTCTGTCTTGCTTTGTTTTCTGGCATCGTACAATACCTCGGACTAGTCCTAGAGACGCAAGAGCCCCTTAATTAAACATGTAGAGGATGAATCCATACATTCAGTCATTTAGTTTTTTTTTTGAAGGCCCTCGAGAGATGTCACTGCCTCCTCCCTACCTGGAAGAAACTAAACTCAGGGAGGTTGTGTCACAGCCTGAGATCATGATATGCCTCATAAACGATAGTCTGGTTAGGAATGTGCACTTTTCCAAATTACACTGAATATTTAATAAATCCTTGTTGGACGACTAAATGGATGTTTTCAGTGTAAATACACATTTCTGACAAATTAACTACTATCTTTTTGATAGGATAGCGGTTGTACAAAAGTGTCTTGTCTTCCCAGGCATTTGGCTATCTTTTTGTTTTTGCTGTGATCTACCTCTGCCATCAAAGAAGTAGGTTCATGTATAAACTATTTTATATAATAGTGTTGCAGTAGAGATCGTAGGCCTCAACCCCAGTCCTTTCATCCATCAAGCATGACTCCATGCCTCTGGTTAAATGATCTGAGTTTTGTTAGCTTGACATACTCTAATATAGAAGTGAACGGGTCTTAGTGGATCTGACTGGGTATTCCTGAAGTGTTCAGGAAGGGAGTGGGGTAGGCATGAACTCAGAACTATAAATACAAGGCTGGGAAAGAATGATTTTTCCCCCTTGCCTTGATGATATCCAGTCTTAGTTGCAAAAGTAGAATAAACCTCACTCCCCAGCTCACAGAGTTTTGACAGTGTTGTACTTCCTTACTTAAGAAAAAAACAAAAACAAACTTGTCCAACAAGTCATGGTTTGTTCATATTGCTGTTGTTTTCTCTTTTTATGTTTAAAGTTTTTTTTTTATTATTTAATGTGTATGGTGTTTCATCTATATGAAATATAGATGTGTCTATGTCTGAGCACCGTGGGTATGTATGCCTGTAGCTGGCTGGGGCCAGAAGGGAATGTCAGATCTCTGGAGTGGAGTTGCAGACATGGTGAGCCACCATGTAGGTGCTGGGGATTGAACCTGGGTCCCTGCAAGAGCAGCCAGTGTGTCTAACCACTGAGCCGCCGCTCCAGCCCCCTCTCCATTTTGCTTCCAGTTAGGACATAGCTGCTTGGGTGTGACATTGGATCTCTCTGACTCGCCTTTGTTTTCAGCTGCAGCTCCAGTGGAGAAGACCCTGGCCAGTGAGAAAGCCGCAGGCCCTCCATCCTCAGAGACCCAAGAAGAATTTGTGGATGACTTTCGAGTTGGAGAACGTGTTTGGGTGAATGGGAATAAGCCCGGATTTATCCAGTTTCTTGGGGAAACTCAGTTTGCACCAGGCCAGTGGGCTGGGATTGTTTTAGACGAACCCATAGGAAAGAACGATGGATCGGTGGCAGGAGTCCGCTATTTCCAGTGTGAACCTTTAAAGGGGATATTCACCCGACCTTCTAAGTTAGCAAGGAAGGTGCAGGCAGAAGAGGAAGCCAATGGCCTGCAGGCAACTCATGCAGGAGCTGCTTCGCCTCTGTCTACGGCTGCGGCCACCACAGTGTCCTCTTCTCCAGCCACGCCCTCAAATATTCCCCACAAACCGTCCCATTCAACAGCAAAAGAAACTGCAACTCCGTCTCAACTCAGCAACCTTACGAGAACTGCCAGTGAGTCAATCTCCAACCTTTCAGAGGCTGGCTCTGTCAAGAAAGGAGAGCGGGAACTCAAGATCGGAGACAGGGTGTTGGTGAGTTGATGTGCACAAGTTACTGTGGCCACTGCTTCTTCAGTTTTCCATCTTAGCATCTTCTTCCCCCCCTCTTCTAATTATCCCCCCCCCCCCCTGGTTTCTCTGTGGTGTTTTGATGCCTGTCCTGGATCTCGCTCTGTAGACTAGGCTGGTCTGGAACTCACAGCTTGGTTCTGCCTTCCGAGTGCTGGGATTAAAGGCATGCGCCACCACCGCCCGGCTCTCCTTCCTCCTTTGAGACAAGGTTTTTCTCTGTAGCCCAGGCTGCTGCAGTGCTGTTCACCATGTTCCCCTCCACCACACTAATTTGTCTTTTTTAAACATAAGTCTTTGATTTAGAAATAAGAAGCATTTTAACTTTAAATTATTTAAAGAAGTAAGATTTAGGAACTAACCATGGTAGCTGGACGGTGGTGGTGCACACCTTTAATTCCAGCACTGGGGTGTCAGAGGCAAGCAGATCTCTGATTTCAATGCCAGCCTGATCTGCAGAGTGAGATCCAGAACAGCCAGAGCTACACAGAGAAACTCTGTACCAAAAAATAAAAAATAAGAGAGAGAGAGGGAATGAGAGAGTGAGACACACATACACAGAGGGACTTAGAAATCTGAAATGTTTGATTTAAAATTTTAGCAGTTAAAAAAACTGCCAGGCATGGTGTTGTATGCCTGCAGTCTCAGCTCTCTCGAGGTAGAGGCAGGAGGATTGGGTATTCAAAGCCTGGCTATGCTGTGTAGCAGTACCCTTTTTTTTTTTTTTTTTTTTTTGGTTTTTCGAGACAGGATTTCTCTGTGTAGCTTTGCGCCTTTCCTGGAACTCACTTGGTAGCCCAGGCTGGCCTTGAACTCACAGAGATCTGCCTGGCTCTGCCTCCTGAGTGCTGGGATTAAAGGCGTGTGCCACCACTGCCCGGCTGCAATATCCTATTTCTAAAAACAAAAACAAAACAACAATAAAGAACTAATTGGGCAGAGACAGGGAGGTTGGGGCGATAGCTCAGTAACGCGTTCGTTCACCTGGCAAGCATGAAGACAGTCTGATCTCCAGCATCCACGTCAATGCTGAGCGTGGTAGCACACACTGCTGCTGCCACACGCTTAGAGCTAGGCCTGGGCTGGCGGGGTGGAAACAGGGAGACTGCTCAGATGCTAGCTGAATTAGCCTAATCAGCAAGCCCCAAGTCTCCTGTTTCCGTGGCAGAACAGTCAATGTGTGTGTCCAGAGAGACGTGCTCATGGTGTCTAGTCCTGTTAGGGCTTAACTCAGCAGCAGAAAGACATCAGTACATTTATGAGGGTTCAACTCTTCTACCCTAAACCCACATGCCTCCCACTAGACCCCACTTCCTGACTGTAGCACTGGAAACTAAGCCTCAGTGTGAAGATTATGTTTTGTTGTAGAGACAGGGTCTCATGTGTCTTGGGTTGTCCTTAAACTTATTATGTAATCCAGAATGACTCTGAACCTAAGGCTCTTGCCTCTACTTCCTGGGTACTGGGATTACAGGTGTTGCCACCACACCTGATATACGTGGCACTGGGGACCAAGCCCAGGGCTTTGTGTGTGCTGGGCAAGCATTCTACCAACTGAGCTGCACCCTAGCATTCAGTGTGAGTGTTAGTGGGCAGACCATATTGGAACCACTGCAATTGAGACTAGGAAATGAACCGAGATGTCAGCATTGATTATTACTAGCTATGAAAAATACCACATTTATTCTTTTTTTCTCAATGAAAAAAATTACATTTACTAATTTTATGTGTATGAATGTTTTATCTGCATGTATATATGTGTACAGGGCATTGGGACCCTTGGAACTTAAGTTACAAATGTTTATTAGCTACCATGTGGGATCCAAAACTAGATCTTCTGTAAGAATAACAAGGGCTCTTAAACAGTGAGCCATCTCTCCAGCCCGTACAATGAAGTTTTTGAAAAAGAAATAAAAAAAAAAAGAAGCCTAAGTCAGGCCTAGTAGTACAGATCTGTAATTCTGGCTATTTAGGAAGCCAAAGCAGGATGTTCAAAGCTAGCTAGACACGTGGTACACTTCTTTAGTCCCAGCGCCCAGAAGGCAGAGGCAGGTGAATCTCTGTGAGTTCGAGGCCAGCCTGGTCTACATAGTGAGTTTCAGGACAGCCAGAGCTGCACAGTGAGACCCTGTCTAATAAAAACGTTCAAGACTTGCCTGTGGTACAGATGAATTCAGTACAGGCTGGCATTTAGTGAGACCCTGTCTCAAAACAGGAAAAAGGCTGGAGCTAGAGCCCAGCCTTAGAGTGCTTGCCCAGTAGGCACAGGGCCCTGTGTTCAGTCTTCTGTACTGGGGTGGGTGAATGACAAAAGCTTAGGAAACAGGTGAGAAAAATGGAAAGCTTGTTCTGAAGAAGTGCTGTGGTTTAAATGATGCAGGTTGCTAAGGAACAGTGATTGACTTGCTGTTGCCATGTATAGACCTGGACCAAGACACAAATGTGTATTCTCATGTATGTGTGAAGGAAAACATAATAATGCTGATGGGATAATTTTGGTGATAACTAATGTTTATATATATATTGAAAATAGTTGGGAACATATTTTCAAAAAGAGTTTTGAGCATTTCGTGTGAATAAAATCGTGAGGCGTGGTATTTTTAACAGTTGTAAGGAAACAGAACCTTTACAGTAGAATCAGTCATTTTAAAGTACTTAAATTGTCTTTTTTTTTTGTTTTGTTTTGTTTTTTGTTTTTCAAGACCGTTTCTCTGTTAGCCCTGGCTGCCCTGGAACTCAAGCGATCCACCTGCCTCTCTCCCTTAACTTCTTGTGTAACCCAGGATGACTTTGAACTTCCAGGCCTCTTGCCTCCACTTCCTGAGTCTGGTATGCTTCCACTGCCCAGCGTTTAGTGCTTACATTTTCATTTGCTGTGCAATAAGTGAGTCCAAACCACACGTGTCGATTGTGTCTTTAACACCCGTACGTCACTGTGTTGAGGCAAAGGAAGTACCAGAAAATACCAAGGATCCAGAGTCACAGATGAGTTCTACTCCTCTTTGATGTTGCTGCGTTTTTTCTTTTGTAGCAAATAATTTATTTCCAACCAGGAAAGAAAGTGGCTCTGAAGTAATCAAGTATTTTTCTAAAATTTATATTATTCATTATTGTTGTGTATGTGTGTCTGTGGGCACACATTTTGTGAAATCAGCTCTTTCCTTCCACGTTTATGTGGGTACCAGGGACTGGATGCAGGTTATTAGGCTCCCGTGCTGGGGCAGCAAGTGCCCTTACCTAGTGAGCCATCCAGCTGGCCTATAGTCAAGCGTGAGAATTTCTAAGTAAGAATATTTTGGTAAAAAGCCTTAATGCGTACACACATACAGAATGTTTCATTACTGAACTACAGCAGACATCAGGTCAGTCTAGCAGTGTGTCACGCGGGTAAGTGACCCGTGTGGCTTTGGGATAACTTGACAGAGTTGAGGAGACGAAGCAAAGAAGCCGCTGATGGACGATGGAGCGCACTGCCTGTCATTTGTTAGGACCACAAAGGGGAAGCCACTGAATTCTCCCTCTGAAGTCTCCCCTTTTCTTCTTCCTGTAGGTCGGCGGCACTAAGGCTGGTGTAGTCCGGTTTCTTGGAGAGACGGACTTTGCCAAGGGGGAATGGTGTGGTGTGGAATTAGATGAGCCTTTGGGAAAGAACGATGGTGCAGTGGCCGGAACAAGGTTGGTCTGAGTTGTGTGATGTTGTGTCTCCCTCTTACATATCAGTGTGTTTCGTGAGACACTCTTCCTCTATGGAACAGCCCAGGCTAGCCTGAGACTTGTGGCAATCTTCCTGCCCAACTCAGTCTCCCAAGTATCAGGACTAAAGATATGAGCTATTGTGACTGAGAAGGAGCTATACTTTAATTTTATTGATTGATTGATTGATTGATTGAGACAGAGTCTCTCTGTGTAGTTGTGGCTGTTCTGTTAACTTGCTATGTAGACCAGTGGCCTCTATCTCACAGAGATCCACCTGCCTTTGCCTCTCAGTGCTGGGATTAAAGGTGTATACCACCACATCTAGACTTTTTTATTCTGGAGACCTAGCTAGAAAATATTTTCTGTTTGTTTGTTTTTGTTTTTAATGCATATGCACATGTGTGCATGCCAGAGGGCGACTTTGGGTGTCAGCTTCAAGATTTCTCATTGGCCTAGAGTTTACCCTTTAGGCTAGACCAGCTGACCATTGAGCACCACTTGGCCCAGCAATGATCATTTTCCTTCTGGCTTTCTTTTTTGAAAGTAGTGGGCCTCTGCAAGTTCCTGGGCACCAGGAACAGAGTTGGGGCAAACAGAAGGTAACTGCCTTTGTCAGGAAAAGAAATGTAAAATGTTTCTTCATGTCTGATAAGAATTCCAAGCTGTGCTCAGGAATTGACTGGCAAGCAGCCCCTCTGTTGTGAGAGCACCCCTGTTCTGCCCTTGGGGTACAGATGGGACTCAAGCAGTACAGAGGGCTGTAGGAGGATTTCCCATAGTTCTTTTTGGTCTCACATAGTTCAAGCTGCCCTCAAATTCCTCAGGTAGCCAAGACTGCTCCTGAGCTCCTGATCCTCTTCCTCTCCCACGTGCTTAGATTTTAGTGTATGGAGTCATGCCTGGCTTAGAATGTTTCCTCTTCAAATGCTTTGACAACCTTGGGTGCAGCAATGGGAGATGATGCATTGTTATTATTGGTGTATAGTAGGTTGATCATGACAGGATCTAGTTGACAATGACCTATGAACCATATATAAACGTTGGAACTTTAGCCCATCATGATTCACAGATAAAAAAAAAATCTCTTAGTAAAATGATTATGAAGCCATCAAGCCGCCTCACTCTTTTGTGTGTGTCCCGTGTATCAAAAACCAAACACTTGGTCTCTCACATGAAGGCAAGCCACATCCCCAGCCCCAAAGCCGTTCTTTCCTGTTACTGAAACATTGTAATTGCCACAATCTCTAGTGTCCTCAGATAACTGACATTTCTAGTTTACTTTGGGGGATCTGCCGGAGTCGTGGTTTTATTAAGTGGGGATCCCTATGTCTCCAAACATCTGTTTACATTTATCACACAGTAGAGCTACTTAGGTCCTTACATTATCTCACACATTTTGAGTTGGAGGAGTGTTTGTTTCTAGTTGTTACTTTTTGTAATTAATTATATTTGTTCCTCCTCTTTCTGTTCTCCAAAGGTATTTTCATTGTCAGCCCAAGTATGGGTTGTTTGCTCCTGTCCACAAAGTGACAAAGATCGGCTTCCCTTCCACTACACCAGCCAAAGCCAAAGCTGCCGCTGTGAGGCGAGTGATGGCCACCACGCCTGCCAGCCTGAAGCGCAGTCCGTCCGCCTCCTCTCTCAGCTCCATGAGCTCTGTGGCCTCCTCTGTGAGCAGCAAGCCCAGCCGAACAGGACTAGTAAGCCTCCTCGCCTCCTTCCCGAGGCGCCAAATGCCCACAGCCAGTGCCCTGCTTTGCCTCTATGTTCTGAGTGTTGGCTGTAGCTTGTTGTGACAGTCTCTGCAAGGCAGCTGTGGAACTGTGACTCCAGCAAGTACATGAGTTTTGGAGTGGCACTTTAACTCATCGTAGCTTTAATGTATGCTAGTCCCTGGGAAATCTGTAGCAACTACTGTTTATCCTGTGAAATGATTTGGGCCCAAATGACAGGGAAATTGGAGGGATCCCATTCATCGTGGACATAGGTCTCTTTCTCTTTGAGTTCTAACAATTTTAGGGACGAATGTATTTTGAGAGAATTTAATGCTTTCTAATTTTAGTGTAGTCTAACCCACAGCTAATGTGTGGAGTGCTCCTAGGTGGACCAGATGATTCAGACCGACCTTTTGGAGCTTGACGATGCTAGGAGCAGCCGTGTTAGGTTTTGTTGTCTCTCTCTTCGTCTCTTCCTCTTGGTCCCTTTTTCTCTCCTCCTTTGCCCACTTAGAGCATTGCGAGTGGAATCGCTAGAGTTCAAGGAACACTTCTTTCTTTTTGTTAACATGGTATGTTATTCAGATTATTTTGATGTCGTTCCCTGCCCTTAACTTCATTTCTTGGAAGTGAGGCAGATGCTGTTTATATCAGAAGTGGCAGCAAGAGTTTCCTCCCACCTGAATTCCGGACCTCGGCTTTTCGATGTGAACTTGAGGCAGCAGTTAGGAAGTTAGACAGTGACTCCAGCCCTGGGTTTCCAGTCCCTGAAGGAGGGGCGGAGACGTCTCTTATGTACCTGTGATGCTCCTCAGCCAGCCAGCTGCAGTTTCTTCCTTTTATGTACAGATACAGTAAACATGTCTCAGACCGTTTGAGTTTGCATCCTCACCAGTCCGATTACAAACGAGTCTCAGGGGAAAATGTCACAGAACCGCTGGAGTGGGGGTGAAGAACAAAGCCTTGTTCCAAAAGGCTCAGCGCATCCCAGCATGGACATCTACTCTGCTGTTCTAGGAACAGTTTCTTGGATGTGTCTCCTGGAATAACTTTTACCATCTTGTAAATTATGTCCATTTCTTGGGGAATACCAAGCTCTCCCTGCGTCCTCCGATCTCCCCTCCCAACATTTAGCAGACAAGTTCTGGTTTCTCACACCTCACTTCATTTATTGATGAAAACTGTCAGAAGAGATGTCTCCTTGTCTTGTGAGACAGCTTTATTTCTCGGGATGTTTCTGTGGAGCAGCTGTAGTTTCTGATTAAAATTACTGTGAGGGAGTATAATGGAGACACAAAATCATGTGACTTTAACTTTTCCTTGAGAGGTGTATTTCTGTCCTTGGAAGATAGAAATGGAAAAATTAATTTTTTTTTTTTGTTTTTGTTTTTTGTTTTTTGAGACAGGGTTTCTCTGTGTAGCTTTGCGCCTTTTCCTGGATCTCACTCTGTAGACCAGGCTGGCCTCGAACTCACAAAGATCCACCTGCCCTCTGCCTCCCGAGTGCTGGGATTAAAGGCGTGCGCCACCACCGCCCGGCAAATTAATATTTTTGAATTATTGGTGTGTGTGTGTGTGTGTGTGTGTGTGTGTGTGTGTGTGTGTGTGAGAGAGAGAGAGAGAGAGAGAGAGAGAGAGAGAGAGAGAGAGAGGAGAGAGGAGAGATGAGAGAGAGACTTTGGAGCTGGCATTTGTGGGACACTGGTTTCTTAGGTGAGTGCTGGAATCAGAACTCTGGTCCTCGTGATTTCACAGCAAGTACTCTCAGCCACTGAGCCATCTCTAGAGACCCCAGAAAAGTTAGTATTTTCAGTTAATTCTTCAGTAGCTATAGTGTCCTACCTTTATTTCCTGTGCTGCTCTGATTTGTGCATAGTACTTGTTTTTTATCTTCACAATTGCCAGCACCCAGCTTTGCAGACATGGTGCTGTTGAATGGAGTAGATTACAATCCAGTGCTGAAACTGAAGTGTTTGACCTAGTCATTTGCATGCCGTTCCACAGCTAACCCTGCATTTCTTTGGGGTTTTACCCATTCTTCAGTGTCCCTATGAGTTTTCATGGGCCCTTGAAGCAAATCTCTGCACATGGTTTGGTGACCTCACACTTAATGTACTCAAGGAGATGTTAGTGAGAAATATAACTTAACCATGCAGCGAGGAGGGGAAAGCTGGTCTAATGTTAAAAAGAGAGAAATAGAATTTGCTCCCAATATGTTTAAATAATTCAGGAAAGTCCACAAAATGAGCGGCAAAAGGCAGTGTGAGTTCGATTGGATTCCTTTGCTCTCATAGTCATCCAATTGCTGGACCATTAATTGACGAAGACCCCACTGTCTGCTCCCTGAGATGAGGCTCAGTAGACTGACGGAGAGTACTTGGGTGACAAATAAGCTTTGTTTGCAGAAGCAAAGGCTGAGTTGATCTGGAGCCAGCACTTGCTAAGTCAAGGCCACGGAGAAATGCTCACTAAGGATGGGGCCATTTCCAAACACCCTCCCAGCCTGTGGGAGCCTGCAGAGAGGAATGTGCTTTACTTTGCCCAGTTACCTGTTACTACTTACGCAGAGTCATCTCCTCTGGGCTTTATGTGACTGTTAGCTTCAATACAGATGTAGTGAAACAACAGAGATTAATAGATGGTAAGAAGACACATTCTTTCTCAGGGTCCCCAGCCCTTGTCTCTGCCATCTCCTGTCCTCCTGTTTCCCTTCTTCCTTCCTGTCTTCTTCCCACTCACCATTTCTTTTCCTTCTGTGTGTGTCTGTCTGACTGTCTGTCTTTACCCAGACTTCTCTTAAATCTTATAAATATCTAGTGACTGGGATCCAAGTCCTAGAGGCCAGGCTCCAGCATGATACCTCCCATGTTTCTCTTTGCAAAGAAAGATGAAGGAAATCCTGACAAAAATCCAACTGTTTCATCAGTTGAAAAGATGTAACTCTGAGGCTGATGTCTTCATTTCCGAATGATGTTTGGAAGCTTTAAAAACTCTTAGCCTTAAGGCCAATCAGAAGGTTGGCCGGACGTCATCATTCGAAGATAGCTTAAAGAACCTTGAGGATGTTTTGTTTTGTTTTGAGACGGTTCTACTCTGTAGCCCAGGCTGTCCTAGAGCTTACTGGTAGTCCCCCTGCCTCAGCTTCCTGAGTCCTGCATTACAGGTGTGAACCACTATATCTGGCTTTAGAGAAACTTTTTTTTTTTAATTTTTTTTTTTTTTTTAATTTTGCAATACAGTTCAGTTCTACATATCAGCCACGGATTCTTTTAAAATGGGTTTTGTGAAAACTGTCTAGATTCCTACAGGCCCTTTCAGCTGAGCTCAGAGTACCCATGTTTGAGCTCCACATTCATCTTCTAAACATCTTCTGAACTTTGCTATGAGTTTGTTTATCGTTGTTGTGTTTTTTAAGTGGTCTTGTCTTCTTGGTGAGAACTTGGCCTAATATGTTGCCAACCCCCAAGCTGGGCAGCACTTCTGCTTTGCTGAGGAGAGGCCTGCTCTGCATGCGCTGCTCACTCCTCCCCACAGCACCATCGCCCTTCACTTCTCTGACTTTCCTTTGCAGTTGACTGAAACCTCCTCCCGCTACGCCCGCAAGATCTCGGGCACCACTGCCCTCCAGGAGGCCTTGAAGGAGAAGCAGCAGCACATTGAACAGCTGCTGGCTGAGCGAGACCTGGAGCGGGCCGAAGTGGCCAAGGCTACCAGCCACGTGGGGGAGATAGAGCAGGAGCTAGCCCTGGCCCGAGATGGGCATGACCAGGTGAAGTCTGGTGTTGATCTTGTGGATATGGTGGTGGTTTCTAAATTGAGCGATGAGGCTAAAAAAGCGTGCCTGGTGTTTGGAGCCAGGGAGTTGATCTGAACATAGGAAATGAGTTTCAATTTCTTTTCTGAGCTTGTTGGAAAGCTGTGGTCTGGGTGCCAGTTTCCATCATCATAAAGCTTTGTTCTTCTTGATTTTACCTTAGCCATTTGGTCTTTATGTCTAGGCTTTGAATCTGTCTGTATTAACTGATGATTACTAGGGCCTTAGTGATCACAGGTGGTGTGTGTAGATTATTATTGACATATGTTTCATATTGGAAAAGCTAAGACTTGTTTTACTGCCCTCCCTCTCTTGCTATATGATGTGGAGTTTTTTGTCATCTAGTTTCCAGGAGAGTTGCCAGGAATAACCTACTAAGATAGAAAGTATTAGAATGTATCAAGACTGATGCCTACCCATCACGGTCACACTTAGCCATACCCATTTGGAGTTATCCCTGGGCTACTCACTGACATCCTTGCTTCCCCAGCATGTCCTGGAACTGGAGGCCAAGATGGACCAGCTGCGAACAATGGTAGAAGCCGCTGACAGGGAGAAAGTGGAGCTCCTCAACCAACTAGAAGAGGAGAAAAGGTGATCCTTGACTGTAATCTCTTCCTTTCCAGTGATGTTGTAGCAAGAAATTTACTGTCAACAACCAAGGGAATGACTGAACTCTGCTGTGTGAAGAGAGTGGGCACTGATGGAGCTTTTCCAGGAAACGTGGCATCATTTAGACACGACTTGATTATCATATACTTATTGCCACTGAATGCTAAACCTCCAAAAGGTAGCTTTAGTCAGCATTACTAAAGGAAATTCCAGCCGAGTTTCACTTACCTAGCCTGTATAAAGAAACTTAATCTTTTTGTTTGTTTTTTGTTTTGTTTTTCAAGACAAGGTTTCTCTGTGTAGCCCAGGCTGCCCTTGAACTCACTCTGTAGACCATACTGGTCTCGAACTCAGAGATCCTCCTGCCTCTGTCTCCTGAGTGTTGGGATTAAAGGCATGTGTCACCAAGCCTGGCTAAGACTTTTTTTTTTTTTTTAAATTTTTATGTTCATTGGTGTTTTGCCTACATGTATGTCTGAGTGAGGGTGCCAGATTCTCTGGAACTGGAGTTACAGACAGTTGGGAGCTTCCATATGGGTACTGAAAACTGAACCCGGGTCCTCTGGAAGAGCAGATAGTGCTCTTAACCGCTGAGCCATCTCTCCAGCCCCCTGGCTGATCTTATCTTGATTGATTGATCCATTATGGTTTATGTGCCCAAGGAAAACAATTCATTTTTTTTCTTTTCAAAATATTTTACCTTATGCCTTCTAGAGTTGATACGTAGATAAAATTTTGGAATTTCTAAATAATTACAGCCCAGCTTTTGTGCAGTAGTGCTCTGAAGATGCATGCCTTTATTTTTGGTGTCTCTAAGGTGTTTGTTTTCATCACCGGACACTGAATTCACCAGGGTGCTGCTCTTACTTTCTGCTGGGGGGTGAGGTATTTTTTAGCACTTTCTCAGGGCTTTGTTTTGGTTTACCCCACAGGAAGGTTGAGGACCTTCAGTTCCGTGTAGAAGAAGAATCAATCACCAAAGGCGATCTTGAGGTAAACCCTTCCAGCTCTCTAAAGCCTTTATGGATGCCAGTATTGAGAAATATGGGTGACACACTGGGCCAGCTGTCCTTGTCAGAACAGCCGGTCAAGAGGATGACAGGCATCCTGCCTCTGGCCCGCTTGGGTTATGCTGAGGTGATGGTTGGTCTTTGTGCCTGTGATTGCGGTACCCTAATTCATGTGGCAAATTGAAATGCTCAGAACTCTTCTCATGCTTCAAAATTAAAAGCTATGAATTGGATTTAATCAAGTCATAAATCTGGCAGTGTGTCCTAAGGCAGTCTTAAGTAAGTCTCTGCTTGTTCCTCTGATGTTGGAAATAGCATTTTCAAAGAACTTAATTTCAACATAATAGTGCATAACAAAGCATTCTTGTTGTGGCTTGGCTTTGTGCTGTAGTGGGGCAGAATAAATCTTTTATAACCCTATAAAAGTAAATGATGTGTTCTCATAGTTTATTTTATTCTTTTGGTGTCAGAGATTGATAGTTTCTTTTTAAAATAATGTAGTTACCAGAGCAAAAACCAGGAACAATTAATGCCACTTCTATGGCATACTTCAAAGTCACCCATTTTCCTTTAAAAGTAGGTTTCTTATCTTCTTAACATTTACTCCTACTAGTTTTGAATTAGATACTGCTGTTAAATGGTTTTGATGCTTTTTAAGCCACTGCCACATATATGACAAATATAAATTATTAGCTTTTTCAAAATTTGAAGATTCTGAATAGCATTTTAGTAAAAATTGCACTTATTTATATAGTTTTTGGATATTGGGCAGAGCTAGAGACATGGCCTCACTATGTAGCTGGCTGGTCTGGAACTCACAATTCAAATCAGGCTTGCCTCAGATTTACAGTAATCCTCCTGCCTTTGTCTCCCAAGTGCTGGGATTGCAGCCATGCACCACCATGCCCAGCGGAAGAGAGATGTCGGTTGGGTTTGGTTTTGTTTTTTTTTCCACCATCAGGATTTTGGAGTCTGTTGGCTTAAATTTCAGGAGTCTTTCCAAACAGAAACTCTGATTTCCTTGGAAATAAAATATATTTTTATAGTCAATAAAGAATAAAGGGAACATTTTCTGAGTTCTGATTTTATAAGGTCTAGAATTTAATGGCGTCTTAATAATTTAATAGAAACCTTCTTCACTCATCTCATATATAGTCACATCCTCTAGTTGACCTTTGTGTTGTCGTCATCCATTTAAAAACACCCCAAAGTCTCATTAGAAGTTTCATACCATCATCTCATTCATGAGAATTACCACCTCTGGAGGTTGGCAAAGGTTGAGTTAAAATATTTACGTTAGCAGTAGGGTAGTATAGTCTGTCTGATAAACTTACTTGAAATTAATCAAATAAAGTTATATTGAAACCCTAACACAGACTGAAACTTTAGTTGAATCTCTTTTGTTGTTGTTTACTTTTCTTTTTTTTTTTTTATTTTTTTACTGATAGCAAAAGAGCCAGTTTTCTGAAGATCCTGAGAATGTAAGAGGGCACTTAACTGTGTGGATATTTCCCTTAACACAGTTTGGTTCCAGATTAAAATGCTTATTGATACACTCAAATACTAACTGCATAATCTGACCTTGGGACTTTCCCCTAGTAGTTCTGTGCATGTGGCTTTCAAAGCAAGTGCATTTGTATCTTTAAGAAACTGTATGTGATGACTGAGCTCTGTGGATTCATTTGTTTAATGTTAGGTAAATATTTGCTTTTTAAAGAACTTTTGCTAAAAAGGAAAGAAACTGTCTGAGGGCATGGCCTCCTTCGCTTCATTCACTGTTTTCTAACTTTGCTAGAGTTACTTCAGAAGGGATGACAGCTGAGGGAAGTATAAACAGCTGAGATGGAGAGCTGCAGAGATGCTGGGAGATACTTCCCAAGTAGTCTGGCCTCCCGCGTCCCCAGCCTAGGTGCTCCCGGTTGCTTCTGTGCGTGCTCCCACTGCCAGCCAGTGTAGCTGATAAGAAATGCAAGCTGCTGTTTATCCCTCCTCTCTGTACGTAGAGGCCAGAATTCTTCCTGGATATGCAGGGTAGTTTAAGTTTGCGTCACTGAGGGAGCTTTTCCTAGCAGCAGTGCTACCCGTGTGGTGCTGTTTCCCCCCTCTCCTTACTGAGATTCAGTACCCCATGTAGAACCCCGAAGGGGCCTGCAGAACATTGCTTTATACACCCCGCCCACTGTGCTACCGACGGAGAAGACCCAAAACCTCTCGCTTTGATTTGCCAGCTCAAAGGAACAAAATCAAAACAAAGCATCCTTTTTCTTCTTACCACCTATTGAGCTGAAATAGAGAACTCACATTGACATTTTGATGAGGGGTGCCTTTTTGCGAAGCTACTTCAGTGATCTGGGTCTCTCTCTTCTCTTCATCCAGAACAGGTTCTGCTGCCTCCAATGTCAGTGTGCATGGGACCCCCCTCCTGCCTCTCTGTGCGCTTCTTGCAAGGCCTTTGCTCTCTTTCCAAGCCCCTGCCCCAAGAGTTTCCTCTTGGGACAGCGCATCTTAGTCTCAGAAAGCAATCATTTTAAAGGGCTGTCCTGCTCAGTGGCACACTTTTACCACAGGCTGTGACATGGAGGTGGATCACGGGTCCTCTTGCTGCTGACTGGTAAAAGTCCACTGTGGAGCATCCCCTTCTATAACAGGGAGAGGGCATGGGAGAGGGCAGGGTGCTCTGTTTCACTCAGCTGGACGGTCTGAATTTCGGGAATAGTACATGGATGTTTTTTCCTTTTCTTTCTTTTTCCTTTTTCTTCCTTTTTTTTTGGTCTTTCGAGACACTTTTTCTGTATAGTCCTGGCTGTCCTGGAACTCACTCTGTATGTAGACCAAGCTGGCCTTGAACTCACAGATCCACCTGCCTCTGCCTCACCCCGGCCCCTGTGCTGGGATTAAAGGCATGCACCAGTACCACCTAGCTCTCTTTTCTTTTTTTAAAGATTGAGTCTTACTTTGTAACCCAGGATGGCCTTGAACCTGTGGTGATCCTTCTGCCTCAAGCTGCTCAGTGCTGGGATTGCAAGTAAGAGCCTCCTCTCTTGGCCTAGAACTTGCGCTATAACCTGGCCTCTGCCTCTTGATCTCCCTGTCTCTGCTTCCTTGGGTGCTGGGACTATATAGGCTTGCATCACCATGCCTGGCTGGATATTTGTTTTTTATCTGCACATAGTGAGTGACTTTTTCCTTTTGTTTGAATTCCTGAAGCTATAACTCTAACCATGTATATCTGGATTAAGTCATTTTCTTGTGAAGGAGAGTGTTGAACAGCTTCTCTGTGCAGCACACGTGGATACAGGGGACTATCTAGACAACAGAATATAGACAGTGTAAGTGAAGAATGTTTTTAAAAAAAGCCTTGTGTCTGAGTGTGGTAGTGCACACATACAATCCCAGGATGTAGTGGCAGGTGGATCTCTCTGAGATCTGTTCTACATGGAGTTCCAGGCCAGCCAGGACTACATAATAAGATCCTGTCTTAAAAAATGTTTTCTGTTCACTTTTTAAATACCCCACGATGGTTGTTCATGCCTGGTTTATAAGCAAAGTGACCCCTTGAGTACCTCGCAAGTCATCAGCAGAGCAGTGAACATGTTCACAGCTTTGACTCTCTACTCAGGCTCTGTCCTACTCAGTTCACTTTGTTAGGACCTCTGTTGTAATTTTCTCACTGCCCATAATTGTTCAGATCTTAGTTAGTCCTAATATTGCCAGTCAGCTGTTCCAGGGGCCAGTTGGGTAGGCGAGATGGTGGGGGGAGTACTTGGAGACTCAGATCAGGATTATTTCAAGTGGAGCAAGACTCGGCCACACTTGAGTCTGTTAGGCACAGGGAACCTCCTGGGTCCCAAGCAGGAAACTGAGTTGTGGAAAGGGAGTCGAAATGACTGAGGTTTCGAGGGCCCCACTCCTGCTAGAGTCTTAACAGATCTCTCAGCATGGTTGCACTGCCAGCCTTTCCTATCTTCTGAGCTGGGAAAGAATGGCTTCGTTTCAGGATAAAAATAAGTCCCTTGCATTTGGAGCGTAGTTTTTCTTTGGCTCTGATCTCCTTAATTGGCTTTTTCAGAGGAAGAGGCAGTGGTGGGTGATCATTACTAACTGCCTTTGTGATCTTGAATCCTCCGTTCTTCTCCACAGAGAGCTAAGCCTTTGAGAAGTCCTGGTTGGGAGGGAGTTAGCGCTTCTACAGCCCTTGTCCCGCTGTAGAGAACCTCAAACAGAGTGCACCACCCACTTCCGCAGACACAGCCGGCCAGGGCGCCTCGGCTCTGGCTTCCCCAGCCTGTTTTATTTGTTTATGTATGTATAATTCGTCTTTTGAGACAAGGTCTTACCCTATAGCCCAGCCCTTAAACTCACTGTGTTAGCTCAGGCTAGCCTCATACTTGCAGCAGTCCTCCTGCCTCAGCTACCCAAGTGCTGGGATTGTAGACCTAAGTCACCACAGCCAGCCTAGATTCTTCTTACTAAGATGACTCTTCTACCCTTTTTTTTTTTTTTTTAATTTTTTTTTATTACAAGTTGTTTTCCAGATCCTACAGTCTGCTCTGGGGACCTACTGAGTGCTTGAAGACTTGGGGCATTGTCTTTTTCCACATATAGATGAAAGTGATGATCTTTTCGTGAAGTCCCTGAGTCAGTTCCGTACACATTAATGTGAAGTAGCCGTGGGGGAGGGGCGGGGAAGACGATAGTCAGAGGAGCATTAACTGTTCTAATTTGTGCTGATAAACTTCACTTATCAAGATAACATTTTTGGCTGCATGCATCTGAAACTTCATCTGGCCTCATGTGTTCTCCATGGTTTTCTTTCTCAACAGACTAGCTCATGTCCTCCTCCCACTTTCGTTCCTTTGTCCGTGTGTCCATCCTCACCCCTCCGTCCCCTGGCAGCTCCATCCTGTTCTCTCTCTGTCCCCTTTGTGTTCTTCCTTTGGCAGGAAGTACTGGTGGCTCAGCCTGCATGCCGCTCTCTCTCCTCCTGTGCTGGCATGTCATGGTGGCACTGTTGTGTTCTTTTCCTCTTCCTTTACTAACAGACGCAGACCAAACTGGAGCATGCCCGCATTAAGGAGCTTGAACAGAGCCTGCTCTTTGAAAAGACCAAAGCTGACAAACTCCAGAGGGAGTTAGAAGACACTAGGGTAATGGTTTTCACTATTTCATGAAGCAGCTTCACGCGTGTGAGGGGTGGACACATCGGGTGACGTGCCTGCTGGTGGCCTGAGCCTTGACCCAGTGGTTCAGCCTGAGGTCGGTCTCAGGACCGCTCAGGTATTCACAAGCGTAGAGTGATGAGTAGGTACAGGTGTTTCATGTCAAGTATTTTGTCAGAAGTAAAGACTCAACCCAAATCAAGATGAGAGACCTTATAACCATAAAAACCTCCCTGGTTACCCAAAACTGTATTTCAGGTTCTTGTATTAATACTTTGAAATACTCCTCTCCAGTTCCCACAAGCAGTCGGTTATCCTCTTGTTCTCATATTCCTAGTTACAAGGTTTTCTAAATAATTTATGCTACTGGCCTGTTGGGAAAAAGAAATGGAAACATCAGCTCTTTTTGATGAGAATTAAGGACTTTGACCCCAATTATCTTTTTCTTTTCTTTTCTCCTCTTGATGGCTGAGCTCACATCCCCCTCTCTCTGTCACCAAGGTTAAAAATCTCAGAGGTTAGGAAGGACAGGTGTGTTAGGAAAAGAATGACTCCTTTTGGGGCCAGGCCATCAGTCCTGTTTTAATTGGTGTATTAGAGCACCTGGAGAGGGGTCAGCCACACATTCTAAGTGCTTTGTATTATCCAGCCTTTTCATGATCCTGGGAAGTAGGTGGTATTTTTCTCTCCCTTTCTGTAGACTCTTACAGAGTAAGGACACTAAGCACAGAGATGTTCAATCTTTGTTGAAGATGACACAGCAGGATAGTAAGAATGGAGCCAGGGTGTCCTTCTGGGTCACGTGGCTCCAGAGTCTGTACTCTTAACCATTACAGGAGAGAATCTTTTAATTTGTGCTAAAAGAAATACTCAGAATCACTCACATGTAAAAATATATATTCATGTATGTACCTGTTAATCATGTTTGCCCGTGATTGGCCTTAACTTTAAATTTTCAAAAATGACTTTGTATCTATCTGATCAATTTGTTACCTCGACTTTTCTTTTGAATCAATAGTATTTGTAGGAATTCTCTTGGTGTGAAATCATTGATATAAAAATCTAGACAATGAATAGTCTTCCTTTTCTCAATCATAAATTTTTGTTTTCTAATAAAGAAAAAGGGTAGGGAGGTAGCTCATCTGGTAACGTGTTTGCCTTGCAAGCATGAGGATCTGAGGTTAGTCCTCAGAACCCAAGGGGGAAAAAAGCCAGGCGTGGTAGTGCACGCTTATAATCTCAGCCCTGGGGAGGCCGAGACAGGACTCCTGAAGCTTGCTTGCCAGCTACTCAGTCTGGTCTATTTGGCAAACTTCAAGTCAATGAGAGACCCCGTTTCAAAAACCAAGGTGGACAGAGCCCAAGGAAAGACACTTGAGATTGTCATCCGGCTTCCACATACACATACACACATGCAGACACACGGGTGTGTACACAGCCACACACAGATACAGATGTAGTCATAAATGAGTAAATAAATAATGCTGGGCATAGTGGCTTATGCCTGTAACCCTAGCACTTGGGAGACTGAGGCAGGAGGATTGCCACAAGTTCAGGGCTAGCCTGGGCCACACAGACCAAAGCCAGCCTCAGTACAGAGTAAGACTGTCTGAAAAAAACAAACACAAAAAAGAGAAGGAAGAAATGGTTTCAGTTGGCTTCAGAAATGAAGGAAAGATCCCAGCATGTAATTTGGTAGGGAAAAAGAAAACGAGAAAAGAATAAGTGATAATTTGGTACCATTTCTTTACAACCTGAGGACGCAAGACTTGATCTGGGAAATACATGGGGCTTAGGAGATAGAGTCACCCTTTGGTGTGACTGAAGTAAGGAAATACAGTTTTTACTTCTAACTGTCCTCCCGTGTCTTAGTTTTGTCAGCAAACAAATTTACTATTTTCTGGTTTTGTGCTGGATAAGGGACCCATTTGCAAATGGACTTCTGCAGCCATTTTAAATTAGAGTTTACAACCTTCCATAACCAATGGCGTCTTCTATTGGTCCTCACTCTTGGCTTGTCAAGTGTGAAAATGACCAGTGGTCCATCGAATCCCTGTACCACCTGCAGTTCTTTTCAGGAAGCATTTTAGAACTTCCCTAAGCCTGGTGGTGTAGAAATGTGAGAAGAATAAGAAACAGTTCCTGACTTAAGGCCATAAACTAGCAGGAGAATTGAGACTGAGGGCAGGCTTTGTGGAATAAAATTTAAAGGAGAAGTGACAGAATGCCACATCGAGAACCATTATCCTGTTTTTTTCATTGCTGTTCACTTGGCATTCTCTCAATTGACAGTTTTGTTGTGACTAAGAACTGTCACACGGGATTTGATTTATCTATGCTATAACCTTGTAGCAAGGGGTTCATTGATGCTTTATATCTTAGTTGTAGGTAAGCAATTCATGGATCCTCCCCTTTCTAGAGAACAGAATATAAATGAATTAACCTGATTAATCTGAAGCATCTATATAACCACAAATACCACAACTTCAGTCAGTTCCAGAGCAGTCAGTGACTGCGATGCATCCCTCTCTCTTTTCTTCTGGACATCTTACTGAGCATCACAGCATGCTGCCATGGGCAGAGGAAGCAGAAGGCACTTGTCCTGTGTTCTCTGTCCCAGTAAAGGCAATGTGGGCTGAGTCTAAAATTAGGAAAAGTTTGGATTATTGAAATCGGGGACCACTGGGATTTTAAAACCATTTGTATCCCCTTCTATTTCCCAGATTAGTTAAGTGATTTTTATGTTGTAAGATACCATTTTTCACATATTCTTTGTACCAAGCTGAGAGCCTGTGAGGAAGCAGTAGAGAAACTTTCTAAGACTGAAAGGCATAAGTTGAGAAGGTATTTTTTTCCTTAAAACTCCAGAGCTCAGATAGAATCAAAGTGTGTGGAGGTAGCAAGAGTCTTGCAGTTAAATCCTACATTCCGTTTGTATACATACTTATGTTGAGAACCACTGGGTTGGGGAAACAAGACGTGTACGGCAGAGTGTTGACAGTTACAAAGACCAGAAAGGGGTCTTTCTATGAGAGTCCAGTGTATATTTGCAGGTAAGTCATCTTTTAATGTTATTTTAAAAAGCCAGTAAATTCTTCATTATCCAACCTAGGTTTTTATCCTACAGATGATGCATTTCTCACAGAAACACGGGTAATTTTAGGTCTCTTATACCTGCTATCTAATAGAAGTATAATACAAAGCCACATATACAGAATCTTAATTTTATGATACCCACATGAACTGTTTAGTAAGTTAGAGGTGAAATTAATTGGAATAATATGTAAAAAGCCCGTATATTTAAAATGTTATTTCACCATACAATGACGATTAAAATCATTAGGATATTTTGTCTGTTTTTCTCTGAGTCTTCCAATCCTGATGCACATCCTGCTTCCGATGAGCCACATTTCAGTGCTCAGCCGTATGTGGTTAGCAATGGTGCGTGCTTTACCTGACAGTTCAGGCTTTAACCACCAGCATCAGGTGGAGTAGCCCCTGAAGTGCTGTGCAGTTGGGTGAAGGAAGAACAACTGACCCAGGGAGCTTGCTTTCCTCCAGGAGGCAGATTACTGAGCACTTTGGGAGCTACTGTTTCTGTTAACTTATTATCAGTTAATGAGTGCTTCCTGGTTTAAGTGTCTTTAGAGGAGAAACAGATTTTCTTGGAGTGGGGGAAGCTCAATATTCTTTTGAGATTTCATGATGGTGGAAGTTTGCTAAAGATTATAATTCTATATTAGAGGCTCCATAATTGAGTTTAAGCCATTATCTCAGTGAGGTAGACATTAATTCCTACATGAAATGTAATAGCTCTACTTTGCTTGATTCTGGGTGGTTTGTAAAGAGCTTCAGAAATAAGGAAAGTCATCAGTGATTTGTTATTTCAGTGCTCTCTGTTTCTTATGACTGCTGTTAATAGGTGGCTACAGTATCAGAAAAGTCCCGAATAATGGAACTAGAGAAAGACCTAGCATTGAGAGTACAGGAAGTAGCTGAGCTCCGAAGAAGGCTAGAGTCCAGTAAACCTCCCGGGGATGTGGATATGTCTCTTTCTCTTTTGCAAGAAATAAGTGCTTTGCAAGAAAAGCTAGAAGCCACACGTACTGACCACCGGAGTGAGGTGACTTCTCTGAAGGACCACTTTGGAGCTCGGGAAGAAACATTTCAGAAGGAGATCAAGGCTCTGCACACCGCCACTGAAAAGCTTTCCAAAGAGAACGAGTCCTTAAGAAGCAAGCTTGACCATGCAAACAAGGAAAATTCAGACGTGATAGCTCTGTGGAAGTCTAAGCTGGAGACCGCCATTGGATCCCACCAACAGGCAATGGAGGAGCTGAAGGTATCTTTCAGTAAAGGAATTGGAACAGACTCAGCCGAATTTGCCGAGTTAAAGACACAAATAGAGAGACTGAGACTAGACTATCAGCATGAAATAGAAGCTTTACAGAATAAACAGGACTCTGAGCGGTCTGCTCACGCTAAAGAGGTGGAGACCCTGAAGACCAAGCTGATGCAAATCATTAAAGAGAAGGAGGACAGCTTGGAGGCTGTTAAGTCGAGACTGGACAGTGCAGAAGACCAGCATCTAGTGGAAATGGAGGACACGTTAAACAAACTGCAGGAGGCTGAAATAAAGGTAAAGGAGCTAGAGGTTCTGCAAGCCAAGTACAATGAACAAACCAAGGTCATTGGTAATTTTACATCACAGCTCAAGGTTGTCGAAGAACAGCTCTTGGATCTTGATGCGCTTCGGAAAGCCAATTCCGAAGGTAAATTGGAAATCGAGACACTTAGACAGCAGCTTGAGGGAGCTGAAAAGCAGATTAAAAATTTAGAGATGGAAAGGAACGCTGAAAGTGGCAAGGTTTGTATTGACATCTTCCATCATTTTTTTTTTTTTTTACTGTTTTCCATTTGTTAGTTTGCATTGTATGTTACCTTTGAGTTGAAGTCATTTGTCTTTAAAATCCCTGGTTTAACAGGAATTGTGTGGTGCACCCACTTGAGTATAATAGAATACCTTCTGAGGATCTCAAGTATGGTTTTATCTGAGATCAGAGCAAATAATGACCAGCTGTATGAATTTTGGTTTCCTATCATCTGGAAACCTTATCTGCTACTTTATCTCCTGACCATGATATAAACTCCTATTTAAGTTTAATTCTAGGGTGTTAAAAAATAGAGCTGCTTAAAAAAAAAATCTGTTTAAAATAGAGCTAACTCCCTAAAACAGTGGTATAAGATGAATATGAAGGAGAGAGAGAGAAAGAGAGTAAATGGATGTTTCCTGTCCTGACTGCCCGGTCCCAAATAACTGACTCAGAGGCTGAATGTGAATTATGAATGCTCGGCTGACAGCTCAAGCTTGTTACTAGCTAACTCTTACACTTAAATTAACCCATATTTCTATCTATGTTTCGCCACGTGGCTCATGGCTTGTTAGCTAATTTTTACATGTCCTGCTTGTTCGGTGGCTGGCTGGCGTCTCTCTCTGGACTCCCCTGACTTTGCCCTCATTCTTCACATCATTCTCAGTTTGACTTTCCCACTTACGTTCCTGCCCAGCTACTGGCCTGTCAGCATTTTATTAACCAATGAGAGTAATACATATTCATAGTGTAGAAAAAGATTGTTTCACAACATTTTCCCCTTTGTCTAATTGAAAAGGAAGGTTTTAATTTTAATATAGTAAAACTATATACAGCAAAAATAGTTAAGTAAGAATTATAGTAACACTATTAAATCCATTTGCATTTGGCAGTATTAGAGAAAACAATTATGTATCTTAACTTGGTGGGTCTAAAGTTTTATATCTAATTTATTTTCTATTATAGCTAAGAAAACATTATAATTATAACTATTTAGTCTTCAACTCCATCAATGACCCCAGAAGGATGAAATGTTACCTAATGACAGGGACATCAGGCTGTCTGGACAGTCACCCAAATTTCCTCTGAAATGTGGATATAGTTTTCTAGACTACTTCCTGATGATTGGGGGTGCTGGTAATCTTTGGGCACCCTGAGAAAATTCAGGATTATGGTCAAGTCTTGACTCTGTAAGGCTGGATCATCTCATCCAGCAGCCTTGAAGCCTTTCTGAATGCAGAACTCAGAGGAAGCTGCAAGAGAGGCACTCTGAAATGTTGGATCATCTGGGCCATCTGCTCCCATTGGAGATTTTTCAGGGGGTCTTTCTTCATCAAACCTGATTTTTCTTAACCCAGAATGAATCCAGAGCCTGTCATTTCCTGTGGAAATAAAAGTAGAACCTCTTTCCCAAAGTAACATATGTTTTGCCTAAAATTTAAAGTCAAGATATTTTAAAAATATATAGGTTGGTTAATCTAGCAGCTTTCATAATCAAATGTCTCTTAGCACATATCATTTATTCATTATTAGTCAAAAATTTTACAGACAACACAATAACATACAGTATCCAGACTCTTTGTATATTTTCCATCTTTATGTGGCTTATTATACTTTTTTTTATTACTCTATTCCTTTTTTAAGGACTTTATTTTAAAACTATAATTTTTAATCTAAGACTGTGTATATTCTTTTCTCTCTCTCCCAAGTCTATGCATATTTTTTAAACACACTGACCCATTTAGAGGTCTTTTTGTTTGAATCTGTCCTTACTTTGTATCTCTAACCTTTTCTGTCTGCATAAGCAATACAACTGCTATGTAACTTAAATCATGACTTGCTGGTGCTGGCTCCTCCCCCTTGGTTCCCCAAGAGTCTAGTCTCAGTGGTAGAGGCATGTTTACCACCAGCTCTGGGAGCCATGTTTACTGCCTCAACTCTGGGATGTTTCGAGGTCCATGCCGGCACTGAGTAGCATGCTGCCAGCTGCACATAAACACCATATAAGTGTTCCCCATGTTGGAACACCATATGTAAATGGACATTTCCTATCCCTACCTCCCAGTCCCAAATAACTGACTCAGAGGCTGAATATGAATTATAAATGCTCGGCCAATAGCTCAAGCTTGTTACTAGCTAACTCTTACACTTAATGCTTCGCCGTGTGGCTCATTGTCTCATTTTTTTTTTTCTTTTACACATTCTGCTTGTTTGGCAGCTGGCTGGCATCTTTCTCAACTCCTCTAACTCTGCCTTCCTTTTTCCCATCATTCTCAGTTTGGCTTTCCTGCCTAACTTCCTGCCTAGCTACTGGCCTGTCAGCTTTTTATTACCAATTAAATTATTACTAATGAGAGCAATACATACTCATAGTGTAGAAAAGGATAGAGAGAGAGAAGAGAAGAGATAGGTTTATAAGCTCAGGCTGGGCATGGTAGTACATGCCTATAATACTTGGGATGATAAGGCAGGAGGTTTTTCAGTTCCAGGCCAGCCTGGACCACATAAAGAGACCTTTTCAAAAAAAATAAACAAACAAACAAAAAACCCAATCAACCAAAACAAAAAACACTTTATAAGTTCATCTCTTCCCTTTCTGCCCACATTACTCCCTTGCTTATAGGGTTATGTATAAAAGTAGAACATGCATTCTGGAGTGCTTCTTATCTGTAAGTTAGCATGCTGTGATAAGTAACGCTCACAACAAAGTAAGGGCAGGAGGCCAGAGCCATTTGCATTATTACTGTACTTTTATGCCACAATGAAGACACTATCCTTTTGTGGTAAGACACCATGACCAAAGCAACTTATAGAGGGAGTTAGAGTTTAGAGGGTGAGTCCATGATCATGGTGGCTGGGGACATGGCATCAGGCAGGCAGGCATGGTGCTGGAGCAGTAACTAAGAGTTTATATTTTGATCCACAAGCATGGGGTGGAGTGAAGAGACTCTGGGAATAGTGTAGGCTTCTGAAACTTCAAAGCCTGTCTGCAGTAATATACCTCCTCCAACAAGGCCACCTGTCCTAATACTTCCCAAACAGTACATCAGCTGGAGCCCAAGTATTCAAATATATGATCCTGTGGGGGCCATTCTCATGCAAACCACCACACCATCTAACCTTTGCTTTTTGGAGATGGGGGGAAAAATGAGACTAGGTTTTACTGTGTACTCCAGGCTGTTCTTTAACTCATGATCCTTCTGCCCTTTCCTCTCAAGTGCTGGGCTTACAATATGTACCACTATATCCCTGTTCCTTGTGGTTTTTTGTTTGTTTGTTTTATTTTGTTTTGTGTTTTTTTTTTTGTTTTTGTTTTTTTTTTTTTGAGACAAGGGTTCGCTTTGTAGCCCAGCTTGACCTAGGACTGGCTTTATAGCCCACACTGGCCTTGAGTTCTCAGTGGTCACCTGCTTTGGTTTTCCAAGTACTGGGACTACAATACACATAAGGCTCTATTCTTCTGGCTGTCCCTTTTTGTGTGTTTCATTTGGGGAGACAGGGAGACTAGACAAATGTGCTACTTGTCAAGGATTAGGAAACTGAAGTGTCTACCAGCCATGTCTCTGCCAGCAAGCCCTGCTACACGGCAGCTCCCGTTCTTCAGGGGCGTCTTTCCCAGTTCTGCCACTAGAGGGGGCTCTGGTATTGGTGATGGGTGATTTTTGTGGACAGAAGCTGATGCTCTGTTGGCAAAGAAGAAAGTGTTGTGATGGCTAAGTGGGGAGAGGTGAAGGCAGATAAACAACCAAAGTCGGCTAAGTAACCATACTTGAAAACAAGATAGCTACAGGGAAACGTTCTCTAATCTCATGGTGTTCGGAAATAGCAATGAAAAACGAGTTAACTAGAGGAGAATATATGGCTGGTAGTTAGGAAGATTTAATGAAAGCTGAGTTCTAATTGCTAATGTCTAGTGGGTCTTTAAATATGACTCAAGTGTTGGAATATTATAAGCATACAAATATACAGAATAATACAGACTACTGTTATAATGTGCCTAGGGCCTGTCTATGCTCAGCATAGGCTCTACTACTGAGCTACATACACAGCACTAGGGTCTTTCAAGCTCAGAAATGAACTTGATCAGGTAGCTTATTTAGGAAGTAAATACCAGCACTTCTTGCTTTAGACCATGTTGCTGTTCAAATTTAGGTATAAAAAGTGGTATATTTTGACTTTTTAAAAATAGCCATTAGAAGCTAGGTAGTGGTGGAGCCCATGCCTTTAATCCCAGCACTCGGGAGGTAGAGGCAGTCAGATCTCTGAGTTTGAGGCCAGCCTGGTCTACAGGGTGAGTTCCAGGACAGCCAGGGCTACACAGAGAGACCCTGTTTTGAAAAACCAAATAAATAAATTTAAAAAATATATAAAAAATAAGAAAAAAGCCATTAGGAAAGAGCCCAGCAGTCAACGGTGCTTACTGTTCTTGTAGAGGCCCAGGCTGGGTTCTAGTTCCAGGGGCCCTGATGCTGTCTTCTGGCAGGCTTATTCCAGTACGTGGTGAACATAAACTCAAACAGATAAACATACGTACACATAAACAAAACTTAACATTATTTGGCTAGATATGTCGGCACACAACTGAGTTCGAGGCCAGCCTGGCTTACATATGGAGTTCCAGGACAGCCAGGGCTACACAGAAACCCTGTCTCAAAAAAAAAACATGTACTCATACCTAGAAGTGATCGGTTTTAAAGTCACCGGCTTCTTAGAATTAAAAACAACCAACAAACAGGAAACAACTCTTTCCAGTATTGTTTTGTTGTGTTTCTCATATCTTCCCATTTTATTTTTCCCTTATCATTCCTTTTTGTTTCTTTTTTGTTCATTTGCTTCTGTAACATATAACGTGGTGTGTTAGGCTAATAGCATTACCAAAGAGCTCCAGGGAAAAGAGCTAATGCTCGGTAGCCTGCGGGACACTCTGAGTGAAGTCAGTCAAGTGAAGGAGACTTTGGAAAAAGAACTCCAGACTTTGGTAAGTACCTGTTGGATGGGAATCTGAACCTCAGCGTTGTTCCGGCTTTTCCTGTTTAAAAGAACATTCTCCATTAAAAAAAATAATAATAATAATACAGTTATGTCTCTACTTCTTCAAAAATACGGATTTAAATTGAATATATTAGCAGCTGATAAATGCCTTCAAGGGAACTGGATCAAATCAAACTAGCAGTCAAGGTAGGTGTTAACTTTTCTTTTTTTAAAAAAAAAAATGTTCATTTCCTCTGGTAAAGCAGTTGGACGGTTGTTGGCAGCGTAGTTTTACAAGACAGAGCTAGCTCTTCCCGCTCACACATCCAGCACGGGCAGGTTTCCTGACCGAGAGTCTTTCCTGTACTGTGCCTGCAGCATCTCCTTTTTGACTGTGGGCAGCAACCGTCCAGGTCTTGAGTGTCCTCTGTTGGTGTGACAGCAAGCTATCAAATTCGATTGCGTGGGATTGTAGTGTGCCTTAGGAAATCGTGTTTCCTTTTACATGTTTCCTCTTAATCCCAAATTATGTATTAGCACAAGGCTTTAAACCCAGCATTTGGGAGGCTGACAGACTCTTATGAGTTCCAGGTCAGTCTTGTGCACATAGCAAGCTCTAAACTAGCCAAGGCTACATAGTGAGACCCTGTCTCAAAAAACAAGAACAAAAAAGATAATACCCCACCAAATTGTAAGACTTCCTAAATAAACAAAAACGTTTGGCTCTTTGCTTTCCTCTTACCTTGCCTCCTACACTGTAATTTGACCTTCCTGGAGGCTAATAATTCTGGGCCATGGTGTTCATGTAAGCTTGCAGAGAGCCTAGGCAGCGTCTCGGGAGTCTTTGCTCCAGCGGCTCCATAAGCCTCCCTGTTACTCTGCTACTTCTCTGGGTTGTGCCACAATTTCCTACTTTTCTCAGTCTCACTCTGCAGCAGGCTGATCTGAAACTCACCCAACTGTGTAGCCCAGGCTGTCCTCAGACGCACAGCAATCCTACTGCCTCAACTTTTTGACTGTTGAGATTATAGGCATGAGCTCAGATTTCTACTTAAAACAAAGATTTGATTTGATTTTTAATTACATGTATGCAAGTGCATTCATGGGTGGTATGTGCACATTGAGTGCAATACCTGAGGAGGTCAGAAGAGGGCGTCAGATTTCCTAGAGTTGGAGTTGGCAGGTGGCTGTGGGCTGCCTATTGTGGGTGCTTGGGTCCTCTGTAAAAGCAGGAAGCACTAGTGCTCTTGACCGCTAGGCCATCTCTCTATCCTTAGTTTTCTACTTTTAAAAATAGCTATATTGTTCATCATCCTACTAGTCACATATAGCTACATTTTTTTTTTTTTTTTTGGTTTTTTTTCGAGACAAGGTTTCTCTGTGTAGCTTTGTGCCTTTCCTGGAACTTGCTTTGGAGACCAGGCTGGCCTCGAACTCACAGAGATCCGCCTGGCTCTGCCTCCCAAGTGCTGGGATTAAAGGCGTGCGCCACCTGTTGCTTGGCTTTATTTTTTTAATTTATTTTGAGACAGTGTCTCTCTTTGTAGCTCTAGCAGTCCTGAAATTTACTGTGTAGATCAGGCTGGCCTTGAACTCACAGAGATCCACTTGCCTCTACCCTCGGAGTGCTGACTCTAAAGGCTTGTGCCACCACATCTGGCTATTTTGTGATGTGGAGTATTTTAAGAAAACGTTTTAGGGGCTGGTAAGACGGCTCAGTGGGTAAAGAGACAGGCCTGGAGGCCTGAGTTTGAGCCCTAGCACCCACCTGGTGGGAGGAGAGAACGGACTCCAGCAAGGTGTCTTTTGACCCCCACATGCACACACACTTACACAAATACATTAATGTAATTTAAAAAACCAAGAAAATGGGACTAGAGAGGTGGCTCAGTGGTTAAGAGGACTCAGGTTCTGTTCCCAGCACCCACATGGCGGCTCCTGGCCATCTATAACTCCAGTTCCAGGGGAACTGACACCCTCTTTCTGGCTTCTGTGGGCACTAGGCATGCATGCAGTACATATTCATACATCCAGGCAAAACACTGATACACATAAAATCAAATAAATAAATCTTTTAAAAGATCCCGTGTTACAGCTACTTCAAAGTTTATTTCAGGAAAAGCAGAGACTTTTTATCTTAGCTTGTCATCGTGTTTAGAACAGGAGACTATCAACAGTAGGTGACGGATGGAGTGATTCTGCTTATAAAGTTACAGACACAGAGATTAGAATTTAGTTCAGGTTTCTCTGGATACTCTCAGAGGGCAGAAACCCAGAACTCTACTTGTTGTTCAGGCAGATTACTTTCTTTTTGTGGTTCTTTTCTTCTTCTTCCTTTTTTGTATGAGGGATTTAACCTAGGGCTTTGTCCTTGCTAGGAAAGAGTAATACCATTGAGCTACATCCCCACCCTTCAGGCAGATTTCAGAGGAGTTCTTGGAGGGTTAGTCATGACAAAACATATTCTTGCAGCACATATATAAATGTGTATACATATACTTATATATGTATATATGTATGTGCTCAGTCATAACACTTGTATACAGATATACATGCATACATGCACTTGGAAACCCACTCGTGTGAGCAAGGTGCATGATACACAGTTGCTAGTTCATTGGTGCCTACATGTTTTAAGTCCATAGTCTTAACATAACAGCTACAAAAATAAATAGTATTGTAACTGATAGACATGTTTGGTCTTTATCACCTGAGACCCTTGTAAGATGAATATCTGGTTCTTTTTCTTCAGAAAGAAAAGTTTGCTGGTGCTTCAGAGGAGGCAGTTTCTGTTCAGAGAAGTATGCAAGGTATGTCTCACTGAAGTCCGAGCAGAAAGTTTTAGGGTGTTTCATTACGGGCCTAGGGGCTGGCTTCAGGAGTGCATAATATAGTCTAATGCCATAATTTTGGAAGTTATACAGTGCGCAGAAAAACTGCATTCTATTGGTTTCCTGAACCTTCAAACTCCAGAAATAGTCATTTCTTCTTTTGACCTGAAGTTTGTTCCATATTAAAGTCTGAGTGTATCCGAGCTTTTGCTGTTTTGGGTTTTGCCTAGAAGAAGGAAAGAGATGTCTAGGGAAGACATAGGGCCTCCTGGTGTGCAGATGTGGGGAGGAAACAGAGCTTCACGCTTCCCTGTCATCACAGTATGGGATCAGCAGTGAAGCTTTTAGTATCCCATGTCCTCGGAGCTCATGAGCATATGCTTGATTGGGTTATAAGCCAGCCAAGCTCTGGGTGACCTATTAAATGTGATACATATTGAACTTGTAACTTTATCCTAATAGATACTGTAAATAAACTGCACCAAAAGGAGGTAGAGTTTAACACGTTGTCTTCCGAACTGGAGAAGTTGAGAGAAAATTTAACAGGTAAGGTGATGTCGCCCGTGACAACCCGATGAATACCGCCGAGTGTCTAGGATGAGAGTATGTTACAGTAGCAGAGCTGCCCTCAGACGCTGTACCACTCTGTGTGCCAGCGTGATACTCGTTTGAGATCCGTAACCCTGAGGATGTCCTCTCTTCTCTGTTTCATAAAACCCAGCATCTACCACTGCGGCTGCTGCTGTCCTTGTTCAGTGTTTCACACGGACAGCCACACAGATGACCACTTGCTCCCTGCCTCTACCCTTGCCCTTCCTTCTTTCTTCTCAACACACTGGCCAAAGAGTCAGGTCACATGACTGCTCTTCCATCTCACTCACTAGAGGTACAGTCCTTGTCCATCAAACCCCGTATCTCTAGGAGTTTCATCTCTCCAGGAGTTTGTCTTAGACTCTTCTTCCCAGCGGCCACTGCACTTCGGCCATAGCAGCCTCCTTGCTGTGTGGACGTGGCAGGCCACGTGCTGTGGGGGCCTTTGACTTGCTTCCTGCTTCCTGTCCTTCCTTCAGGTCTTCACTTAATTGTCAGCAATTCAAAGGGTTCCCTGTAATATTTTACTCTTTCCTTCGCCTTTCAACATCCTTTCTCCCTTTGCAGTTTCTCCCCTCAGCACTCAGCTCTTTCTATTGTATTGTTCCTTTCTTTAGTCTAATTATCTGTCTTTGCTACATGTTGTTTCCATGTAAGCAGAGATGGCTAGCTGCAAAAGTCCCCAGATACGGATGCATTCAATAAAGTTTTCTTGCTCTTAACACAACAGTGCTATTTCTTTTCTGTATATGTTCAGATATGGAGGCAAAATGTAGGGAGAAGGATGAAAGAGAACAGCAGCTGGTAAAGGCAAAGGAAAAACTAGAAAATGACATTGCAGAAATGATGAAGATGTCAGGAGATAACTCTTCTCAGCTGACGAAGATGAATGACGAGTTACGTCTGAAGGAAAGGTACGTCTGACTGCTGGCGCCATAAAGGCTCGGTAGAGGGCTAAAGGCTCAGGGCTGCTGCGTGGGTATGAGTTTGAGACCAGTCTGGTCTACACAGTGAGTTCCAGGACAGCTAGAGCTACAGAGCGAGACCCTGTCCTGTGTCTCCCCCACCCCCCCACCCCCCCACCAGACAGGTTTTCTCTGTGTAACATCTCTGTGGCTGTCCTGGAACTCACTGTGTAGACCAGGCTGGCCTTGAACTCAGAGATCCACCTGCCTCTGCTGGGATCAAAGGCGTGCGCCACCACTGCCACCTAGTGAGACCCTGTCTTAAAACAGAAACAAACCCTAGAAAAACAAAGAGCTCAAGGCTGTCTTGTTTGAAGGCTTCCTGGCTCTTCCCTTTTCTTTTCTCTTTGTGTTTCCTTTCTCTAGTTTTCTCTCGTGTGTGTGTGTGTGTGTGTGTGTGTGTGTGTGTGTGTGTGTGTGTGTGTGTTTCTGAGGACTGAAGTCAGCTGGAGCTATCCTTTCTATTACTGCCCCAGTGCGACTTGAATCACCTGTGTAACATTTGTTGTTGTTTTTTAAAATTCCACCGTGGGTTTTGGGTATCAGTTAAGCTTGTTCAGCAAGTAAACACCTTTTACTGAGCTGTTTGACCTGAAATGTGGTCTGCCAGGCAGAGTTGAGGAATACAGTAGGATTCCTGGATCTCCCGGGGACTTCCAGGAACACACGGTACTTGTTTAATAATGGCAGTGCCATCTTTCCCATAACCTTAAAGAAGTCTGTGACTTCCTCCACTGCGGTGACAGGAAGCACCTCCTGAGGGCTTGCTGTGTGTGTGCTGCTGTGCACCTGCTGTGTGTGTGCTGCTGTGCACCTGTGTGTGCTGCTGTGCACCTGTGTGTGCTGCTGTGCACTTGCTGTGTGTGTGCTGCTGTGCACCTGCTGTGTGTGCTGCTGTGCACCTGCTGTGTGTGTGCTGCTGTGCACCTGTGTGTGCTGCTGTGCACCTGCTGTGTGTGTGCTGCTGTGCACCTGCTGTGTGTGCTGCTGTGCACCTGTTGTGTGTGTGCGGCTGTACACTGTGCTAACGGTTTGTATAGTGTGTGCTTTTGTAGCTTCTCACCTTAAAGGAAAAGAAGCCGAGGCTCCCTTGAGGTTCCACAGCAGAGCCTCCTGGTCTTGGTACTTCTTTCACTAATTAGGTTTCCTTGGTATTCAAACTTCTTTTATCTTAAGGTCTGCCAGTCATGCCTCCTAACTGTTGGGTTCAAGGTGTGTGCTAACACACCCAGCTTATCTGAAATTCTTGGTGGTTTTTTTTTTTTTTTTCTTTTCATAGTAGTCATATAGAAATCAAATACTTAATTAACAAGCAAAAGGTTTTAGGGAACGTTTTAGAACCATTAGAATTTTACTTTATAAGGTATTAATGCTTTAAAAATTACATCTATAACTAGCCTTTCCCCCACACAGCACAGTTGAAGGTCGCTGGGTGCTTGGTGACCTGGCCTTTGGCTGGCCACTTCAGGAGCAGCTTTGGTTCCCTTTGCTCCCAGGCAGTTGCACAGGTTTGCAGGCCTGGGAAGGGGCCACCTGTGCAGGTGTTAGTAGATACAGCTGGGACCGTACGTGTGCTTCCCTCCCCTGCTGGTTGGTTCTCTTGAAGCCCAAATTCTGGGCCAATGTCCCATGCTTTCACTAGATCCGTGAGAAGCTACATGAGTGTCTCTCTCTCTCTCTCTCTCTCTCTCTCTCTCTCTCTCTCTCTCTCTCTCTCTCTGTCTCTGTCTGTCTCTGTCTCTGTCTCTGTCTCTCTCTCTCTCTCTCTTTCTCTCTCTCTGTCTATGTGTATGTGTGTGTTTGTGTGTGTGTATGTACAAAGTGCAGGACAGCTTCCAAAGTCATTCCTCAGGCACCATCTCTTTTAAAGACAGGGTCTCTCAGTGGCTTGGAACTCATGAAGTAGGCTACATTAACTGGCCAAGGAGCCCCAGGGATTGGCCTGTCTCCGCCTCCCTAGTGCTGAGACTGTGAGCATGTGCCGCCACCACACACCACACCTAGTTTTTTTTTAACATAGGTTCTGGGCATTGAACTCAGGCCCACATGCTTAGAAAAGCAAAAGACTTTACCATCTCCCCAGAACCTAGCTGGTTCTCTTTAAGCAAGAATACGGTAATTACCATATTTTCTTTTTCCAAGAGGCACTTAAATGACTTTTGGTAACCTAGTCTGCTGAAAATTTTAATCTTATTTCCTTTAATATTTTTCTTAAAAATTTTTAGATTAAAAAAACCTTTAATAGCTGGGCGGTAGTGCCGCACGCCTTTAATCCCAGCGCTTGGGAGGCAGAGGCAGGCAGATCTCTGTGAGCTCGAGGCCAGCCTGGGCTACAGAGTGAGTTTCAGGACAGGCTCCAAAGCTACACTGAGAAACCCTGTCTTGAAAAAAAAAAAAAAAAAAAATTCGAGATGTGTTTATCTTTATTTTATGCGTATGTGTCTTTTGCCTACACCATGTGCATGCAGTGCCTGCAGAGGTCAGAAGAGGGCGTCAGATTCCCACAAACTGGAGTTATGGATGGTGGTTAGCTAATTTATCTGGTTTGAGACAGGGTCTCTGTATAACCCTGGCTGTCCTGGAACTTTTAATATATAGACTATACGGACCTTCACCTTCCTGCCTCTGTCTCCCAAGTCCTGGGATGAAAGGCATCTACCACCACACCTGACCCAATACATTTATCTCAACTCATATTTCTTTATTTATCTAATTAATATAGAGTAGTAAATTCTTGCAATTACAGTAGTTGTTACTCTAATTGTATTTATAACAATCACAGTTGTTAAAATTCTTCATTTTTAAATTTTTCTTGACTTTAGGTGTAATTACTCACAAATTTTACAATCTGATATAGTTGTTTTTTATAGTATATTTCTTTTTTTTTCTGGAGGGGGGTGTTTCGAGACAGGGTTTCTCTGTGTAGCTTTGGCACCTGTCCTGGATCTCACTCTGTAGACCAGGCTGGCCTTAAACTTGCAGAGATCCACCTGCCTCTGCCTGTGCTGGGATTAAAGGCATGTGCCACCACTTCCTGGCATTATAGTATATTTCTAATATAACTCTTCAGTTTAAAACATGAAAACTCTAGTTGTCAAGATGGCTCAGTAGATAAAATGTTTGATGCACGAGAATGAGAGTTCCGATCCCCAGAATCTAGGGAATCCCTGAGTGCCTACAGTGATGGGGGGTGGAGACAGGGATCTCCCACTATGAAACAGTGAAGAAGAAACCCTACTTCAAACACGGTGGCAGGTGTGGACTGGAACCCAAAGTTGTTTTCTGACTTCCATGTGCTGTGCATGTCTGGACTCACACTTGACTATACACACACACAGTGACCACGCACATACACATATGCACGTTACATGCACACATAGCATATGCACACCTATTAAGAACTCTCTGACAACTTACATTGAAACTTATTCTAGATCTGTGGAAGAACTGCAGCTAAAACTTACCAAGGCTAATGAAAATGCAAGTTTTCTGCAGAAAAGCATTGGGGAAGTAACTCTTAAAGCTGAACAGAGCCAGCAGGAAGCAGCTAAAAAGCATGAAGAGGAAAAGAAAGAATTGGAGGAAAAGTTGTTGGAACTGGTAAGGAGAAGTGGGGGGGACTGCTGGTAAAGCGGGTGGGTAGTCACCGTGTAGCCCGATGCCTTACCCCCTTCCTTTGGGTTCTTCAGGAGAAGACGGTGGAAACAAGCCGCACCCAGTGTCAGGACCTGAGAGCCAAGTATGAAAAAACCAGTTCTGAGACAAAAGCCCAGCACGAAGAGACCCTGCAGAACCTTCAGAAGATGCTGGTGGACACAGAGGAGAGGCTGAAGGCTGCTCAGGAGGCCAACAGAGATCTGATGCAGGACGTGGAGGAACTGAAAACACAGGCCAACAAAGCCAAAGTATGTTCCGGAGCAGAAATGGTGCGATTGTGTTATGTCTTAGCCAAGTGCCGTGGAGGCTGCGAGAGAGCTTGGGGCATGTGTGGCCTGGTGAACTCTGCGTGCACGGCAGAGTGGTAAGCTGCATCTTTGGTGGCTTTAAGTGTTTCGTACCAGCTGTTCTTCCTCGTAGGGGAGGGTGGTGGCTATCGGTCTTGCCCTGAGTGTATTGCGTAGCCATCACCACCCCTGTGCTGCTTGTGCCCAGTGGTCACAACCGCTCACTGTTGCCTGGCCTCTGTCTGCTTGCTTGCGTAGACTCTGTTCGGGAAAGCAGCTTCCTCTGATCTTGGCTAAGCCTGCTCCACCTTTCACTAGGGTTAAGAGAGACAAATGTCGGAAAAGCAGGGGGCAGAGGCCCAGGGAAGCAAGCGGCATTGTGTTGGAGCTGGAGGAGCGCAACTGGCAAGCAGCGTCTTATAGGAAGAATTAGAACTCTGGAGGGGGCTTTGAATGCCTCCAGGAAAGTTCTGTGAACTCGCTGACAAGGAAGCTGGGTTCAAGTCAATCAAGAAAATATCTTATTAGTTGGAAATAGTTAGAACTTGGAATACTGAATTTCAATTTGTGGTGTCAGGATTGTATCTGCACCCCAATATGTTTGACTCTGGTAACTTCGTAAAGTTTACCCTTTCTACTACTTACTATTTTAACTTTTTTATTGCTCAAAAATTATTTTTGTCCTAATTTTTTAAAGATTTATTTATTTATTATGATACAGTGTTCTGTCTGCATGTATGCCCGCAGGCCAGAAGAGGGCACCAGATCTCATTATAGATAATTGTGAGCCACCATGTGGTTGCTGGGAATTGAAATCAGGACCTCTGGAAGAGCAGTCAGTGCTCTTAACCACTGAGCCGTCTCTCCAGCCCCGTAAATGTTTATTTTTAATGCATCAGAGAAATGTTTATGTATGAGTTTACTAGAAAGAAATTATGAAAGCGAACTTGATACTATTAAAAACCTCTTGTTAGGGTAGGGATGTGGATTAGTTGTAGAGTACCAACCCACCCTGCCCTAGTATCAAATCCCAGGACTGAAACAGAATAGCAGCATAAAGCTCACAGTACCTTCTGTTCATAGGAGAGCCATGATGTAGTACCTGTCAGGTGTAGTGGGTGCAGTTTCCTCTCTTCTGCATGCTGTCAGAGCTTCTCCTGTACCCTCTGTCCTCACAAACACCCCAGCTTGATACACCATTGAGTGGTGGCTGTGATTGCCACGTTTAAGGTCCCCTGTGTCTCAACTTCAGGTTTGTAGACCACACCACAGCGTTCTAGTGGCTTGTGGAAAGCTACGCTGACTTCGGTCGTTTTCTGTAAAAGCCTTTTGTCCAGGCGGTGGCGCACGCCTTTAATCGCAGCACTCGGGAGGCAGAGCCAGGCGGATCTCTGTGAGTTTGAGGCCAGTCTGGGCTACAGAGCGAGATCCAGGACAGGCACCAAAACTACACAGAGAAACCCTGTCTCGGTAAAACCAAAAAACCAAAAAACCAAAAAACAAAAAAACAAAAAACAAAAAACCACCCTTTGGTTAAAATACCAGGATTATTCCTCCTCCAAATTTGTTATCTGGATGTTGGATTTCAGTGAGTTAGAAACTCTGGAGAGGCTGATGAGACCTAAGGAAGTTTATGTATGCAGTCTGTAAGGTTCTTGCCTTACTTCAGGAGGGCACAGAGCAAGCAAGCCAGTGACCCAAAACTCTGGTGTCTCTTCCGGTAGCCAGTATCTAGGTGAGGCTGTGTAAAGTTAAATTTGTACAGCAGAAAATCCAGCTCTCTCAATGCATTCAGTGCATTTCAAGAGCTCACTGGTCACATGCCTACCATGTACAGGAGCATGAATAATGTTAATATTCATTTCATCACAGAAGATTCTGGGTAGTACCAATATAGACATCATTAATTTATCTTATAAATAGTACATTTAAAAAACATTTCGTTGTAGCCAGCCAAACCTAGAAATTAGTCTGCATTTGAGTAACATATATATGATACTGGGACTGACACTTTTAGCCTGTTGCCTCCCCTTCCTATTAAGGAAGGGCTTAAATACTAAGAGTTTCTCTTGCTACCTCTCATTTTGATTAAAATATACCCACCTGACTTGCTTTTGCCCCTGACTTACACTTTTATGTTATTTTATTTATTTATTTTTTTGCTTTATCGAGACAGGGTTTCTCTGTGTAGCTTTGGTGCCTGTCCTGGAACTCACTCTGTAGACCAGGCTGGCCTCGAACTCACAGAGATTCGCCTGCCTCTGTCTCCCGAGTGCTGGGATTAAAGGTGTAGGCCACCACTGCCCGCCTCTGAATTATACTTTTGAAAGTTCTTCTATGACTCTTTTCTGACATAGAAATAATTGGACAGAACTGTAGGAAGGTCTTATCCCTAGTATGAAAACCAAACAGAAATGATGTCACACATCATTTCAAAGAGAAAAAGCCAGTAGACACTTTGCAGTTAATTTTGCTTTGTATTATCGTTTTATCCCATGCTTTTTTAGTTTTTATCCCTTTGTTATTCAGATAGTTTCTATGAAGCTTATTGTAGAGAATTCTAAATTTGCCTGGCTTAGGCCGCATTAAGTTATTTGGGCTTGCGTTTGTCTGCTGGATTTCATTTTGTTCCATTCTTTCCATCTTTTGTCCCTGTAGTCGCTAACTTATTTGTTAACATCAGCCAAAAAAGAGATTGAAGTCATGTCAGAAGAGCTGAGGGGTCTGAAATCAGAGAAGCAGCTTCTTGTGCAGGAGGCAAATGCTTTACAGTTAGAGAAAGGTTCGCTTTTGTCAAAGCTTGTAGAAGTGGAGACCAAGCTAACTCTGCTTCAGGAAGACCAGCAGAAACTGTGGGCAGTCAATGAAACCCTCCATTTAGAGAAGGAGAAGGCCTCGGAAGGGAAGCAGGCTGCCGAAAAGCGGTATCAGCAGGAGCATCGGGAGAAAGAGTCCCTGGTGGTGGAGAGAGAGAGGCTGCTGAAGGAGGTCAGTGTGACGCAGGAAGAGCTCCTGAAGGTGCACATGGAGAAGGACGCCCTGGAAGCCTCCAAGGTGAGCATGCAGGTGCTGATCGAGGAGCTCCGCTTCTGCAAGGATAAGCTGATGGCCATGTCGGAGAAGGCCCGGGCGGAGAAGGAGCACCTGGAGGGGCAGGTCAAGAAGCTCACTGCTGAGAACATGTTCTTGTCCAAAGACAAAGACGACGTCATTCAGAAACTTCAGAGCGCTTACGAGGAGCTTGTCAAGGACCAGAAGACCTTGGTCCAGGAGATTGAGGAGCTCACGACTGAGAAGAAGTCAGCCGCGGAGAAGCAGATAAGCCTCGATAACACCTGCCTCACCCTAAAGGCAGAGCGGGAGAACCTCCTCCAGAACAACAGAGACCTGCAGTTTGAGAAGGACACGCTGCGCCAGGGCCAGGAGAAGCTGAGCGCCAGCCTGGAGGCCACCCTCCAGATCAAACAGCTGCTCAGCACGGAGGCAGAGACCCTGCGCACGCAGCTGGACTGTGCCAACAAAGCGCTGAGGAAGGCAGAGCTGGACACGCGGCAGCTCCAGACCACCAACGCGGGCCTCACAAAGCTCCTGGAAGAGATTAAGACCTGTCGGGCAATCACCGACTCGGAGTGTATCCAGCTTCTCCACGAGAAGGAGAGCTTGGCAGCCTCCGAGAGGAAGCTCCTGGTGGAGAAAGAGGAACTGTTAAATGAAAATAGAACCATCACTGAAAAACTCAATAAGCACTCAGAAGAGGCCACACATCTGGAGATGAGTCTAAACGAGAAGGTCTCGTACTTAACTTCTGAGAAGGAGGTGGCTTGCCAGAAGATCGCTAGGCTCAAAAAGCAGCAGGATAGCCTCTTGAAAGAAAAGTCAGCACTAGAGATGCAAAATGGAGAGTTACTTGCTGAGAGGGAAAATTCTATGAAAACCATAGGAGATCTTAAGAGGAAGTGTGAGCAAGAGGCTTCCAACAGACGAGTAGCCGTGCAGGAGAAGATGAGGCTGCTCAATAATATCGACGCTCTGAAGAAAGAGCTCCAGGAAAGAAAGAAGGAAAACCAGGAGCTGGCGAGCAGCAAGTGCGACCTCTCCTTGTTGCTGAAAGAGGCTCAGGATGCCAAAAAGAGTCTTGAGAAAGAGCACACTAGCGTGATGCAGGCCAAGGAGAACTTGACCGCCGAGCTGAAGGCTTGCTGCTCTGAGAAGGACATCTTGCTGAGGGATGGCTTGAACCTGCAAGAAGAGTGCCAGAAGTTAAACGAGAAGGTTCGTGAAATCCAGCAGACGTTAATCCTAGAGGAGGAGGCCAGGGCAAAGGAGAACGAGGCCTCTTTATTTGACAGCAACAAGCTCCATGGGAGAATAGTGCTCTTGGAGGAGGAGATCCAGGGCTTGAGGGCATGTACTGAGCAGCTGCAGACAGAGAATTTTACACTTGTCCAAGAGAAAACCAACTCAGAGCAAAAGGTGGTAGAAATCATTAAGGAAAAGGAGCTCCTGAGTGCAGAGACAGCTCAGCTCGCTGCCAACATTGAGACCCTCAAAAGTGACTTTGCCGCCCTTTCCAAGTCCAAGTTGGAATTACAGGAGCTACACAGCTGTCTTACCAAGATCCTGGATGACCTCCGGCTGAACCACGAAGTGGCCGTGGCCGAGAGAGACGAGGTGCTTCAGGACAACAAGAACCTCCTGGCCGAGAAACGAGAAATGATGCTGAGAACTGAAGAGGTCCTGAAGGAGAAGGAACAGCTGGAGGGAAGCTACTTCATCCTCCAGAAAGAGATTAGTCAGCTGGCCCAGAGCAACAGCCACATTTCAGCCAACCTCCTAGAGTCCCAAAGTGAAAACCGTGCTTTGAGAAAAGACAAGAACAAGCTTACCCTTAAGATTAGAGAGCTTGAGACCCTTCATTCATTCACGGTAAAGTGAGAGGTTCGCCTGTTGAGCACCCAGGCTCCCCACTAACTGCACTAACACTAGTGGCTTAGGTGATTTCTCTTTGTGCAGGCGAGGGAAATCTACCTCAGTAAGCCGGCTGTGTGTGTGTCCAGGTTTTCGTTACAGCTGGGATGGTTGATTCGTTACTGAATGTCTAATTGAGGTAGTCTCCCCTCATTTCAGAAAGACTGAAAACTGTGAATAAAAAGATGCATTTTCCCCTTTAGTTTAAGGAGAAGCTTTGTTAACTGTGAAGGTTAACTGTTTCTTGGAGGTTTCAGAGCAGTATTAGAATGTGCACACACTGAAATCCAGCCTGCCATTTGGCTTCTATTGTCCATTTGGAGGTGGATGCTCCCACTGAAGTCTCTGTGGCTGATGGTAGAGCACGTACAATAATATAAAATCCTCATGAACATTATTAAACCCACCAAATGAAATTGTCATCAAATGTCTTCAAACAGTTTTATGACTATTTTGGATATTTAGTAGCTAAGAATTTGTATTCCTATATACATCTTTTTTATTCACAGATACAGTTATATTCATTACTCCATTTCTCTCATAGATTTTCCCATTCAGTGCTTCTCATGGAACACTTGATCCTTAAATAATGCCCAAATAATTTATATTATTATACGAAAAATTCTTAGCTTGAATTGAGTGTTTTCAGAAGCCCCAAATTGAAATAGCCAGAAAAATATTCTACACTTACACCAATAAATTTAAGAGCCATTCAGTTATATAGGATTGGTATGCTTATTCTCACCAAATAGTCTGTCAAATGTAAGTCAGGATGTGAGCACATGCTGGTCAGTGGAAGTTGGATGTAGGTTTAGAGGGATATGAGGACATGGAGATGGCTTCAGAGTTGCCTTCATGACAGATGCCCTGGGAAGAGTCCACTACCCTGTTCTCCTCCACAGTATACACGTCCTGTCTCGGTTTGTGTGCCTTAGGGGTGTTGACTCTCACCCTCTGTGTGCTGCTTACCACACAGACTCTGAGAGCTGCCTCGGCCGTGCCTCCCGAATGCCCCTGACGGTGCCAGGAGAGAGTGCCCTTTCCGGTTCCTCACTGTGTCTCCTTGTGCTTAGGCTGCTCAGAGTGCAGAAGACGCCATGCAGATCATGGAGCAGATGACCAAAGAGAAGACGGAGACGCTGGCCTTCTTGGAGGACACCAAGCAAACCAATGCAAAACTGCAGAGCGAAGTAATCAGATTGTAATTTTGTTTATTTGTTCAAAGAACAGCTTACCAACTTCATGGAATGTTTGGTCGCTTAACTTAGAGTGTGTCCTTTTGAAGTGTGGACTTAAAACAGTTTGATCTGTGTTAGAGATCTGTGTACACCATGCCGTGATAATGTTGACTGAGATATATGACTTCATTACTTACTAATAGCACTAAACTTTACACTAGGTGACACTAGGCATGGAAATTGGGAGATAGCGGCAGGGTTAGGAATTCAAGGGTAGCCTGGGCTATGTGAGGTTCTGTCTAAACAAATGAACGACCCCCAAAGTGAAAAGGAAGCTCTAATATTGTGGTGTTCTTAGATAACTACTTAGTAATGACACTGTCTAAGTTGTCATATCCTTCCTTTTTATCCTGCACATTTCCCCCTCAACCAAGCCACCAAATTCCATTTCCCCAGCCCTGAAAAAGGCTTTTTCTTGGCCTAGTTCAGTGTTTACATCCTTTTGTGTTATCTTGAATGAGTCATTTCTAGAGCTGGGACAACTGTGACATCAGGTTATTTCTGTTCTATCTACAAGAAGCATTTCCCTTTGGACCTTTCTCTGATGCTCTGTTTCCATCTTCTCGGCCCATAAAAATCCTTTCTGAAAAGCTGCTATCTGAAGAGCCAATTGCTTCACTAAAGTGGGATGTGAAGCTCTTCATATAGCTTCTGGTGCTTTTCACAGGCAGGTAACATTCAGAAAGTTGTTCAGAGGAAGAGACTGCCAGGTGGAATAGCTACATGAAGACCAGGCCTCCTCATGCAAGGCTAAAGATCACGACCTTCCCAAATAGACATTTTGAGGTAATTAGGGTAGATAAAAGCTTACAGAGAGTGCACACAGATGAAAATTGAAATTAGAAGCCTGAAAAAAGATTTTCCTAGAGGATGGGGTCAGGCAGTATTATGTCCTCCCTCAGCATGTCTGTTATTGCCAGACCACAAAGTAGGCCCATTATAATGCTTTATTTCCTTTGTTCATAAATCTGGGGTGTTAAAGATCATTAAGAGGAAGGTGGTGGTGTTAACATTAGCATGGTACTTTCTAGAATTCTGGTTGATGGCATGTGACATAACAAAGGGAGACAACTCCCTCCTCTGTCTAGAAGAGGTAAAGGCATAGAGCCCAGATGGCCAGCCTGGCCCCAGGTCACACCTTGTGTGGTGAATGGATAGAACAAGCGCCATCTTGGTAGATACTCCATTCCTAGAACTCCAGCCACCCTCCAGAGCCTCTGATCAGTCACCTCCAGCTCATGAAATGCCTGGCTTTTCCACTAGAGGGCAGGCAGGCGCTAAGACAGTGCAGGACAATGGTGGGATGGAGCATGTGTGAGCACCCTTCAGTCTCACTGCATGGCTTCTTCCTCCTCAAGAAATTGCAGATGGATAACAGTCTTTCCCCCAATTGACAAATGGTTGATTCAAATAAGTGTTGTAAGGAGAATTGCGTAAGTTTAGAACTGACATTGATTGGGAAATGTCTTCTGTATTAGTGAGGGGGAGGAAAGGAGTTTTTGTTTGATTACAGATTGATCCTGGATAATGTCGCTGTTTGACAATCTAGTTCTTGTTTTTTTTTCTTTTCTTCTTCTTTTTTTTTTTGGGGGGGGGGGGTTTGAGACAGGGTTTCTCTGTGTGTGTAGCTTTGCGCCTGTCCTGGATCTCGCTCTGTAGACCAGGCTGGCCTCAAACTCACAGAGATCCACCTGGTTCTGCCATCTGAGTGCTGGGATTAAAGGCGTGCGCCACCACCGCTCGGCTAGTTCTTGCGTTTTAAAGACGGATTGTTTTGAATGGCAGTTTCAGTGGCATGTACTGAGGACTGTACAAGAAACCAAGAAACAGACAGCTAGAAGTACACAAGACTAAAGATGGCTTCTGTTTTAATATGCACTAGCAATTTAGTTTGACATTTTGGCCAGGTGTACAGGACTGTCATTTGTAATCTCTTCTCCAGATGACTCTCCCTGCAGCTTGTTACACATGACTAATTTCATCTATTTTTAAATACATGTTTTTGTGAATCATTTATCCAGCCATGTCACTGAAAAATGAAATGATTCATCAATTTTTTTTATCTTTGTCTTTAAGTTGGACACACTTAAAGAAAACAACTTGAGAAATGTGGAAGAGCTGAACAAATCCAAAGAACTTCTCAATGAAGAGACTCAAAAAATGGAGGAATTCAAGAAAGAAATGTAAGTTTTTCTCCTTTGAGGGGAGTTATTTTAAGTTTTAAAAAGGAAAGCAACACTATTTTTAAAGCGTTTGAAAGGTTTGTAAAGTAGTTGTCTATCTGTTCCCCACAATGCATTCTCCACCAGCAGATTCAGTAACCACCGTTAGAACACAGCTAAGCTGAAGATCAAAGGGAACTGGGCTGGTTGCTGAAGGGAGAAACGTGGAGTTTGAGTGTGACTCTGTAAAGCTACACAAACCCATAGATGGCGATGTATCAGAGTTAAATTTGTGTGTTTACAGGATAGCTGGTCATAACACGTAGAACTATAAGGTCTTTTTATTAATAAATCCTTCAAAGGTCGGGCATGATGGTGCACACCTTTAATCCCAGCACTTGGGAGACTGAGGCAGGTGAATTTCTGTGAGTTCAAGGCCAGCCTGGTCCGCACAGTGAGTTTCAGGACAGTCAGGGCTGTTACACAGAGAAGCCTTGTCTCAAAAATAACTAAATAGTAAAAATAAATCTTTCAAATCTTTTTTTTTTTTTTTTTTTTTCATGATAGAAAAGAAGTCAGACATGGTGGTACATGCCTATAATCCCAAGTGCTTGAGAGTTTAAGACAGTATGGTTGTTGTGAATTAGAGGCCAGCCTGTCCTACATGGTAAATTGCGGGTCAGCCTGGGCTATAGAGTGAGATCCTGTCTCAAAAGAAAAGAAAAAAGGAAAAAAGAAAGAAAGAAAGAAAGAAAGAAAGAAAGAAAGAAAGAAAGAAAGAAAAGAAAATGAAAAAACCCAGCATATCATTTTCAAGATTTTCAGTGTCATACACCTCTCTATCCCCAATCCCTTGATTATAAAGTAATCAAGTCTTCTGACATAGACAGCAATTTGGAAAACTTTCTCTTGGGATTTTCCCATCAGCCTACTGCCTGGCTTCAAGCTGACTGTGTTTCCTGCAGTGACACCACCTGAGCCCTTGCCTTTCAAGCTTGGTTGTTTACATTTGCCAGAGATTGGTGTTTATATGGCACTGTAAGTGATGGTTAGTGTGTGGGTTTCCTTTGGTCTTTCGGTTGATAACTGCACCATGTCCACTGGGAACCTAGAGATCCAGAGCCAGTTAGTCTGGTGAGTCCGTGTGTCCTTCACACCAGGAACAATTTGGCCAAGAAGGAAGTGCAGAAGGATTATGTGGTTCCTGCCCTCAGGGCTTTACATCATTTATAATTCTAGTAAATAGATGATATTCAAGCAAAATTAAAGGTGTCAGTTCCAAGCTTCTGTTACTATACTATCCATCGACCTCAGTCTTGGATTCAACACTAGGTATGGGAGCTCACACCTGTAATTCCCACACTTGGGGTTCTGAAGCAGGAGGATGGCAGTAAGGTTGAGAGCAGCCTCATCTACATAAGAAATTGAGGCCAACTCATGATATGGAGATTGTCTCTGAAAAAAAGCCTGAAAACTTGGAGGGAGTTAGTATATGCATCGCCTCTGCTGAGAGGTCTTTAAGCTCTTTCAGGAAGCAGGCTGCTGAGATGATTTAGTAGGTAAAGGTGGAGGTGGGTCTCTGTGAATGTGAGGCCAGCATGATCTACATAGTGAGTTTCAGGTCAGCCAGAGCTAGACAAGACCCAGTCTCAAAATAAATGAATGAAATAAATTCTCCTAGGAATGGTTTGATCTGAGCTACTCGGGTAAGAAGACCTCCAGCTGATGTCTTGATTATTTCCCTTCGTCTCCATAGCAGTTGCCAAGAATCCCATCCTCCAGACTTACAGATGTACAGCTGTGATTAGTCACCAGGAGAGTCATGTTTCTTTAGCCTGCCAGAGACAAATAGCACAAATAGGAAAATGATTACTGAGACAAAAAATAAAATAAAATAAATGCATTTGTTGAAAAATAACAATTTGGGGTCAGGCATGGGGACTCACACCTTAATTCTACCATTTGGAGGCAGAAGCAGACAGATCTCTGTGAGTTGGAGGCCAGCCTGGTTAACATAATAAGTTTCAGGACAGCCAGGACTACATAATGAGACTCTGTCTCAAAAAGAAAAGAAAGATAACAACAATAATTCAGGGGCTGGGAGACAGCTCCATTTATCAAGTGCTTGGTGGGAGAAATGATGACCTGAGTTGAAATCCCAGCATCTACATACAAAGCTGAACATGGTGGTACATATCTATAACTCCAGTGTTGTTTCTACCTGTTGTTCTATTTATGAATAAAGACTTGGGAGTCAGATGTTGGGGTGAAAACCTGCTAAATCACAGAGGCCAAGAAGCAGCCAGCTGCCAGGCAGTGGTGGCACACACCTTTAATCCCAACACTCAGAGGCAGAGGCAGGTGGATCTCTGAGTTCGAGGCCAGCGTGGCCTACAGAATTAGTTCTAGGACAGCCAGAGCTATTACACAGAGCTATTACACAGTGTTGCACGAATCCTAAATGGTCTTATCATAAAAACCTGGAGCCAGATATTGGGGTAAATACTGAAAGATCAGAGGAAACAAGCCACAGCCACTTCTCACCTCACCAACTCCTCAGCCAAAAAGAGAAGATCCTGTCTCCATGAATCCTCAGACTGAATGCCTGAGTCCTCAGACAAAAGGGTCTAATTCCTGTCCCCTCCTGCCTTATATTCCTTTGTCTGCTCAGCCATTTCACTTCCTGTCTCAACCTTCAAGTCCTGGGATTAAAGACGGTTGACTCCCAAGTGCTGGGATTAAAGACGGGTGACTCCCGAGTGCTGGGATTAAAGACGGGTGACTCCCGAGTGCTGGGATTAAAGACGGGTGACTCCCGAGTGCTGGGATTAAAGACGGGTGACTCCCGAGTGCTGGGATTAAAGACGGGTGACTCCCGAGTGCTGGGATTAAAGACGGGTGACTCCCGAGTGCTGGGATTAAAGACGGGTGACTCCCGAGTGCTGGGATTAAAGACGGGTGACTCCCGAGTGCTGGGATTAAAGACGGGTGACTCCCGAGTGCTGGGATTAAAGACGGGTGACTCCCGAGTGCTGGGATTAAAGACGGGTGACTCCCGAGTGCTGGGATTAAAGATGTGCACCAACACCACCCAGTGCTCTGTGGCTAACTCTGCCTGGCTCTGTCCTCTGATCTTTAGGCAAGCTTTATTTCTTAGATTACAAATAGATCACCTCAGTGTAGGATCAGGGTCGTACTTATAAACAGACAAACAGTGGCTCAGTGCAGGGTAGAGAGCATGCTTAGCATGTGTGAGGTGTTGAGTCTCCAGGCAAGGGTGGGCGTAGGTTGTCCTCATAGCTGGACGTGGTGGTGCATGCCTGTAACCCCTGAAGTCAGGAGACAGAAGCCGGAGGACCACCCTAAGTTTCAGGCCAGCTGTGCTATCTAGTGAGAACCTGGCTCACCTCTTCCCCCAGTTTGTCTTGGTGCCTTGCTTCCTGGCTGTGGATGGAGTAAAAGACAGTGAGATCCCCGCTGCAGCCACAGCAACGGAAGCCTGTCTTTCTTCTGATCCTGCCCGGGGAAGTTGCTGAGACAGAGAGGAGCAGTCCTGTGCCAGGGCTGCTTTAGATTCTCTGCCCACCAGGCCTGAGGAAATTCCCCCTTCCTGTCGTGACAAGGCACCCCACAGCTAGATCTTAGCTCTTCATAGAAACCAGTGGAAGGAGGCCTGGGGAGCTGGTGAAAAGCCCTGGCCTGTGACTTGGCCACACTTCAAGACAAGGACATCTGCTTCAGAGGACAGTGTGATGGGAACAGTACTTCTCGGGGTGTTTTGCGTTCCTTAGTTGATTCTTCACTGCCTAAAGCTAGAGAATAAGCAGCTGCTTGCATGTGCGTGCGTGCGTGCGTGCGTGCGTGCATGGGTGCGTCTTGACAAGCGCACAGTGGTCCCGTGTGCTCCAGAGCTGTGGTGTTTGTCCTCTCCTGATAGAATTGTGCTGCCTAGAGAAACTGGTGCCAGCGGGGCGGCAGCAGCCGTCTGACCGAGCTCCCTCCCTCCCTCCCGTGGCCACTGCCCCGACAACTGGAAACCTGCACTTGTGAGGCAGTAGTCTTCCCTCCATGTTCCCGCTAGCGCTAGCGTTGCTTCAAGAGAACCCTTGACTTTGGTTAGCCAGCTCTTAATTTCAGGGAGAGCAACAATGAAGTGGCTTCCATTGCTGTGGGACTTTGTATCTTAGAAGTGACGAAACAGGCTGTTATCTCTGCATAGCTGGTTTAGTAAGAGATCTAGACTGAATTTAACTTAATAACCTGTCTTGGAAAACCAAAATAAATACATTGAGGAGTAAAATGTAAGTCAGTGTCAACAGTGTTTATTTTGTCTCTCACCTTAAAGCTAGCGAGTATTTTCTGTCTTGTCCTGTAAACGGAAAAGTAGCTTTAAAATGGGTTAAGTGGCCGGGAGAGGGCTGCGTGGTGAAGTGGCTGCTGTGCACGCATGAGGGCTGACTTGGACGCCTCGTACCCGTGTAGAAGCTGGAACTGACTGCTGCACACCTGTAGTGCTGCTCGGGGCTGGGAGGCAGCGGGAGGAAGATTCCGGGGACTTGCTGGTGCCGTCTAGCTAATCTGGCTCAGTGAGAGAACTGTCTTATAAAGAAGTCATCCAGTGTGGGCCTCTGGCCTCATGTGTGTATGCACACACTTGCGTATGTACCTGTGAACACACACACAAAGTTGTTAGAAATCTTTACTTGTTTCTTGTGGTGTGTGAGATGGAGCCCAGCTCTGTGGAGTTGCTTCTCTTCTTCATCTTTACCTGAGTCCTGGGGATTGAACTTTGAGTTATCAGGCTTATGTGGCAAGGTCTTTACCTGCTGAGCCCTAGTAGCCGTTTTAAAAATAACTTTGGTTTCTTGCTTGAAGTTTTTCACTGTGAGTTCTTTTTTTTAAGAGGGTGTTACTAAGCAAGTGCTGTACCACCGAGCCACACCACCAGCCCACAGAATGCTCGTTTGTTTTGTGTTTGCGTTTTGAGACAAGATCACTCTCTAGCCCTGACTGTCCTAGAGCTTGCTATGTAGATCAGACTGGCCTCAGGCTTGCAGAGATCCACCTTCCTCAGTCTCCTGAGTGCTGGGATCACTACACCCAACCTCACTGTACTTTCCTTAAAACAGTGTTTTCAAAAACTTTGTACAACCAGAACTTTGTGTCTCTGTGATGAGAAAGTTTTAAATAGGCAGAAGAGGAGCACAGATATCAGTGTTGACGGCCAGGTGTGGTTGTGTGTCTGTAGTTCCAGCACACTGGAGGCCAAGGCAGGAAGATTTCAAGGTCAAGGCCAGCTTTCGAAACATAGCAAGACTGTATCAATAAACAGTCCTTTTTCTTCCCCCAACCCCCTCAAGACAGGGTTTCTCTGTGTAACAGCCCTGTCTGACCTGATACTCACTCTGTAGACCAGGCCGGCCTAGAACTCGCAGAGATCTACCCGTCTCTGCCTCTAGAGTGCTGGGATTGAAGGTGTGGACCACCACTGCCTGGCTAATAAAAAAGTTCCTATGAAGTCAGTGACAACCTGAGAAATACAGTAGTTTATGATGGTTTCATCATAAGTAAAATCTTCCGATTTGTCAGTGTTAATGGACTTTAGCCAGCAGTGAACTTGTTATGTGGGGAGTGGGGCAATCTGTGTGTGTGTGTCTGTGTGTGTGTCTGTGTCTTAGTTTACCTTCCTGTTGCTGTGATGAATACCACAACCAAAAGCAACTTGGGGAAGAAAGGTTTATTTGGCTTATAGGTTACAGTCTGTCATTGAGGGAAGCCAGAGCAGGAACCCGAGGCAGGAACCCAAACAGAGAGCAATGAGGAACGCTGCTTACTGGCTCCCACTCAGACTCAGGCTCAGCTCCCTTCCTTACACAGCGGATGATCACCTGCCAAGGGATAGTGCTGCCCATGGCCGGCTGCCACCCCTACATCAGTCAGCCATTAATAAAATGTCCCACAGACATGCCCTAGGCCACTCTGATGGGGGCAGTTTCTCTGTTGGGTTCCCCTCTTCCCAGGCATGTCAAGGTTTGTGTCACGTTGACACAAGCTAACTGACTTTGCCTATATACGCTAGTGGGTAGATGGGTTAATAGATTCACAATTTGAATGTTCTTTCTCAGTTTTTCTGTCCTTACTAAATACACATCTTTGTAAAATTTTAATTTAGTGTGCCAAGAGAATTTCTGTGTAGATTTATTCTCCTAAATCTTCATGAGGTCATCATAGAGTATGTATTGTATAGATAGGTGGAGAATTAAAAATTGAGAAAACTGAAGATGCCAAGCGCTGCCACCCATTAGACAATTGCAGTTAAAAATAGATGCACTCATGCATCAGCAAATGGATTCATACCCAGATGACTGGATTCGGAATCCAGCCACGTCTGACAGCTTGCTAAGAAGAGTTTACCCAGCATAGACCTACTTAAAACTCAGAATTGCTTCAAAACCTTCTATGGCATAAAACTAGGATCTAGTGAGGAAGTAAAAATATTTTGAATAGCCATATGTAAAAGATAATAGTTCAGAATGTATGTTTAGGTTAATTTTAATAATGAGAAAATGCCTAATAATGTCTACCTTATTGTGTTAGCATTTATGATATGCGTTAGCTGGCAGGCTGTGTTATGTTTTTATTTGCTTCTTTTAGTTAACAGTTAGCATTGTAGAAAGAATACCATCAAATAACTACTATTTACTTAGAAAAAAATTCCTTTGGGCATTTCACTTTCCATTGTCCTAAAAATATACTTGGATTCACAGCAGCACCTGACTCTGATGGACACTGGTAAATGGGACCACTGGCTTTTTATTTCAGCAAGAGAGAAATAGATGAAAAGATCTGCACCTCCTGAACGAAGTGCCTTGGCAGTCCATTAAATCACTGTCACCATAGTGGGTTTTAGTATAATTATCTAACGGAAATGTTCCTAAAGATGAAGGCTATACTGGTCACGTCATTTGTCACCTATTTTATAGCAAAATTTGCTTTTGTGTGGGGTGTGGGTGGTTTTTAGAGATAGTGTTTGTTGCGTATTTTAAAATGTCATAATTGTGGTCAGCCAATCTCTTTTTGAGAGGTTAAAACGTGACCCCTCCTTCATGTAGCTAAGGCGGTCCCTTGCTATTATAGATCTTATGAGGCACGTGACCCAGATCTGTTTTCCCCAGTGCTGTGGAGCTGTTGTCTCCCACAGTTTCCTTGCTTGTCTTGTTTCTATGGTAACCCTGCACTCACTGTCCTTGCAGAGAAACCCTAAAGCAGGCAGCCGCCGAGAAGTCCCAGCAGCTTTCAGCACTGCAAGAAGAGAACGTCAAACTTGCCGAGGAACTGGGGAGGACACGGGACGAAGTCACAAACCATCAGAAGGTCAGTGGACCTCCAGTGGGGGTTTAGATCTGGGTGCTGGCATCTGCTGGTCTTGCTGCCTTCCTCGAGCCTACTCAGATTTGCTCTGTGTGACTGTGTTGTTTCAAATGGGATGGCTTGTTTACCTGTGTTACAGGCTCCTTGCTTTCAGGGAGGCACACTGCTGTAGGATGTAGGGTCACAGTGAATTGACAGTTCCACTAACACATACACACACCAGCAGCACCAGCACCGGACCTTACAAGCAACGAGAGAAGGTCCTTCCTAGATTAGTCTTCTAGCAGTGCGCTTAAATTCGAAGAATCAAACATCTTCTCCCCACCACAACTTTAGTTCCAAATTTATTTTTCCTTAAGATTTTTTTCCCTATTTTGCTGAAATTGGTTTTAAGGATATGGATTCTAAGAATATGGTTTTGGTGTGAAGTTACTGGTTGGTCTTGGTAGTAATTTCCCAATAGACTTGTGAATATGTGTGTGTTGATTTGTGGAATGTGCGTCCTAACTAGAGTGCATCACAGCCTGCTTGCTGAGATCTGCGTCGCCGAGGTTTCTGACAGAAGTTACTTAAACATGGGGACAGAGCTGATAGTAAATGATGCTGTGTTCTGCTTTGAATTCTTCTCTAACATTGAATCAGAATGTTAGTCACATCTGATCCCGGGGCAGCTGCTGCAGTTTTTAACCGTTTATGCTTGCTCTGTCCTGCAAAGGAAAAGATCGGTTCCACGCTGCAAGCCTTGGCTCTGACTAGCTAGAGTAGTTTAGGGTCACTCCATTTCATTTTCACCAAGGTGGTGCAGTGTGTGGGGAAATACCTCATTTTGTTCTTTCTGTGTTTTCAGGGCAGGGGATCCCTGGTTGGCCTGGAACTCACCAGGTAGCACAGGTTGGCTTCAAACTCAGAGAAAGCCTCCTGCTTCTACCTCCCAAGTATTGGGGAAGTCACCATGTCCACAGTTTATTTGACACTTTAAGATTTTTAATTACAAGCCAGGAGGTGGTGCAAGCCTTTAGTCCCAGGACTCGGGGGACAGAGGCTAATGGATCTCTGTGAGTTCGAGGCCAGCCTGGTCTACAGAGTGAGTTCCAGGACAGCTAGGACTGTTTCACAGAGAAACCCTGTCTCAAAAAACAAAAACAAAACAAAAAAAGATTTTTATTATAGCTGTTCCGACTTTCCTCATTTCATGAAGGAAATGCTGCAGTCTCCCAGCTCTGAGAGATGTTGCCGGGTGCTGCAGGTTGACAGTAGCAGACTCACTGTGTGGTGGGTACCCAGATGACAGCGGTAATCTGGGAGGCGGTGCCCTTCCCTTCTGTAGCAGAGGACAGAAGCACAGAGAAGATAGTGACTTGTTGAGCATCCTCTGCCAAGCAGGGTCACAGTGTTTGTCCTCGTGTTTGGCTTGGAACAGAATCAAAGGGGACTGACTTAAGCGGGGTCACTGCACTCTGCTTTGATCAGCTCGTGAGAAATTTGAGTCTGTGAAAAGTAGAAAACCCTTTGACCTGAAGAAGATTTTCTTTTCTGTTATTGCTGGGATGTCGAATACCAGGGTGTCACCAGTACTGGGAGAGAAGGATTTGGGTTAAATGCTCAGCCTATCTCGTTGGCTTTTCCCTGCCTCCCTCCCTCCCTTGTCCCTCCCTCCCTTCCTCCCTTCCTTATCTTTTCTTTTTGATTTTTCCACATTTCTTTGAATATCTGTGGTAGAGACTGTGGACTCCATCTGTAGAATGAGCAGGGAGGTCGCCCTGTCCTCTTATGCTGTGATCTTAACTGGACTAGTTATATTCCCTGTGTCTTTCTCAGCTGGAAGAGGCTGAGGAGACCTCCTGACTCTTGGCTGAGATTTCAAAGCTCTTAGCTTTCTACTGAAAAGATTTTGTGCTTAATGATTGAAAAGTCATTTTGCTGGGTGTCAGAAAATAGCAGCTACAGCTGTGAAAGAAACTTCCTTTTAAAGAGTGGAAGCTGGGACTGGTGGATGAGCCTGTCGTCACAGCACTTGGGAAACAGAAGAATGGGGGTCAGGAGTTCAAGGCCAGCCTTGGCTACACTGTGAGTTTGAGAGCACCCAGGCTGCAACGGCCAGTTCAAGGCTAATGTGGGCTATATGAGAGGCCTTTCCTTTAAAAACAAACAACTGAAACATTAGTTATTACGTCACTTTTAGATTGTTGTTTGTTTTTAATCAGAAAAGAAGTAAATGTCAACTAAAACATGATAGCTTGATAATGGACACTTTCCGTGTTGTTTTTTAATTAGGAATCAAACCTAGGGCCTTATACATGTAAGACAAGCACTATACCAACTGAGCTATATCCTCATCTCTGATTATGGAGAGTATTAAAAGTGATACTAGCCAGTGGTGGTGCACACCTTTAATCCCAACACTAAGGAGGCAGAGGCAGGCGAATCTCTTGAGTTCTGAGTTTGAGGCCAGCCTGGTCTACAGAGCAAGTTCCAAAATAGCCAGGGCTACACAAAGAAACCCTGTCTTGAAAAACCAAGAATAAATAAAATAAGATAAAAAAATGAAAGTGATAATAGGGGCTGGAGAGATGGCTCAAAGGTTAAGAGCACTGACTGCTCTCCCAGAGGTCTTGAGTTCAATCCCCAGCACCCACATGGTGGCTCACAACCATCTGTAATGAGATCTGGTGCCCTCTTCTGGCCTGCAGTCATACACGCTGTATACATAATAAATAAATAAATAAAAAAAGAAAGTGATAATAACCAAGGAAGATCATATATAGACCATTCTTGTCTTGATGTGTACACTCCAAAAGAATGGAGAAAACCACCCACTTAAAATAACCTAGCTGTAACCAAAAAAGCCGGGCGGTGGTGGCACATGCCTTTAATCCCAGCACTGGGAGGCAGAGGCAGGCAGATCTTTGTGAGTTCAAGGCCAGCCTGGTCTACAGAGTGAGATCCAGGAAAGGCACAAAGCTACACAGAGAAACCCTGTCTCGAGAAAAAAAAAAAAAAAAAAAAAAAACCGAGCTGGGTGTGGTAGCTCACACCTGTAACCCCGTAACTGTAATCCTAGTACTTGGGAGGTTGAAGCAGGAGGTTTGCAAGTTTGAGGCCAGCCCAGGCCACACGATTCCAGGTTAGCCTGAACTATACAGCAAGACCCTCTCTCAATAATCTATTCATCCACCCATGCATACATACATTCATGTATACATATATCAAATGGTTTATAATCAACCTTATTTTAAAGAAGATAAATTTTCTGACTCTGACTCTTACTATATTATCTCTATGAACCTGTTGTGCTAATTATTTCTGAGAAATTATGAATTTTCACTTAGTTAACTTCCTAGAGTTAAGTGAATTTTTTCGTTTTTTCTTTTTGAAGTGTTGGTGATAAAGCATAGATCTTTTTTGCATTAGTCAAGCTATTAGTTGTCTCTGTTAGAAATATATTTATAAATAGACTAGGGCTGTAAATCAGTAATAGAGTGTTTGCCTGGCATGTCTGAGACCCAAGTTTAGTCTCTAGTACCACAAAAGCAAGGAGAGAGAGGAACTACATTACAGTGTTGCAGAGTATTTGTTTAACTATGCAAAGATGTGTTGCATTTGTTTATGTTGCAGAATATTTAACTATGTAAAGAAGTGTTGCATTTGTTTAATTATGTAAAGATATGTTTCTTTTTTACCTTGCCTGCCTAAGGCATCTGATTGGTCTAATAAAAAGCTGAACAGCCAGTAGCAAGAGGAGGTATAGGCGGGACTTCCCAGCAGGGAGAGTAAGGAGGAGGAAGAATTTAGGCTCGGGAGAAGAAAGAAAAAAGAGACCCCAGGGAGAAGCCAAAGGCCAGCCAGACACGGAGGAAGCAGGAAAGTAGGACATACAAAATGAAAGAAAGGTAAAAAACCCTAAAGCAAAATGTAGATGACTAGAAACAGGTTAAATTAAGTTAAAAGAGCTAGTGGGACAAGCCTAAGATAAGGTTGAGCATTCATAACTAATAATAAGTCTCTGTGTCTTTATTTGGGAGCTGGTTGGCAACCCAAAGAAAAGACCAACTACATTACAGAGCTACAGTGTTTGACAGAAATGCTGTTTTTAAAATCTAGAACTTCAGTTGCATTACTACACTTAGTGTTTCCTTCTAAAATTAAAATGGCAGACTAAGCCGGGCGGTGGTGGCGCACGCCTTTAATCCCAGCACTCGGGAGGCAGAGCCAGGCGGATCTCTGTGAGTTCGAGGCCAGCCTGGGCTACCAAGTGAGTTCCAGGAAAAGGCGCAAAGCTACACAGAGAAACCCTGTCTCGAAAAACCAAAAAAATAAAAATAAAAATAAAAAAAAAAAATAAAATAAAATGGCAGACTAGATTGACAGAGTTAGGTAAATCCTGACCCAGGCCGAAGTTGCTTTACTTAACAACATTGTCACTCATTGGGTGTTTACTGAGAAGCCATACCACTGCTTTTGTGGCATCCTAACCTTCCTCTGAAACTGAGAGTCTTAGAGGTGAGGAAGCACAGCTCCTAAATGACAACTAGCTGAGGATACCCCCATTGGAAATGAGGTCTGACATAGTAGCTGTGGCTGAGGACTCTTCTCCCTGCCGCTGCCCTGCTGAGGACGGAACCTCTTCACTTAGTTAGTAACCACTGTTTTAAAGGCTTGAAACAAAATGGTGAGTCAGGAATATGCGGTAGGTGGGGCCAAACAGGATTGTTCAAATGTATTTGTAGGCAGAGCAACCCCTCAAATACAGGAGGCTCTGGGTTAAACCCAGCACCACAGTGTTAATGTGGGGTGCACTCTGAACTTTGCTGGTAGATTATTTTTCCTTTTTCAAATGTTTATTTGCTTATATAACCCAAGACATCCCAACATATGTCTGCATACTAAGGCTTTCACTGGGGAGTTCCTGGGGAGGAAGCTCTACTTCCTCTGGGAAGAGCCTTTATTTGAAGACTGTTTACTTCCTGCTTGTCCTTTTCCTGTTACCAGGATGAGTCTTTGTCGGAATTTTTAAACCCTGTTCTCAAGAGCCTTCAAGACAAGGCTGTGTATTGAATTAGAGGACTGCCTCCCTGCCTCCCTGTGACAGTGGTTTTGTAGACCATTTCTTCTTTATTCTCTTAAAAAAGGCAGTGAAGAAATTCGAAAGCTGAGTACAGTGGTGCATGCTTATGATCATAGCACTGGGGATGTGGAGCCAGGAAGGTCAGGAGCTCAAGGTCATCCTCCTGTACATAGTGAGTTCAAGGCCAGCCTGGGCTATGTGAGACCCTGTCTCAACAAACCAGGAAGTGGGGAGGGAGAAAATGGTGGAAGAAGATAATGAGCAGGACTTGACTGTGGGTATGGAGGGCCGCTGGAGGGAGCTCTTCCTTAGAGATCCTGTTTGATTGGCCTGCAATGTGTGTATGTGTGATTGCAAGTCTGTATCCCATAGCACACACACGGAGGTCAGAGGACACTCTGGTTGAGTCTTTCCTTCCACCTTTATGAGGACTCCAGGGATGAAACCCAGGTTGCCAGGCATACACAGCAAGCTCTCACCCTATGAGCCATCTCACCAACCCCATGTTGTCTTTTAAAACAGACTGTGTTAGGCAGAACCAAATGAAAATGTTTGGTTTAGCAATCTGATGGTAGACATGACTTGGGAGTTATGACTGTTAATGCAACAGCATGGGCAGTTTGTGCTCACAGCAAGTTTTCTGCCTGATGCCCTGGGTGATTTCTTGTTGTTCCGCGTGCGTGCTTGCGTGCGTGCGTGCGTGCGTGCGTGCGTGCATGCATGCATGCATTTCAGTTTCTATTTTAAACATTTTACAGTGTGCAATGTGGTGACATTTAATTTTATAATGCCCATGTTGTGCAATCACTACCTCTATCTAGTTCCAAAACAGTTTTAAAACTGTAGCGGGGCCAGGTGGTAGTGGTGCACTCATTTAATCCCAGCACTTGGCAGGCAGAGGCAGGTGGATCTTAGTAAGTTTGAGGCCAGCCTGGTCTACAGAGCAAGATCCAGGACTGCTAGGTGCGGAAACACAGAGAAACCCTGTCTCAAAAAACAAACAAAACTTTAGGGGAAACTGCGTGCCCATTTTAAGCAGTTACTCCACATACCCTCTCCCGGCCCCTGGAAACAGCCCTTCTTTCTAAGGGTTTGTCTGTTCTGTACATTACGTATCATTGGAATCAAATACTGCACGTCTTCTTCATTTAACATCATGATTTCAGGAGGGGGGTAATTATTTCTCATTGCTGAATTTTACTCCCTCTAATAGACATGTATTGATGTTTATTTACCCATTCTTGTTGGATGCTATATGCATTCTTTCTCCGTTCGTACCTGTCCTTTGAGGTCTGCAGCCCTGCCTATGGTAGCTACCTCTAAATACCACCTCAGAAGTTCTGTGAGATGGGAACTCCCTTTTCTCCTCAATGGTAATTCTAAGACATGGACCACACTGAGACCCTAATTTCCCTCCCTCCCCTTTCTTTCTTTCTTTCTCTCTCTTTCTTTCTTTCTTTCTTTCTTTCTTTCTTTCTTTCTTTCTTTCTTTCTTTCTTTCTTTTTCTTCCTTCCTTCCTTCCTTCCTTCCTTCCTTCCTTTCTTTCCTTCTTCCCTCTCTCCCTCCCTCCCTCCCTCCCTCCCTCCCTCCCTCCCTCCCTTCCTTCCTTCCTTCCTTCCTTCCTTCCTTTTCTTTCTTCTTCTTTTTCAAATCAGGGTTTCTCTGTGTAGCTTTGTGCCTTTCCTGGAACTCACTATGTAGACCAGGCTGGCCTCCAACTCATAGATCCACCTGCCTCCGCCTTCCGAGTGCTAGGTTAAAGCCATGTGCCCCCACTGCTTGGCTAGATAAGCTCTCGATCCCTTCACCTGGGATTTGCTGTGTGGGGGTGGTGGGAGCACTGAGACTGAATTCAGGCAGTCACATAAATGGAAACTGTACAGAGCATTATTTTCTTTTCATAGGGTATTCTAAAAATAATGGCGTGAGTTCTACAGAACAGGAAGGCATCTCAGATGGTCAGTGTTGAGAGAGATGTCTGATTTATCAGTTGAGATGTCTATTTTACCATCTTCTCACATGTATTCAAAACAACAAGAAAGAAAGTTCAACTATATATAGTAATGTGCGGTCTTCAATAGAAGTGAACACCTAGAGGCCACCTTTGAGATGAATGTCTGCTTTATCATTTGCAGGCCTCCTCACATGTATTCCATCTTACAAAGACAGCAGGTACACCGAGCTGTCACCATGGAAACAGCAGCTTTTCCCCAGGGGTATTTGAGAAATGAGGCTATAGCTTGACAAGGATAAGATGGGTCAATAGCTGTTTTGTGAAAAGTCCTTTCTGAGTGAAGTTATGGCAGAAAATGTACAAAACCTGGTTTGACATCTAAATTGATCCACGAGAATTTGCCTGCCTTTTCAGTCGGCCTAAAGTCATAGACATGGATTAGCAAAGGAAAGCTAATCTAAGCCTGTTATACGTTATTTTGTAACAATAGTGAACAGCAGCCATGACAACTTTAGGCTCCGGGAACACTAGAAAACAGGGCTGTTTGAAGCCGGATCACAGTCTCTCCTATTGGTGTCACACAAACAGGAGCTGCTGTTGCTGCTGCTCTTCTCTTGTTTGAGACAGGGTCCCATGTAGCACAGGCTGGCCTCAAACGCTAACGTGGCTGAGGCCAGCTTTGAACGCTTAATCTTCGTGCTTCTGCCTCCCAAGCGGTCTGGAGACAGTTGTGTGCCGCTGCACCAGCTAAAACCACGGCTGCTTGAACCGACCACTCGTGACCTCTTTTTGCCTGAGAAGTATTTCTATAGCCATCAGGTACATAGGCATATAAAATAAGTATACCAACTAAACATTTACTGATAATCATAAATTTATTGTAAAACAATTCTTTGTGGTACATGTAATTTTGCCATTTATTAAAGCCGAAAGAAAATTTGTGTACTAATAATAGATGAATATTTTATATTGCAGAATGTAGGATATCTTCAACACTTTTAAGAGTTGATCAATATTTTTACTTTACCTTTACTTCCGGCACTTGGAAAGTAGGTGAATCTCTGTGAGTTTGAGGCCAGCCAAAGTCTCTACATAGTGAATTCTAAGCCAACCAGAGCTACATAGTATAAGACGTTGTCTCAAAACAAACAAACAAACAACAATTTTATAACTGTCAAGACTGAAAACAGTGCTTCACATAAATATGTACTACAAAATGGCAGAAGTATGTTTAGGGCCATTTCAGAAATGCTGGAAGTTCTGTCCTAATCCAAGTCAAAATTAATATTTTGTTATTGTATTGTTTTTTTTTTAATTGTGCCTGTGAATGACATGTGTGTGAGTGCCAATGAGCCCCATACACATCATCACACACAATGATAATAAAAGTTAGTATTGAAACTCAAGAATTTAGAAAGAAGTTTTTAAGTGCCTAGGCAGAAAAAGCAAATTCCTACAAAAACTATTAAAACGAAACTCTTCAAATGAAAGGAAAAGTATCGGCTCAGGACAACTCAAGACCAAGTTCTCAGCCCAAAGGAGATTTATTTGCCAGGGAGGGGCAGACTGCAGGGAACAAAAGACAAAGACAGGAGATGGAGGACAAGGGGGAAGGGACAGAGGGACGGGGCATTTGTCCCTGAATGGCACCGAGGACTGCCCCGGATAGAGAGGAGACAGACATGGCACATAGGAAAAACAGCAGTTTACAAAGGTACAAGGGGAAACCCCATGTTAGGATGAGGTGTTTAATTTTAATTGGGCATGTTAATTAGGCGAGCGAAAGGGAGCTTTGACTCCTGATGGTCAGCCTTGGGAGGAGGAAGTGGCCAGATAAAGGAGTAGACCTTGATGGCTTGCTTGGGTAATGCTAACAAGGGAATGAGGGAAGAAGGGCAAAGCCTGCCAGACCAATGCTGGCCGTGTTTGAGCTGGCCAGAGTCTCCTCATAAGCCGGGCGGTGGTGGCACCCACCTTTCATCCCAGCACTCAGGAGGCAGAGATAGGCGGATCTCTGTGAGTTCGAGGCCAGCCTGGTCTACAGAACGAGATCCAGGACAGCCAGGACCACACAAGAAACCCTGTCTCGAAAAACCAAAAAGGAAAAAAGAAAAGAAAAGGAAAACAAACCCTAAGATAACCAGAGAGCTGGCTCATCTGGTAAAAGGGCTAAACCATACACACAAGCCTTACAACCTGAGTTAGATTTCCAGTACTCACGTAAGGTTACGTGAGGCAGGGCATGGTCACCACTCATGCCTGTAATCCAAGTACTGCAGAGGCAGGTCCATCTCTGTGAATGCCAGGACAATCTGATCTACATAGTGAGTTCCCAGCCAGGTAGGACTGCAGAGAGAGACCCTGTCTGAATAACAACAAAAAACAAACACACAAGCTGACTGGGATGGTGTGCATCCAGAGCTTGTAAGGCAGGATGGGGGCGGAGACAAGAGCTGCCCAGAAGCTCCTGGGCAGCTGGCCTGGAGTACTCAGTGCAGTGCAGAAGCGGGAGAGACCCTGGCCGCCTCAGTGCAGTGGCCGGCAAAGACCGGCTCCCAGCAGTCCGCGGACCTCAGCAGACACGTGCCCTAGACTCGCACACGCCAACTGAAGTGAAAACAGCCTGTCCATCCCCAGGCCATTCAGCTGATGATAGTTGGAGTTGTCTCTGAGTGACAGCATTAAGGGATATTTTCCTCCTTTTGATTTTGTTTCTATACAGTATTGTTAAATCTCTTTAAAAAGAGTGTGTTTAATTTTCAAAACAAAACAACGAAGTTAATTATTCTTTGAGAAATGGTAATTTTGTATGCAGTGTGGCCCCTGAGGCCAGCAACCTCTGCTGTTTGGAGAGTCTGTCTTCCACTTGTCAAGCATTACATTAGTTCATCTACTCACGATCTTCCCTGAGCAGACACATTTTCAGTCTCTTTCTTGAGATCTCCCTCTAGACTTCTTCAGCCTCCTGCTCACCTCTAGCTTTTGAGGGACTTTTTAGAGAGCTGTTCCCTGGACCTGACGAGTGTCTCAGCTGTGAATGGCTGCCAGGGCAGGCATTAGGGCTGAAGGGATCGTTGTTTTCCACTTGCCTGTGCAGGGAAGGATATTCGCGGCTGGTCAGACTATGGCAGAGCTCCTAGGGGACCGAGGGGGAATAACTAGCTCTCTCTTCACAGGGACTGAGACGATATGTGTAGATGTGTAGGTATTGGCCCCAGTCCCCTCAGTCCTCTCACCCTGTGGCCACACAGCAGCATTCTTTGACCAGGCTGTGGTAGCTGTGAATGTGTGTGTTTGAGAGGGCGGCTGTGTGCATGTTTTCCTATAACTCAAACCAGCTGTTAAGACATGCTGTCTCCTCAGGCATCTCTTGAGAGCTTATGCAACTTGAATTGGTAAGTGAATGTGTACCACTGTTGCAGGCCAGCTTCCCTGGGCAGCAGGGTTGAGGGGACGTGTGGTGTACAGTGTTTATGAGTGGAGCCCCTCAGCAGCATCTATAAAAAGAGAAGGAAGCTGTCCTGCCAGACTGAGGGTAGCCTTGACTCACTCTACTGGCGTGCTAGAGTTGGGGTGCTAGAGTTCAGCCCCAAATTTGACTGAAATGTCTCAGGTTTTTTTTTTCTTTCTTTCTTGTTTTAAAGTTACATTTTATTTGTTGGGGTGGAGGGCATGTGTATGCCACTGAGCACATATGAACAGATTATACCATATGGGTCCCAGGGATTAAACTCAAATCATCAGGCTGGCAGCAAGAGCCTCTACCCGCGGAGTCATCTCGATAGCCCATGGTCTCTATATTCTCCGTTGATGGGTCCCTGGATGAGGGCCGTCCTAGGAAAGGGTGTGGGGCCCTGTAGAGGTGGCTCCTAGAAACTGGTACCAGTTCTGCCTTGAGAGGGCCCCACAGCAGCGCATCCCCTCTCTACCATCCCCCCATCATCTCTGAAAGCGGGTTGTCACAGGCAGACCCACTGGATCTTTCCTTTTCCATCTGCTCTTCCAAGAGCAGAAGTTTGTCTGTCTGCGTGTGGGAGGCGAGACAAGAAATCCTCAGACACGGAGAGTGTGTTTTGTGCTGTCAAGGTAGAGTTGCTATTTTGGACCTCAGAACACTCTCGGAGAAGAGACTGAAATAGCCCAAATGAACCACCTCACTGGGGAAACTGGTGGAGAAAGATTCAGCTTAGACTCTCAGCAGGGAGTTCATCCTGTGAGAAGCTGGGCTTCCAAGCATGCTACTATCCTACTCACCGAGAGGAGAGCGCAGCATTCTGACGTTCACTCCCTCTAGTTACTGAGCCCTCCTGCGTGTGTCTTCAGTTACAGCAGGAAGCAGAATGGAAAGCCCTGCTCCTTGTTATTCAAGGGGCATACTGAACCTATGAAATCGGAGTTGGTGTTGGCCCTGAGTTTGTCCGTGGCCTTCATTTCACTCAAGCTTGGATAGCTTAGTTTAAGTGATGGGTTGACAGTTAGGCAAAGTCCCAGCACACTCTTTTGTTCATTTGTCTTGCCTTCCCCACCCTTTGTTTGTTTTGTTTTTAAAGATTTATTATTTTTATTTGATATGTGTGGGTATTTTGCCTGAGTGTATGTCTGTGCATCGTGTGCGTGCGGTGCCTCTGGAGGCCAGAAGACATTGAATGCTCCGGAACCGGAGTCACAGACAGTTGTGAGCCACCATGTGGGTGCTGGGATCTGAACCCGGGTCCCCTACAAGAGCAGCCAGTGCTCCTAATTGCTGAGCCGTCTCCAGCTCCCTCTGTTGTTTTTTATGTGAGCTGCTGGATACTCTTCTGGTCTAGTGTTCCCAAACCGTGACCATTTGTGTACAGCATTCATTGCAGGCTTTTCTCATAATAAGAACCTTCCATTTCTTCTCCACTCATCTGTCCTTTCTTTTCAAGCTTTAATTAATTATAAAACATGTCAAAGCTGGGCGGTGGTGGCGCACGCCTTTAATCCCAGCACTCGGGAGGCAGAGCCAGGCGGATCTCTGTGAGTTCGAGGCCAGCCTGGACTACCAAGTGAGTCCCAGGAAAGGCGCAAAGCTACACAGAGAAACCCTGTCTCGAAAAACCAAAAAAACAAAAACAAAAAACAAAAAAAAACATGTCAAGCATATGTAGGGCAGGGAGCACCCAGTGCTGTGCTCCTGTATCAGATACCACTCGTGATGAGTTCTTGGCTGCTCTTGCTTCAGCAGTACTCCGCACACCTTCTGCAGTTTTTCCCCGAGTGCTTTTTGTTTTTGAAACAGGGTCTTGCCATGCAGCCCAGACTGATCTCAAACTCTCTGTTTGCCTGCCTCAGTGTCCTGAGTTTGGAGATTATAAACCTAGACTACTATGCCTGGATACCCTAAATTGCTAGATTTGGTTTGGTTTTTGTTTTTTTGAGACAGGGTCTCTCTGTATAAACTGGTTTCAAGCTTCCAATCCTCATTCTTCTGTGAATGCTGGGGTTATAGGTGTATGCCACCATTCCTGGTTCCTTGAGTATTATTTTAAAGCAAATTTATAATTTTTCTTTTCCTTTCATTTTTTGTTTTTGTTTTAGAACTGGTCTACTATATTACTGAGGCTGGTCTTTAACTGGGCTTAAATGATCCTCTTGCCCCAGCCTCCTGAGTGACTGGTACAACAGTACCAACATGCCTGGCTTGTAAAGGGTTTTTATCTGAAAAAAATCAATCATTATTATTCCTTATAAGTTGAAGTGTTATTTTTAAGGTCAACATATCATACATGTAGCTCGGGATGGCGGTGCATGCCTGTGATCCAGCCAGCCTTCAGGAGGCTGAAGCAAGAGGAAAAGAGCCAGTCTGAGCTGCACATCAGGACCCTGTCTCATGACCTCCCCATCTGTCTGTCTCTCTCGTGTTTGTAACATGAACCAGTGTAGAAAAGTGCAGTTTAAAAATGATTCCTCCTCCCATTGGGTTTCCTTGAGGACACATTGCACATGATTGGTGTGTCTTTCCTATGGTTATTTATATGTATAACAGCATTTACAAATGGGTGGATGCAGGCACAGTTTTTTATTATTTTCTACAAAATTTATATTGTTAGGAAAATGAATATTCTGATCCTCAGGCCTATCAGGAAGGGGTGAGCCATCAGATCAAAAGCAACTTTTAAAATAGTAGCTACCCTCTTGGTTGTGACTTCTTGCCAAAGTCACTGCTTGAGAGCAGCCGGTGGCATCTGCCCCCCTGGAGTGGATCGTGGGAAGGAGCAGCGGACCTCTATGGATGGACTTGCTATCAACTGAACTCTCTCTGTTTTTGTTTTTCAGCTGGAAGAAGAAAGATCTGTACTCAATAATCAGTTGTTAGAGATGAAAAAGAGGTAGGCTCCCTGTATGTTTTCTGATGTGTGTGTTTAACAAGCTTCAGAACGTGCTGTGTGTGCTAGCTTGTAGAAAACAGTCACCTTCTTAAATTCAGAAAATGGCATTGTGGTGTTTTAGTGCTTGCAGTTGACAAGTTGTGAAGATCCGTCTGTGCTAGTTTCAGAAATTTAAAATTTTAAGCCATTGTCAACTGCATTTACTCAGAACTACTTTACTAAATTCAGATTGCCTCATATCGATGGTTTTAGTAATGAACATTATGATAATTGTATACATAGTAATCACTTTAGATACAATACTGATTTTAATTATGGGAAAGCTTGATTTTTTTAATAATAAATAATACCATTTTGTTTCTATTATTCATTATCCCTCCATAATATTTTATAACTTTCCAAGCTCTTTTGAGTAGAGATAAATGGGGTCCATAGAACTGAAATAGTTAGTCTAGGTCAGGATAAAATATACCTATAATTCTAGCACTCAGGAGGCTGAGTCTGGAGGATCATAAATTTGAATTCAACTTATGCTACATTGCAAAATCCTGCTTTAAAAAATTAAAATAAGCCAGGCGGTGGTGGCCCACACCTTTAATCCCAGCACTCCAGAGGCAGAGCCAGGCGGATCTCTTTGAGTTCGAGGCCAGCCTGGTCTACAGAGCGAGATCCAGGAAAAAGCACAAAGCTACACAGAGAAACCCTGTCTCAAAAAACCAAAAAAAAAAAAAAAAAAAAAAAAAAAAAAAAAAAAAAAAAAAAAAAAATTAAAATTAAAGCCAGGCAGTGGTAAAGCATGCCTTTAATGCCAGCACTTGGGAGGCAGAGACAGGTGGATCTCAGAGTTCAAGGCCAGCCTGGTCTACAGAGTGAGTTCCAGGACAGCCAGGGCTATATAATGAGACCCCGTCACAAATAAATAATTTAATTAATTAACTAATTAAGTAATTAAAGTAAAGTAGGGATTAAGAATATAACTCAGCAATAGAGAGCTTGCTTTACATGTATGAGCTCCTGTGTGCATCCCCACACCAAAAACAAACAACAACACAACCATCTGTAATCTTTGGGAGTGACAGAATCAGTAGTTCAGGGTCATCCTCAGGTGCATATCGATGTTTGAGACCCTGTGCTTTTTTTAAGACAAGAAGAAACGAAAGAGAGAAAAGAAATCCAGCCTACCCCCAAATTTTCCCATGCTCTTAGGAAGTGCTTCTCTTGTCAGAGCAGAGGTTTCCCTGGCCTACTGATGTTTGACAGATGTGTCTCACACTTGGGAATTCAAGGGTTTATTTAGCCTACAAAAATATTTGGATTGCACAATGTGGATTGCTGTGTTTTAGAGGCTGTTGGGCCTTGGTCCAGGGGAAGCCTTTTCCTCTGTCTGGTTTTAATTAAGAAATACTTAAGATTCCCCAGGAGGTGGTGGCACATGCCTTTAATCCCAGCGCTAGGGAGGCAGAGGCCAGCAGATCTCTGTGAGTTCGAGGCCAGCCTGCTCTATTAAGTGAGTTCCAGGACTACACAGTGAAACCCTGTCTCACGCACACGCACACGCACACGCACAAAATACTTGGTTTCCTTTGTTGAGTTTTTCCAAGGTCTTTACATTCTAGAATGCACATGTGTCTCACCATGGCCATGCTTCCACTGGACAGAAAAATAATGAGACCTTGTTTTTGTAGCTTTCTCAAAAGGGGACAAATGAATGAAAATGGGCTGAGGTAACACATAATCCCTTTACATTTACACAACACTTTTGAATTCACAAATTCATATAATCTCAAAACATCCCAGTGGAAGATGTGGTGGGGTGTGCATTTTTCAATGATGAAGCAGAAGCCCCCAGACCAGAACTTAGGGAAGAACTCAGGCCCATTAGTAATGGATACAGTCTTGAGACCTAGAGCTTCAGATTTTTGTGTTCTCTTCTCCATGTACCTTGTATTTATTACTGATTTTTAAAAGATAGTGTACTTCGTGAGCCCTCACTTATCTGTGACTGACTAAATTATATGTTTAGCAAAGTGTCTCTCAAAAATTTCTGCTAATTTAAGCCAGGCCTAGTATCTATTGGGGAGGCTGAAGGCAAGATAGCCCTATGCAACTTAATGAGATCTGTCTCAAACAATTAAACACTGAGTAGTGACAGGACAGTTCCCGCTCATGTGAGGCCCTGCTTTCAGTCTATTACCACCAAAACCAAAACACCAAATGATTCCTACTAACTTTGGTGAACAAACCTAAAGATGATAATCAGAAAAGTTATAAATTTAGTTTCTGTTTAAACTGATTTTCTCTTGTTAATCAACTCTCATGGACAGTTGCTTCTATTTTGGAAGACTGAATTTGAATGTATTTTAAAATATCAACAAGTTAGACCAGTGTCTCCCAGGTGTCAGTTTGGTAAGGGTTCCTCTGTGGATGCATGCTTGTGATGGCTAACTGTCTGCTCTGCAGAGAGGACTAAAGGCTTTATATGATCTTGACGTAAATACGTTCTCAATGCTTACGTCAAAAAGGCACACAAGCCTCCTTGTGTCAGGAGCCGGTCTGTGGTTTAAATTAGAAGTGAAGGCAGGAGATGACCCTATTCCTCGTGGTCATGGTACAGACTGGCAGGACTCCCCCACCATCAGGTGAAGCCGTCACTGAGGAGTCAGTGTGAGAGCTCAGCCCAGCTTGTGTAAGGTCCTGAGTCCCCTAGGAAAAGCCTTCTGTGGGATCTAAGGATCTCAAAGCTGCCCTGCCCCAAGTCGTACATTTAAATTGTAAGCTAAAGACGGGCGAGGTGGCTCAGTGGTAAGAGAGCTTGCCACCAAGCCTGACAACCTGAATTCTACCCTTCAGACCCACATGATAGGAGGAAAGAACTGATGCCAGCAAGTTGTTCTTTGACCTCCGCACCCATGGCACGCACACTTACCCACATGTACACAGTAAATGAAAGAGTTAATGAATAAATACAACTTTAAATTATGAACCAAGCACGGTAGAATGTGCCTGCGACCCCAGCAATGGAGAGGTAGGAGGCCAAGCTGGCTCCAGGAGACTGTCGTAACGAGATCGGTGGCATCCTCCTGCATTTGCTTTGTGGTTCTGGTATCTGTAAACATTGGATTGCACGCAATATGGAGTGATCGTTTTTCTCTGAATTTAAAACTGTTATCATTTTAAAACTTGAGTACAGATGGACATGTGTCTTTAAGAACAGGTTCCAGCCAGTGTATTATCTCACAACTTTAATCCCAGCACTAGGGAGGCAGAGGCAGGAGGATCTTTCTGAGTTCAAGGCCAGCCTGGTCTACAGAGTGAATTTCAGGCCAGTCAGGGCTACATAGTGACCCTGTCTTAAAACGAAAGACAAACAGGCGAGGGGAAAGCAGGTCTCCAGGGATCTAGCTGGGAAGGGAGCTGTCTAACCGCTGGAACTGGAGGCATCTGCCCCTCCCTCCACAGCTGCCCAGGCTGATGCACACTGGGGAGCTAGCTTGGCTCCCCTTTTGCTCTGGGCTTTTTAATGCCAAAGAAGGACAGCAAAGCCAAAGTTTTAGACGTGGGTTTATGGGGGGTGTAAATTCAACTGGTAGTACAGAGTGTAAGCCCCGTGAGGACCTTCTGAAGTGGCCTGCGCTGGCCAGCTCCCTGAGCTCCCTGTGGGTTGTAACTGTCGACTGTCTCCGAGCTTGCGCTGCTCACCAATGCTCACCTCATCCTCTCTTTTCCCTTTCCTACTCTTGCTTCCTTTGCTATATCTGTGTGTCTTTCATGGTAAGACTAAAGAAAGTCTATCCACGTTATAATCAATAAATCTCATATATTTTTAGTAAACCAAATCGTTGTATATATTTTTGGCTGCCTTTGTCCCTCTGTGTCTTGCTTTTGTTTTGTAAAATATCCTCAGCAATGTACACACACACACACACACACACACACACGCACACACACACACACTTACACTCACACTCACACACACATTTCTTTTTGATATTGATATACAACAAAGAACTTGGGTGCAAATTTAGTTCTCCTTACTGTCTTTGCATTTTTCTTCATGTTTCTAATATTTGGTTCTTATTATCTTGTATTTTAAAGCTCGCCCAGTAACACTTTAAGGTATTTGCTTCATCACTGGACTTTATTTCTTATGTAAGTAGTAAGAAAAGAATCTGAGCGACACATTCCCTTGGGGGATAGGACAAGAGTTTCTGGCCCTGAAGCCCTTCTTACATCCTGTTAGCATCCCGTCTTGGTATTGGTAGTACGAGGAAACCCTTCTAGCCAACATGGCTTAAACTGTTTGCCTCTCACACATCAGTAATGTTGGCACAGATGGTTTAATTCACCCCCTCTTGGTTTGTGCAGAGGAATTAAGGCGTAGAAATTGCCTAAGAAGCCATCACTGAGGATCTGTCACAAAGATGAGCTGCCGAGCCTGTGTGCCCTGTCATCTGGTAGACCTCCTGCTTGCTTTCTTCCTCTTTCTTTTCTTTCTTTTTCCTTCCTTTAACATTTACGGTGTGTTGGGGGCGGGTGGGTGGATCTTACACCATGTGCATCCTCGGGATCAAACTCATCAGGCTGTGGCGGTGACTTCACCGCTGAGCCGTCTCTTTCCTCAGCGCGTGTCCTGTGGTTGATTTGTGTAGGAAACATCCTGTCGCCATCTTAGCCATCTGCGTGGCTTGGGTTGTATGTAGACAGGATAGGCACGGAGTTTGAGTTGGTGACCTTTCTGCTGGTTACTAGTGGCTGTCGCTCCCAGATGCTAAGTGTCCATGGGATCTTAGCCAACTAGGTCTTTGGGCAGAGGAGAACCCACATCTGTCTTCAGCAAACCCCAGTCCTGCTAATTTTTAGTTAAAACTTCAAAAAAAATTATTTCAAACCTGAGTGCTACTTAAACAAAGCTCCAGATTTCATTTTTACAGTAGAACAAAATACCAAACACGTTTCAGAGAAATCCAGAGAGCCCACATTTACTGTATCTTTGGGTAGCACCCGAGCCTTACTTTCCACGTTGCAAAAATGCCTGCTCCTTCCTCCCACTCCAGAAGCCCTGCTTTAACTCTGAGATGGCCCCATGTCCTCACACTCACTCGGGACTTTAACGCCACTGATGCTTCTTCCTTTCCAGTGTTTACTAATTCAGAGCACTTCTGTAAAGTCTCAGATTCTTCTCTTACTACTTCTCATTCTGGAGTGTAAAGGTCTAAGCCACACAACGAGATCAATACAACACGTTTATTTCCATCTTCGTATACAATTTCCGTTTACCATGAGCCATGAGAATTTTGTAATTCGTGTGCCGGATACCTTGGGTCTCACTAACCAGCCATCCCTTGTACCATCTCTAACTCCATTCCCTGTTCCCCCAGCTGATTTGAAAACAGACTAAATGCCACTTGCTCAGCCTCTCCCCACCTGCTTCTCATGGAATTGGCAGTGACTCGCTCCCTAGTGACAGACTCCTGCTGGCGACCTCCTCCTCCACTGATGCAGTGTCTGAGATTGTGTGGCCTGAGCGCTAGCCTGAGACACTTTTCTCTTGTTTTATTTTCCCCAAAGTAATTTGGTGACACAGATCTGTTTATTGAAAATTAAGAACATTTTATTTTCAAAACTGGTCTTAGGTTTACAGAAGCATTATAAAGGTGGCGTAGCCAGTTCATTTCCCTAGTCAGCTGTCCCACTATGAACATGTCACATAGCCTCAGTACCAGTACCCAGACCACAAAGTCACCACTACTCAGCTCTCTGCAGATGTCCATCAGTCATTTTTCTCATCCAGGGTCCAAGCTAGGAAATGCCATTGCACTCGTGTGGTTCTGTCTGCTTAGTCTCTTCAGATCTCTGACAGTCCCTCACTAAGTCATGCCTTTCATGACCTCAGCATGTTTGTGCTTCACAGCACAGCCTAAAAAAAAAAAAAAACACGCCTGCACATCATACATGTACACACCCTCCCCGCCCTCCTTGGGGCTGACTTCCTTGTGTCTTGCCCGGCCTCCATGTGTCCCCCTCATCCTTTGCGCTCTCCACCTGGACTCCACCGGGGACAGTGTCCCCAGAGGCCTCTCCCGCCCCCTAGTGAGCCAGCAGAGAGCAGGGATGAGGCTCTGTGAACCGCCTCACTTCTGTTTTCCCCCCCAGCCTTCCTGCAGCTCAGTTCTAGAAGCAGCCCAGTGCCTTCTTCAGATTGGTTGAAAAGCAGTTATTTTTCAGTTTGAATAATAATAATCTTTGCTACTGTTTTGGCTCACACAATCTTAAAAACACAACCTCAGAACTTACTAAGAAGTTACTGAAATTAGTGAGAACCAACTGATATTTCCAGCATCAAACTGCTCTGCATGACATCTGTATAATTGCTTTGCATGTATGTATTTTAATTGTCATTGCTTGGTAATTATTTATTCCAGAAGTAACAATATTCAACGTGGGGTTCTTTCTATTTTGCTGTAATTTTTTTAGGGGGGGTGCGATAGTTTTAAAAATCTCCATCTTCCAACAGTATTAACTTGTCTTTTTGAGTTCAAATGGACACAATGACATGCGGGTTCTGCATGTCTGTGCATAGCTAAACCTTTTCTCCCTCGCAGTAAGTAAAATTTACAGGCATAACAGCCTCGATCCCTGTACAACTCCCCCGTTCCACCTCTTTTCCAATGTTAACTGACGTTACTCTCAAGTCTGTTGTCACACAGTTGCTTGCTGACCACTCCCTCCGCTGACTGCTGGACCTCTTGTAACTCTCTGGTCTCTTAGGGAATCCGAGTACATAAAGGACGCCGATGAGGAGAAAGCTGCTTTGCAGAAATCCATCAGTCTCACCAGTACCTTACTCACAGAGAAGGACGCAGAGCTGGAGAAGCTGAGGAATGAGGTAGGGTGCTGGGGGGGATGGTCCCCGGGGCCTGGTGTCCGTCCCCCGTGCCGCCCCCCCCTCCCCGGCCACGGTCCCAGCCTGAGCCCAGCCTGTGCGTCGCTGCAGGTCACGGTGCTCCGGGGAGAGAACGCCTCTGCCAAGTCCCTGCATTCAGTTGTGCAGACGCTGGAGTCTGAGAAGGTGAAGCTTGAACTCAAGGTCAAGAACTTGGAGCTGCAACTCAAGGAGAACAAGAGGCAACTCAGCTCCTCCTCAGGTACGAGGTGTCTACACGTGTTCCGGACACCCCCGTACCTCCTCCTCACCCCTCTCCTCAGGTACGAGGTGTCTACACGTGTCCAGGACACCCCCGTACCTCCTCCTCACCCCTCTCCTCAGGTACGAGGTGTCTACACGTGTCCAGGACACCCCCGTACCTCCTCCTCACCCCTCTCCTCAGGTACGAGGTGTCTACACGTGTTCCGGACACCCCCGTACCTCCTCCTCACCCCTCTCCTCAGGTACGAGGTGTCTACACGTGTCCAGGACACCCCCGTACCTCCTCCTCACCCCTCTCCTCAGGTACGAGGTGTCTACACGTGTCCAGGACACCCCCGTACCTCCTCCTCACCCCTCTCCTCAGGTACGAGGTGTCTACACGTGTTCCGGGACACCCCCGTACCTCCTCCTCACCCCTCTCCTCAGGTACGAGGTGTCTACACGTGTCCAGGACACCCCCGTACCTCCTCCTCACCCCTCTCCTCAGGTACGAGGTGTCTACACGTGTCCAGGACACCCCTGTACCTCCTCCTCACCCCTCTCCTCAGGTACGAGGTGTCTACACGTGTTCCGGACACCCCCGTACCTCCTCCTCACCCCTCTCCTCAGGTACGAGGTGTCTACACGTGTCCAGGACACCCCCGTACCTCCTCCTCACCCCTCTCCTCAGGTACGAGGTGTCTACACGTGTCCAGGACACCCCCGTACCTCCTCCTCACCCCTCTCCTCAGGTACGAGGTGTCTACACGTGTTCCGGACACCCCCGTACCTCCTCCTCACCCCTCTCCTCAGGTACGAGGTGTCTACACGTGTCCAGGACACCCCCGTACCTCCTCCTCACCCCTCTCCTCAGGTACGAGGTGTCTACACGTGTCCAGGACACCCCCGTACCTCCTCCTCACCCCTCTCCTCAGGTACGAGGTGTCTACACGTGTTCCGGGACACCCCCGTACCTCCTCCTCACCCCTCTCCTCAGGTACGAGGTGTCTACACGTGTCCAGGACACCCCCGTACCTCCTCCTCACCCCTCTCCTCAGGTACGAGGTGTCTACACGTGTCCAGGACACCCCCGTACCTCCTCCTCACCCCTCTCCTCAGGTACGAGGTGCCTACACGTGTCCAGGACACCCCCGTACCTCCTCCTCACCCCTCTCCTCAGGTACGAGGTGTCTACACGTGTTCCGGACACCCCCGTACCTCCTCCTCACCCCTCTCCTCAGGTACGAGGTGTCTACACGTGTCCAGGACACCCCCGTACCTCCTCCTCACCCCTCTCCTCAGGTACGAGGTGTCTACACGTGTTCCGGACACCCCTGTACCTCCTCCTCACCCCTCTCCTCAGGTACGAGGTGCCTACACGTGTTCCGGACACCCCCGTACCTCCTCCTCACCCCTCTCCTCAGGTACGAGGTGTCTACACGTGTCCAGGACACCCCCGTACCTCCTCCTCACCCCTCTCCTCCCGTTCCCACACTGTGCCTCCACCGGTAGAGGTGCCCTTCCAGTGGGCTGCCCAGCTGCCCCTCACCTCTACGCCCACCCCACCATCCTGCCCCCAGCTCTCCCACAGTTGAGTCAAACACGGGCTAGTCCCAAGTGTGCTTGGTGTTGGGTCTTCTCATGCTGTCCACCTGCTGTGACACAAGGAAGGCAGTGTGTCACAGCTGCGGTCACACCAGCAGCCATGAGGTCCAAAGTGCGAGGCAGCGAAGGAGAGCAGAGATTGCTGCAGCCCTAAAAAACAGGCGCCAGTCCCCAGAGCTGGCCATCTCGAGAGAATCCCTGAAGGGACGGGGCTAGTGTCTGAGACCCAGTAGCGGCCAGAGAGCAGGCAGGGACTTCTCCGAGTTCTCCTCTCCTCGGAGACACTTGACAGTGAGCATCCCACGGCAGCCCATCAGTGTCTGCAGTGTCTGCAGCGAACCCTCTGATTGTTCTTGTTCTCGTGTTTTTAATATAAGGTAACACTGACGCCCAGGCGGAAGAGGACGAGAGAGCCCAGGAGAGTCAGGTAATGCTCCTCCGTTAGCGCTCCCGTTGTCCCCTGTTCCTGTCATTAGAGAGAGAGAGAGTGTAATGCATTGCTATGGACTACATGAGGTATCCAGTAGGAAGGTTTCCAGTCCCTGCCGTTCAGTCCCACAGTCCCGACGCTTACCCACGTCTTAGCTTTGCAGATTTAATGGACAGCTAGATAAGGTATGTGACAGCACATGCCTCTGGCTCGAGCACTGGAAGGCTGAGATGGGAGGGTCATTGGAATCATGGGGTTTGACACCAGCCTATGTGACAAGGCAAGAGCCCTATCTCCAACACACACACTCAATATAAATAAACAATCTCCTCTAATTTTTTTCCTTTCTTTTTTCTTTTTTTGAGAGAGGGTTTCTGTGTGTAGTCCTAGCTGTCCTGGAACTCGCTCTATAGACCAGGCTGTCCTCAAACTCATAATCCACCTGCCTCTGCCTCCCAAGTGCTGGGACTAAAAGCATGCGCTGCTGCAACCCAGCTTTTTTTTTTTTTTTTTTTTTTTTTTGAGTCAGGGTTTCATGTAGGTCTAATTGTCCTTGAACAAGGTGCTTCTCCTGCCCCACCTCCCAATTGCTGGATCACAGGTGTGCGACACCAGCACACCTCTCCAGTTTTGTTCTGTTTTGTTAGACATAAGTTGCAGCATACCACATAAAGTACTCTGTGCTTATCCTTTCTTTAGCTGTATAGTATTCCGTCCGCTGTTTGGGTGTACCATGATTTAGTCAGTTCCCTTTTTGGTGGCAGGACACTGTGATCCTTCTAAGCTTGGGGTTGTGTTTTATAAATAGTGCTGCCAGGAATTACCTGGAATAGCTATCAGACTCCCACTGACTCAGAATTAGCATTGTCTCTTAGTGCGTCTCACAGGCATAGCACAGAATTAACATTGTTTTCTCCCCCTTCCTTTCTGCTTCCGTTTGTTTCTGCTGCTGCCGAACTTTTCTTCCCACCAGCAAATGGTTTGTTTCATGCTTCCTTATTTGTGTGCGCATGTACGTGTGGTTGTGTGTGTGGTTTCCTTGTCGTTATTTGTGTGCGCATGTACGTGTGGTTGTATGTGTGGTTTCCTTGTCGTTATTTGTGTGCGCATGTACGTGTGGTAGTATGTGTGGTTTCCTTGTCGTTATTTGTGTGCGCATGTACGTGTGGTACGTGTGGTTGTGTGTGGTTTCCTTGTCCTTATTTGTGTGCGCATGTACATGTGGTACGTGTGGTTGTGTGTGGTTTCCTTGTCCTTATTTGTGTGCGCATGTACATGTGGTATGTGTGGTTGTGTGTGGTTTCCTTGTCCTTATTTGTGTGCGTATGTACGTGTGGTATGTGTGGTTGTGTGTGGTTTCCTTGTCCTTATTTGTGTGCGCATGTACGTGTGGTTGTGTGTGTGGTTTCCTTGTTCTTATAATGGAGCTCCTAACAGAATGACTTAGAAGATGCCATTGAAAGATAGGTGTGGGGCTGGAGAGATGGCTCAGTGGCTAAGCACGGTGATTCCTCTTACAGAAGACCAGGGTCAGTTCCCAGCACGCACATGGTGGTCCACAACCATCCTTAACTCCAGTTCAGGGAATCCAGTGACCCCTGCTGACCTCCACAGGCCACAGACACAACACTCACACACATAAAATAAATCTAGAATAAAAAAGGAAGTCGGGTGTGGTAGCACACCCATGTAGTCCCAGCACTCCAGAGGCAGAGACAAGAAGATCTCTATTAGTTTGAGGCTGGCTGCAATGTGGAGACCCTGTCTTTAAAAAAAAAAAAAAAAGTAAAGAAAGGAAGTTCCAGTCCATCCTCTGCCACAAAGGGAATTGGGTTCGGTTTCATTTTTTTGTTTGTTTGTTTCAAATATGGACTAACTTGTTTAGACCAGGCTGGCTTCAAAGTAACAGGGGGCAGCCTGCCTCTGCCTCCCGAGTGCTGGTATTAAAGATATGCATCATTCCCAATTTATGTAGTGAGCTTAAGGCCAGTCTGAGATACATAGCAAAGTCTATCTTAAAAAAAAAAAGGAAGAATAGGTAAAGAGTGTGTGTGTGTGTGTGTGTGTGTGTGTGTGTGTGTGTGTGTGTGTGTGTGTGCTGAGAGAGAGAAACTTCAATTTAGAGAAATAAAACCTTTTACTTTGTAAAAGAGGGAAGAATGTTTTGTTTTTAGAGTACCCTTGGTTCAAAAGGCCATGACGTGTTCAGGACATGTTACCTTCTGACAGTCACTCTGATGTCCTTGCTGCCCAGCTGTTTTTGGGACAGATGCCCTTCCTGTGTGTCAAGCATGTCACAGCTCTCCTCCGCAGAAAGGGAGTGTGGCTTCTCTGTGAAGCCTGCACCTTCCCTGAAGAGGCTCTGCTGCCCTGTCCCTTTGCTGAGCAGTCAGGTGACCTGAAGAAAGGTTCCATTATCACTTTTCCAAATCTACATAACAGAAAAGTCCTGAGTCAGTTCTAGAATATAGACAGTTTTAATGCTTATTTATTGATTGATTTATTCATGACTCCAGGAAATGAACCCAGGACTTCATACATACCAGGCAGAGCTCTGCCACTGAACTGTATTTTCAGCCCTGGATTCTCACACACACACACACACACACACACACACACACACACACACACACACACACAAAAGAAAAATAAACCATGCCTGTGTATTCAGAAACGTGAAATTATGACTGTGGACAGAATAGGTGTTTTTTTTTTTGGTGAAAAACATCAGTAGCATTTCACCAATCCACAGACTAGTGATTTAAGTGTAATGTCATTTGTCTGAATGACCAGTAAGGTTTATCCATTAACAGCTTCAGATTCGATGACATGAATTTGTGTGTGTGTGTGTGTGTGTGTGTGTGTGTGTGTGTGTGTGTGTGTGTGTATGTATATGCATACAAAATGCTTCCTTAGTAGCGAACACTGAGAGATGGGAAAGGGAAGAAAGAAACCCCGTTGCCCCCTCCCCGCAGCTATGGTCTCATTCCGGCTAGCTGTAGTTCGTCCTGCCCCCTCAGCATGCCTGTTCCCTGGGGAGACTGGAAAGCACAGGCTCTGTAGCAGGCACAGTTGGTCCTGCTGTGACACACGCTTGCAGCTGTCGTGTGAGCGCACTCTCCCTAACTTCTAGACTCCAGCTGCATGTGGCTGAGGCATTTACATCCCTCACTCTTTCTTTTCTTTCTTTTTTAAAAAAATCAGATTGATTTCCTCAATTCAGTAATAGTGGACCTTCAGAGAAAGAATGAAGATCTCAAGATGAAGGTGGAGATGATGTCTGAAGCTGCGCTGAATGGCAACGGGGACGACCTCAACAGTTATGACAGGTATGACAGCCGAGCTCAGTCCCTCGGCAGGGATCCGAGTGTCAGTTGTCAGATAAGAAGAAGCGGCTGCTCTGGGCCCATTAGACTGCTAGTGTGTGTGAACATTCTGCCTGCTTGTGTATATGCACTGCACGTGTGCCTGGTGCCCTTGGAGGCCAGAACAGGAGATCAGATGACCTGGAAACGTAGTTACAATTGTGAGCCACCACGTGGGTGCAGGGAACTCTGTTCTTAACCACTCAGCCATCTCTTCAGCCTAAGGTGCACATTGTACAAAGCTTTGTCCTGGCTTCCCTGGAAACCCCCGATGTGGCTGTCATGGGTCCCTGTGTGGTTGTAGAGTCTCTGTTAGTACTTTGACCTCCAGCATTTCTTCTGACCAACGTCCTGGTTTCCTGTGTTGACATTTGTAGCGATGAGCCGGAGAAACAATCCAAGAAGAAACCCCGCCTCTTCTGTGACATTTGTGACTGCTTTGACCTCCATGACACAGAGGACTGCCCCACCCAGGCACAGATGTCGGAAGACCCTCCGCATTCCACGCACCACGGCAGCCGGAGCGAGGAACGGCCGTACTGTGAGATCTGTGAGATGTTTGGACACTGGGCAACCAACTGCAATGATGACGAGACCTTCTGAGGGGCCTTGAGGGCGGGACCGGCTTCCGCAGACTCGGCATCTCGGCGGCGGCTTCCCACCAGCGTTGTGTGCAACTTCAGAAGAACTCGTTATTTTTTGAAAATATTTTGATCTTCAACACATTTCCCCTCATAAGTTCAAATAATAAATGTTTGGTAGGTGGGCTTTCACTTCCATCTTCATTTTCTGGATTTTTAAGATTTAAGACTTTGCACCAGGTGCCATTACTTTTTTGTTCCTAGAGAAACATCGTGGGACAAGCTGGACCCTGACAATACCTTATTTAAGAAACTTTAAATTATGCCGTTATTTCTCATATTTGCACTAAAATATTTCCTGGCTACATCTGTATATTTAGGGTTTTTGTTGTGTTATTGTTGTTGTTGTTGTTGTTGTTGTTACGCTTTGACACTGGAATGAGTTGCAAAAAAATGTGCCACTTTGCATTTTCATGTGCTCATTTACATAATTTCATTCCTAAATATCCAAGCTCTCCGCACTACCTGCTCTCAGTAGTGCCTTTTCCCAGGCTTGACAATACACAGGTGTGACTCTAAATCATGAAACAGAGAAAAGGGAGGGGAAGCCCCAAACTGCTGTGGGGACATTTTATAATCTATATGCTGCACCCACGGACCCAACAGTGGTGTTTTCTTCATTGGTTTTACATAATTTCAACCTCGATATATTATATGTGTATATATATATATTTTTAAAAATCTATATTTTGGGAAAAAAGTATATACAATGTGTCTTTTCAGATTTTTTTACTTTTATGAAAAAGAAAACACCTGAAAGGATCATCAGGATGTGACTGACTAGGCCAGGAACAGCCTCTGTGGCTTCCTAACTGTTGTCTCCATCTGTGTATCGTTCCTTAACCAGATGTGAGCAGCTGGAAGAGCTGCCTCCAGCTGTTTGGTTTTGTTTCCCTTCTTCTGCAGACAACCCGGTAGTGGACTAAGCCACTGCAGCAGCTGAACTAACTGATCTACAGCCCTCCTTTATATGTTTGTGGGTTTTTTTTTTTTACTGTATTTTTTAATGAATGTATGATGAGAAATTCAACATGAATAATTTTGAATTTTCTTATCACAAAAAGATAAAACGAAGGACCTCAACATACAAAAGAGTTTATCAGCCAGTCTGAATCTGTCTTCACTTGAATGTTTGAGAATATGTAAAAAGGAATTAAATGCCCCTTCATGTGGCGTGCATGATAAGAACTTCCGTCTTTGTATATATAAGCTTTTGCCATACTCCCCCTCAAGATTATCCACTGTGCTTGACGAGTGAACATTAAACAAATCTGTTACCAGTTGACATTTTTGGTCAATAAAACCACAGGAATTATTTCACAAACAAAATATGTAAAGCAGTATTAAAATCTGAGTTACGTATCTACTTTAATAAATAGGTTCTGTTGTTTTGTTTTTCTGCCAGTGGTAGCAAGCACATATTCTTGGGATTATTTGTCATGTTTTTCTTCAGGTAAGAAAGCCCTTTGAAGTGAGTGGTGGCGCACGCCTTTAATCCCAGGACTCAGGAGGCAAAGGCAGGCGGATTTCTGTGAGTTCAAGGCCAGCCTGATCTACAGAGTGAGTTTCAGGACAGCCAGGGCCACACAGAGAAACCCTGTCTAGGGGGGAAAAAAAAAGCCCTTTAGATCCAAAAGGCAATCTTTTGCCCCCACAACCACCACCACAACCACCACCACTTTTGCAGACAGCTTTGAAAACAAATCTTTCCACTTCAATAAAACAACTCGCTAAATAACTATAAGAGATAGGTGTGTCCAGCTGGACCCTTTGGAGGCGGAGACATAGGCTTAGAAACTCAAGGCCATCCTTGTCTACATAACAATTTAGAGGCCAGCCTGAGCTACATAAGACCCTGTCTAAAAAGAGAAAGAGAAACAAACCTGGTATGTCCTGAATGTTAGGCCTTGGAAGTTATTGATGGAGTTGTTTATAAGAACGTCAGGAATGGCCGGGCGGTGGTGGCGCACGCCTTTAATCCCAGCACTCGGGAGGCAGAGCCAGGCGGATCTCTGTGAGTTCGAGGCCAGCCTGGGCTACCAAGTGAGTTCCAGGAAAGGAGCAAAGCTACACAGAGAAACCCTGTCTCGAAAAACCAAAAAAAAAAAAAAAAAAAAAAAAAAAGAACGTCAGGAATGTTAGTTGGGTGGTGGTGGCATACACTGTTGATCCCAGCACTTGAGAGACAGAGGCAGGTGGACCTAGAGTTCAAAGCCAGCCTGGTCAACAGAGTGTGTTCCAGACAGCCAGGACTACACAGAGAAACCCTGACTCAACAAACAACAAAAATGTCAGCAGGAGTCAGTGTTACAGTGCTGGCCCAACATGCACAAGACCTGAGTTCAATCCTCAGCACCACACACAAATGCCAACAGCAGCGTCCTGAGGTTCATGGATTTGGACATTGGGAATGGTGTAGCTTGCTTGGGAATGATGCTGCCCATCACTGAAACAAGGAAAAGATACCTAATCCCTGCACTGGGGAGGTAGAGGCAGGAGGATCAGAAGTTCAAGGTCTTTCTTGGCCATATAGCAAGTTTGAGGCTAGCCTGGGATACATGAGAGACGACCTGTCTGGGAAGAAGAGAAGCTGGGGAGATAGCTCAGTCGGGATATGGGTTTGTTCCCAGAACTCACAAAGTTGAGCATGGTGGCACACACTTGTAATCCTAGTACAGGGGAGATAGATAGGCAGGCCCCTAGGGGCTAGCTGACCAGCTGGCCTAACCTACTTAACAAGTTTTAAGTCAATGAAAGAATTTTACAAAGGTCGATGGCACCTTAAGAATGACAACTGAGGGGCTGGAGAGATGACTCAGTGGTTAAGAGCACAGACTGTTCTTCCAAAGGTCCTGAGTTCAATTCCCAGCAACCACATGGTGGCTCACAACCATCTGTAATGATACCTGGTGCCCTCTTTTGGCCTGCAGGGACACATGCAGACAGAACACTGTATACATAATAAATAAATATTAAAAAAAGATGGCCGGGCGGTCGTGGTGCACGCCTTTAATCCCAGCACTCGGGAGGCAGAGGCAGGCGGATCTCTGTGAGTTCGAGGCCAGCCTGGGCTACCAAGTGAGTCCCAGGAAAGGCGCAAAGCTACACAGAGAAACCCTGTCTCGAAAAACCAAAAAAAAAAAAAGAAAAAAGAATGACACCTGAGGTTGTCGTCTGTCCTGAGCATATGCCCTGCGTGTGCACACATAAATACCAGGCACTTAGTAGGCTTTGGTCTATAAGGTACCACTGTTGACAAGAAGATAGGATGCTGGACGTTGAGGCGATGTAGTGGATTTTGGGAACTGGGGGGAGACAGGTGGAGACATATCCTGACTGAGGCTGGTAGTTGGACAAGAGTTCAAGCCCAGCCTGGACTATATGATGAGACCCTGTCTCAAGGTGGGGGCAGGGTGTACAAAGATTGAAAATGATTCCAACTCAACAGAGAGAGAGAGGATCCTAGACCATACAACCTCTTGGAAGGATCCTTGGCTTCCAAATGACTTCATGAAACACCACCAACCGATTCTGTTCACACCAGAACATGAGACATTTTTTTTTTCCTTTTAAAGAAGAATCAAAATAAGCCATGTGTGGTATCCATCTGTCATTTTAGTACTTAGTAGGTGGCTCAAGAATTCAAGGTCATCCTCAGCTCCATAGTGAGTTCAACACCAGCCCTGTTAGGAGCTGGAAAAGAAATAACTGATCTTAATCTGAAAGCATTTTGTGAACCATTCAGAAATTAAATGTTGTGGGTAATCCACTGCTTTATCACAGCATATTAAAAAAAATAAATAAGTGGGCCAGGCGGCGGTTTAATCCCAGCACTCAGGAGACAGAGGCAGGCGGATCTCTGTGAGTTCGAGGCCAGCCTGGTCGATAGAGCGAGATCCAAGACAGGCAGCAAAACTACGCAGAGAAACTCTGTCTCCAAAAAACGAAAAACAACAAACAAAAAAAGGTGTAAGATAAGTGGGAGTGACAGGATGGGGGATGGGAGCAGATATTCTACACTCCATATCGTAAAGAGGAATCTGCACATACATGTTATTGCTAGCTTAGAACACACCATTAACAGCTTGCTTGCTTTGCGTTAACTCTCCAGATGGCCGTGGAGGACACAAAGTCCACATTGTCTGACTCAGCTCAGGCATCCAGATGTTAAGAGGTAATGTGGTTGGCACTGAGCTCTGAAACAATTGACAGCCCTGAGCCCTTCCCCCACCCCCTGCCACCAACAGGCCTTCTCAGATCCCTGGCTCCCTGAATAAAGCCCAATTCTTGGGCTGGAGAGATGGCTCAGTGGCTAAGAGCATTTGCTGCTCTTCCAGAGGACCTGGTGGTGGTTTCCCAGCACCCATGTGGCAACTCACAACTGCCTGGAAGTCCAGTTCCAGGGTGTCTGATGCCTCTGTGGGTACCTGCACTCACATGCACATATCCACATACTATCCTTCTCATCTGCCTCCCAAGTGGTGGATTATAGGCATGTGCCGCTCTGTCTTCTGCTTAGTAATCCACATAGCTTTATAAACTCTCAAAAAGGATAGCTACTGAACCTGTTGAGTGCTCACCTTTGAGCATCTGCTCTATGACTACCTCCCCTACACAATTTTTTCAAAAACACCATCTTAAAGTAGATAACACCCTGCAACAGAAATTCTCAACTTTAGCATTCATTTGAGGTGACTGGGTGATTGTGGGGGCTTAGAGAGCTGTCATAGCAGTCATCAGTGGATCTGGAACTGGGGTTGCATACGTGTGTAGGTTACCATGAGGGTGCTGGAAACCTAAATCCGGTTCTCCAGAAAAGCAGCAAGTACCGCTAAGCCATCTCTCTCTATTTTCTTTTTTCTTTCTTTTGTTTTCTTTTTTAAAAGACTTGAAAAACCAAAAAAAACCAAAAAAAAAAAGACTTATTTATGTAACCAGTGTTCTGCCTGCATGTATGCCTGCAGGCCAGAAGAGGGCACCAGCTCTCATTACAGATGGTTGTGAGACACAATGTGGTTGCTGGGAATTGAACTCAGGACCTCTGGAAGAGCAGTCAGTGCGCTTAACCGCTGAGCCATCTCTCCAGTCCTTTTTTCTGTCTTTCTGTCTTTCTGTCTTTCTTTCTTTCTTTCTTTCTTTCTTTCTTTCTTTCTTTCTTTCTTTCTTTCTTTCTCTTTTTCTTTCTTTCTTTCCTTCCTTCCTTCCTTCCTTCCTCTCTCTCTCTCTCTCTCTCTCTCTCCTTTCTTTCTTTCTTTCTTTTTTTTTTAATGTGTTCGCTTGAATGTACATATGGACCCTGTGTGCCTACAGTGCCCTCGTAGGTCAGAAAAGGGCACTGGATCCCCTGGAACGGGAGTTGCAGGTGGTCGTGAACCGCACACCTGATCCTCTGGAAAAGCAGCAGGTGCTCCTCACTGCCATCTCTCTAGCCCATTTAAATTGTCTGTTTCCTTGGAGACAGGGTCTCACTGCGTAGCCCTAGTTGTCCTGGAACTCGCTTTGTTGAGCAGGCTGGCCTCGAACTTACAGAGATCTGCCACTTTTAACACTAGACCGGGTGCGGTAATACACACTTGGTGGTTGAGCCCCAGGCATCATTTTACACCAGTATTTTAGCCACACAGACAGAAGGGTGGTGCCTTTTAAACGTGACAAATAACATCGAATTCTTAAAACACACTTTTACACGGCGGCGTGGTGGCGCAGGCTTTTAATCCCAGCAGTAGGGAGGCAGAGGCAGGCGGATCTCTGTGAGTTCGAGGCCAGCCTGGTCTACAAAGCGAGATCTAGGACAGCCAGGGCTACGCAGGGAAACTCTGACTCGGGAGACTTAAAACAAAACCCCGCACTGTTCAGTGCCCACCATTCCCAGACAGAGGCACGGTGGGAACACACCCCGGTAACAGCCGCGCGGCGCGCACACAGCGGCGGCATCTCCCTTCCGGAGGAGGGGGCGCGGTAAACGTGCGTCAGCGAGTCCGGTCACGTGGGCGGCCCGTCACGTGACCGCGGCGGCGCCTGGGAACCGCCGGCGGCCGGGTGCAAGATGGCCGCGCACCTGTCGTACGGCCGAGTGAACCTGAACGTGCTGCGCGAGGCCGTGCGTCGCGAGCTGCGCGAGTTTCTGGACAAGTGCGCGGGGAGCAAGGTGAGGGGCGGGCGAGGCCCGGCGCCACCCTGCCGGAGCCCGGCGCGGCTGGGCGAGGCCCCGGGGGGCTCACCGGGCCGCTGCTCGGTGACCCCGCGGAGCGAACTCCCGTCCCCCAGCCCCGAGCTCTCCCGCCTGCGAGGACGGCGTCCCTTCCAGTCCTGAAGCACCCACGCCCCCAGCTCCCTCCACACGCGTCGGGAGACGAGGGTGGAGTTACCTGAAACTTTATAACTCGGGTCTTTAACACGGATCACTTTTGCCTGTTCAAGCCCCCAGCTTTCGAGGGAGGCGCCTAGGTCGGGGACGGTGGCATTTCCTTCCCTCTTTTTCCCTCAGTGTTAGTTTGAGGCAGAGTCTCGCTCTGTAGACCAGGCTGGCCTCGAACTCACCGAGATCCACCTGCCTCTGCCTCTTGTGCTAGAATTAAAGGCGTGCGCACGGCGCTCCATTTTATGTTTGAGTCAATTCCTGCCAGTATAGACTGTTCCTGGTTGTGTAACCCAGGTTAGCCCCCAGCTCCTCATTCTCTTGCCTCAGCTTACCAAGTTCTGGCATTACAGACATGAGCATTCATTTACCTAGCCGTGAGACTTTCTTTTCAGTCTTATTCTTTCTTTATTCTGAGATTTACAATCATTCCCCACTCCCCTCTAGGGAACTGTCAGTACTAACCTGAAGAGAAAAATAAAACGGAGGCGCTTAAAGAACACGTTTTGGAAAAAAAATGGGGTCCCAATTGCGATGGTTACCTGCTGCTATTGAGTCAAGAAGGCAGATTAAATCACAGGGTCCCATATTAGATAAAAAAAAACGATGCTAAAATTAGATAGATATGATAGATTGTATGCACAGCAGGATTATGGCTGTGGTATTATAGTTTTACTAAGTGTCACTCCTGGAGGAAGCAGGGATTACTGACCCCAGTATCACATCTGTCCCTCATGAAAATTTTATTTAGATTCTTAGGCTATGAATATGATCAGAGTCTGTAAAGAATCTTAACTCCAAACTTTAGGAAAAGATTCCCTGGAGCTGGAGAGGTGGTTCAGCGGTGAAGAGGGAATGTTCCTGTTCCGGAGGAACCAATTCAGTTCCCGGCATCTACAGTGGGCAACTGAGAATTGCCATAACTCCAGATCCAGGGGATCTGACCCTTCTGGCCTCTGAAGGGAACTGCAGTCCCACGCACGTACCCAAGGCTAAACACACACAGCTGCACATCATTGAAATAAAATAAAAGGGGAGTGGGACGCAGGGAAAAATAAACCTTAAGAATATATTCCTACTGTGTATTAACTGCCATTTCTGTTGCTATTGTTGGAATTCCTGAGAATATCTGAAATAAGGGAGCATGTTTCCTCTCTTATAGGCAATTGTGTGGGATGAATACTTAACAGGACCATTTGGACTGATTGCACAGTATTCACTACTAAAGGTAATGTGCCGTGTGGGATTTGTTCAAGAATTAATAATTAATTGAACATAATATTGGTAATGGGATTTTTGCATATTTTCCTGAATAATCACTTACAAAGCTATTTGATCTGTACAAACACTGATATTAATACATGGTTAACATTCTTCGTAGAGGGTGCTGCTCAGTGGGGGTGTACTTGCCTAGTATTCGCAAGGCCCTGGAATTGATGTCTGGCATCAGAGAAGAAACGGAAACAAAAAGCATTTCGCACACAGCACTGTCTTGTGTGACCGTGACCTGGTGCCTTTGATGGCTTATTATGTCAGGACTTTGACTGCCATGCAGAAACAATGGCTTTCTTTATCTTGAAGCTTGGTCCTTTATGTGATTTAATTATTTATAAATAATTATGAGTTATTATTAAATCTGAAGATGACAGAGGGTTTCTACTATGCTTCCCTAGGAACATGAAGTGGAAAAAATGTTCACACTTAAAGGAAATCGTCTGCCGGCAGCTGATGTCAAGAATATCATTTTTTTGGTCAGACCCAGGCTAGAATTGATGGATATAATTGCTGAGAATGTGCTCAGGTATCTCAGAGCTTTGCGGTTCAAAAGGAGTTGGGCTTTAAAAGGTTTTTTCAGACTTACTTATTTACTTTGGAGGGTGGGTGTGTGCCATGGTGCCTGTGTGGAGGTCAGAAGACACCTGATGGGAATGGGTTCTCTTCTTCCATGGAGGTTATCAGGTTTGGCGGTTGGTGCTTTCCCCTGCTGAACTTTTCCTGCCCAGGAGTCGTTTTTATAGTGGTTTCAATGTTCTGAGTACCTTTGCCCTGTAGCACCCTCTTGCCAGACTATTGGAAGGCCATCTTTTGGAAGAGAAGGGCCAGACACGGAAGAATATTAGGAGAGAGGTGGGAGGCTTGTGCTCTGAATAGCTTGAGGGAAATAACTTGCCTATCTCAGGATAGCTAAAAGTTCAAACCTGTATCAGCAGAGAGAAGCCTGCCTTAAAAAAACACAGCAACCAAAACCTCTGATGGTCATTTTTTTTTTTTTTTCAAAATGACAGCTGTAGTGTGCTTGAATTTCATAAGCAAAATAAGTTAGACCTGATTAAAGTTTAATGTTGAATCCGATCTATAGAGGAAGCTCTCAGCTGCACCCTACGGTACAGTTGATTGATGTAGCTAGCTCCTCAAGTCCGGGCCTTCATACGGGCTAGTTTTGGAAATCCACAAACAAGAATAGAAAGTGAGAGTCAGGAGTTAGTTCTCATTTTAATAGAAGACCGTTGTGTGAAACTGGGTTGCTTAAAGGAGCGTTTGCTTTCAACAAAACACAAATGTCCTGTTGTGAGAGCTGGGTTGTTTACTTCTCTCTGTCTCTGTCTCTGTCCTGTGTCTTTTTCTGTCTCTGTCTTTCTCTCTGTCTCTGTTTTTTTTTTTTGAGTGATTTTTTTTTTTAAAAGATTTATTTATTTATTATGTATACAGTGTTCTGCCTGCATGTATGCTTGCAGGCCAGAAGAAGGCACCAGATCTCATTATAGATGGTTGTGAGCCACCATGTGGGTGGTGGGAATTGAACTCTGGACCTCTGAAAGAGCAGTCAGTGCTCTTAACCTCTGAGCCATCTCTCCAGCCCCAAGTGATTTATTTTTATTTTATGTGCATTGGTGTTCTGCCTGCATGTATGTCTCTTGGGTCCCTAGAACTGGAGTTACAGATAGGTGTGAGCTGCCATGTGGGTGCTGGGAATTGAACCCAGGTCCTCTGGAAGAGCAGCCAGTGCTCTTAACCACTGAGCCATCTCTCCAGCCCCCTCTGTGTCTTTTTCTATGTGTGTGTGTGTGTGTGTGTGTGTGTAGGCCAGAAGAGGGTGTTGGATTCCCTGGAGCTGAAGTTACAGGCACTTTTGAGTCATATGATGTGGGTGCTGTAATCAATGTTTAATTAACAATTTGGTACAAGAGTCTGGTGTTTTTTTGGGTTGTTTTTTTTTTTTAAAGATTTACTTATTTTTATTTTATGTGTATGAGTATTTGGCTGCACATATATATGTGCACTGTGTACATGCCTGGTGCCTGTGGAGGCCAGAAGAGGGCATTGGACACCTTGGAACTGGAATTGTAGATAGTTGTGAGTTGCCATGTGGGTGCTGGGAACCAAACTGGTGTCCTCTGGAAGAGCAGCCAGTGCTCTTAACCTCTGAGCCATCTCTCCGGCCCCGTGAGAATCTGTCTTTATGTGTTTCCTTAAGCAACATTTGTTTAGCGCGTGCCAGGCAGTGGGGATGGAATAAGAAAACCTCTGCCCCTCAGGAGTGTATAAGCTAATGATGTTACTTCCTTTGCAGTGAAGACAGACGGGGCCCTACCAGGGATTTCCATATTCTGTTTGTGCCCCGCCGGAGCTTGCTGTGTGAACAGCGGTTGAAGGACCTGGGTGTTTTGGGATCCTTTATCTATCGAGAGGAATACAGTTTAGATCTCATTCCGTTTGACGGGGACCTCTTATCCATGGAATCAGAGGATGCATTCAAAGTAAGGTTGACATTTCCTGAATATCAAACTTTTATTTTTTTTATTTTATTTATTTATTTTTTTTTTGGTTTTTCGAGACAGGGTTTCTCTGTGTAGCAGGGGAGATACCATGATCACAAACTTTTATTTTTTAAAGGCACGGTTTCAGTGTGTGGCCCTGGCTAGCCTAGAATTCACTATATAGACCAGACTGCCCTAAAATTCACAGAGATTTCACCTGCCTCTGCCTCTGAGTGCTGGGATTAAAGTTGAGCACCACCACGACTGGCCTTCAGACTTTCATTTTTTCTTGGGCTTATTGCTGGAAATGTCATGCTACGCTCCATTTGCACCTGTGGTGAGGCCCGCCTCACATGTTTACTCACGTCCAGTACATTCTCTGTGGGAAACTGCTTGCTCATTTTTCCTGCCTGTTTCTCCTCCTCCTCCTCCTCCTCCTCCTCCTCCTCCTCCTCCTCCTCCTCCTCCTTCTCCTTCTCTTTCTGTGTATGTGGCATGTGTGTTTGCAGAAGAGGACATCCTGCAGCTTCATTCTCTGTCTTAGTCCCTTGAGACAGGGTCTCTCCCTAAACTGAAGGTCAGACTAGTCGCCAGCAGGTTCGGACATCCTCCCATCTGCGCCCACAGCTCTGGGCTTACACAAGTGCCTGTTCTGTCATTTTCACACGTGTGTGGGGACTTGAACCCAGCAACTTATCTTAAACAGCAAGAGCTCTTAACTACTGAGCCGTCTCTCCAGACAGCTCCTCCCCACTCCCACCCCATTTTCAAAAGGGTGGCCTTGCTCCGTAGTCTGTGATTTTCTTACCTGTCATCCTCCTCCTCAGCCTCCTGAGTGCTCAGATTATGGACCTGCTGGCTCCCATTGTTCTTTTTGTTTTTGATATTTTGTTTAATGTTCATTCATGGATACAATGTATTTGACTCAAATCTATTTTGCTATTTTAGGAGATCTCATGTAGCCCAGGCTGACCTTGAACTCCTGATCCTCCTCCTTCTACTTCCCAAGTGCTGGAAATGCAGATGTGTATAACTATACCTGGCTAGTTCCAATTTTTTTGTTTTTCAGGAATTATTTATGTATTTAACTATTTATTTTTGGTTTTCTGAGACAAGGTTCCTGGCTGTCCTGGAACTCACTCTGTAGACCAGGCTGGCCTTGAACTCACAGAGACACAACTGACTCTGTCTCCCGAGTGCTGGAATGAAAGGCTTCCGCCACCACATCCAACTAGGAATTCTTTATACAAAACTTTAGCCTTATTTTCATCCACATGCTATAAAATTCACTCCTTTATTTTTAAGGATTTTTTCTTTTGATTTTTTTTTTTTTTTTTGGTTGTTGTTTATGTGTTATAGGTATTCTGTCTGCAAATATGGTTGTGTGCCACATGTGTTTCTGGTGTCCACAGAGGCCAAAAGAGTGGTCAGAGTTATAAATGATTGGGAGCTGCCGTGGATGCTGGGAATTGAACCCAGGTCCTCTAGAAAAGCAGCCAGTGCTCTTAACCACTGATCCCATCTCTCCAGCCTAAAATTTAGTCCTTTAAAGTCTTGAATGAAACACCCTACTGTCCCAGCACCTGGGAAGCTGAGAGAGAAGGATTGAGAGGCTGAGCCTGGCTTGACCACAATAGGGAGACTTTAAAACAAAGAGAGAAAAGAAAACAAAAACCCCAATAATGAAAGCAGTAATTTGAAAGTTTTGTAAATAGCTGGGCATGGTGGCACACACCTTTCATCCCAACAGGCAGATGCAGGTGGATCTCCTTGCCTGGTCTGTATAGTAATTTCAGTATAGCCAGAACTACATAGTGAGACCCTGTTTCAACCCTGCCCTGCCCCCCCAAAATTTGTAAACGTAAGTCACTCACATAGTACTTTTTTTTTTTTAAGTTAGAAAGGGCACAGAGTAATCAGGAGGCCATTTTCCCTTGGGTCTCAGACCTCTTTGCAGAGATCCTACCGAGCTTATCTCTCCTTTAGTTTTAGTGAGTTTTAAGAATTCTTCTAATTTCTTTTCTTTTTTTTTTTTTTTTTTTTTAAGATTTATTTATTATGTATACTGTGTTCCGTTTGCATGTGTCCCTGCAGGCCAGAAGAGGGCGCCTGATCTCATTACAGGTTGTTGTGAGCCACCATGTGGTTGCTGGGAATTGAACTCAGGACCTCTCCAAGAGCAGCCCCTGCTCTTAACCTCTGAGCCATCTCTCCAGCCCAAGTTCTTTTTCTGACAGGCTTTCTGCAACCCTCACTCACAGCACATACACTATTCTGTCTGTCTGTTCCTCGAGTTTGAGGACTGAGAGCTCTGACTGAAGTTAATGGCAGCCCCAGTTCTGATGGTGTTTACATGATCCTAAATAGTCCAGCACCGTTTGGTGTTTCATAGCTCCCGGAGAGACGTCGAGATCTTTGCGTGCTTCTGGTTTTATTGTGTAGTGTATAGAATCTGAGATGGTACTCACGCTACTGAACGTTCGTTGTCAACACAGTGTTAGCACCTTCATTTTAGTAACTGAAAACTGCTATATCTGAAGTCAGACAGCCTAGTAAAAAACTACAGGGCTTCTGTTGTGTGGGTGAATAAGTTTGGCGCCCAAAGTATGAGCTTTTAAATATTAATGTGTAGTAGCATTCATCCTAAAATGTCCTTGTAGCTTGAAATGCCACGTGGGATTCCTTGTGCAAGGAGTGGGCTGTTAATGCATAGGATTCCCTCACTGTTCTGGTAGTCAAGGGCCTCAGCTGGTCCAGTGCTGTTTCCAGTGAGTAGCCAATACGATCATCATTCAGGGTTAAGTCTGTTGTTACTAGAGTGTAGTTCAGAAGTGGAACAATGTGCTTGAGGCTCTGGGTTTCATTCCCAGAACTACCAAAAACAAGAAAAGGAAATGTGGAATGCCAGGTTTAGTGACACACACCTTTAATCCCAGCACTCGGAGGCAGAAGTAGGTGGATCTCTGTGAGTTTGAGGCCAGCCTGGTCTACAGAGTGAGTTCCAGGACAGCCAGAGCAACAGAAAGAAATTTTTGTCTTCAAAACCCAAACAACGGCAACAAACCAATGAAAACCCTGTCTCTAGTTTAGATATCTTTTTTAAAGGAAGAATTATAAAAGGAGAGTGTTTGTAGGGATACAGCTTTTTAAGGTGAAATGAAACGTGGGTTGTCATAGTCTCACTTCGAAGTGTTCCAGAGCGTGTATCTCATGGCATTCTTGTCCTGGCTGTTGTGCTGGGGAAAGGCTAAAAACAGCAGCGCCGGGACAGTCACTGATGGCGCTCAGTGTGAAGCACAGAGTCTTGTGATGTCTTTGCTGAGACAGCCCTATTCCTGCTCAGAACCCCACCATTCCCTCTCAGCCCCTGGCTCTTGCTGTTCTCTTGCTTCTAGCTTTGAGTAGCACTGGGGGCCTTGGGACAAAAAGTACCTTTTTTTTTTTTTTAGATAGGGTCTCACTGTATATCCTTGGGTGGCTTGGAATGCTCTATAGACCAGGATGGCCTTGAACTCAGGGATCTACTTGCCTCTCCTCCTGAGTCCTGGGATTAAAGATGTGTGCCACCAAGCTGGACTACAAAAGAAAACCATTTTGGCTTTTTTCATTTCATGTTTTTCATTTTTATCTTTGTTTATCTCTTACGGGGTCTCATGTAGCCCAGGGTGGCCCGGGACTCCTGTCCCTTGCTCATCCTTCTGTACCGCTACCCCCAGCCACCATTTTGACTTGTAAGTGGATGGTGATTGTAAAACAGTCCCAAGTAAATGATGGCCCCCCAAGAAACTGGCCTTTGTTTCCACAGGAGTGCTACCTGGAGGGCGACCAGACAAGCCTGTACCACGCGGCCAAGGGGCTGATGACCCTGCAGGCGCTGTACGGGACCATCCCCCACATCTTTGGGAAAGGAGAATGTGCTCGGGTGAGAACCCCGTTTCCTGGTTGTATCCAGAAGAGTGGTCGAAGAGGGGAGCTGCAGAGACGCAGCCGATCCTCCTCACCCCTGCGTTCCGTGTGAAGGGCTTTGTCTCTTCCCTGCGGTTCATAGATCCTCCTCACTCCTGCGTTCCGTGTGAAGGACTTTGTCTCTTCCTTGCGGTTCATATACCACTCTCCAGTCAGTACTCACGCACTGGACATGTTAGCAGAGGTGACCGAGGTGACGGAGGTGACAAGTGTCTCTTTCACAGTTCGTTTAGAGTCGGGCTTTTCACACCTTTGCACTTGTTGGTGGTTTTGCTGTTTAAACGCATCCTAAGCATGGTGTGAGGTGTGTAGTGTGACATACAGCGAATGTCGTGCATCAGCTAAGTTCCATGTGGGCCAGAGTCACAGCTCTTGGCCTTCCGTCCTGTATGAATGACTCAATAACATATCATCAGGTGACCAAACACAAAGGCATGACATAAGGTGTAGTATCGATCTGTGACAAAAGTTGTGATGAGTCTGGAACGATGGCTCAGTGGTTAGGAGTATGTCCTGCTCTTCCAGAGGACCAGGTTCAATTCTCAGCACTCACATCAAACAACAGTCACCTGTACTTCCAGATTCGGGGGATCCAAATGCCCTCTTCTGACCAACTTAGGCACTGTACTCATGCACACTGTACTCACAAAGCCATGCCCAGACACACATGTGCGCATAAATAAAAACGACTAAATCTTCTTTAGATTTACTTTACTTTATATGGGGAGAGATTTATGTGCATCTGTGAGTTTATGTGTACCACATGGATACAGGTAACTTGTGAAGGTCAGAGGTTGGATGGATTCTCTGCAACTAGAGTTACACATGGTTGTGAGCCACGGTCTCTGATCGGGGCTGGAACTGAACCCAGGTCCTCTGCAAGACCAGTGAGTGCTCTTAACCACTGAGCCATTTCTCCTGCCCTATTTATAGTAATAATTAAATCTAAAGAAAAAATAAATAAAAAAATGAAAGCTGGGACCAGAGGCTCACAGGTAGCTGTGTTTCTCTCGGGAACAGAGAACAGCCGCTTACCTCACCGTCTGCAGAGACTGTAGAGTGGAGCTGCCTCGTGTAGCAGAGGTTGCTGTGTCTGATAGCGTGTCTGACTGGGGCCCAGGGGTTGGGGTGGTGGTTAACTGCGGGTACTTTGTGATCGCTGTCTATTTCAGTACCAGTCTGGCCCAGCAGCTTCTCTCCTTTTTACCTTTTGACTGTTGTGTTGTTTGTAGCAGAGTCCTAACCTCTGCTGCTTCCCAGGAGGCTCCACTTGATCCCATGTTTTGTTTCCAGCAAGTGGCCAACATGATGGTCAGGATGAAGAGGGAGTTCACGGGCAGCCAAAACTCAGTGTTCCCCGTGTTTGATAACCTCCTGCTGCTTGATCGCAACGTGGATCTGTTAACGCCACTCGCCACCCAGCTCACGTACGAAGGACTCATCGATGAGATTTACGGCATTCAGAACAGTAAGTGGAGGGATGTCGGCTTTCACGGGTCACTAATAGGACGGAAGCCCCTGTCATACGGAGGCTGCTGCTTTACGGTTTGTTCTCAGGCATTGTTTGAATATATAGATCCTACTTTTTTTCTTCTTTCTTTCTCCCTCCCACCCTTGTGTTTTGAAACAGTGTTAGCCCAAGCTATTACAGAGTTTACCGTGTAGTCCAGGCTAGCCTTTGCCTCCCTAGTGTTGTGATTACTCTAAGGTGTGAGTTCTCATACCTAACTAAAAATCCATTTTCTAATGATGGTTTGAAAGTAGAGACTAAAACAAATTATTATTTTTATTTTTTTTTTTGAAGCAAGTTGGCAGCATATAAAGCCATTCATTTTTGAGCCAGGCGGTGGTGGTCCACATCTTTAGTTCCAGCACTCAGGAGGCAGAGGCAGGCAGATCTCTGAGTTCAAGGTCAGCCTGGTCTACAGAGCAAGTTCCAGGACAGCCAGAGCTACACAGAGAAACCCTGTCTCAAAAAACAAACAAAAAAATAAAAAACAAAAAATGCTGTTAGTTCTTGGCTTGCAAAAATCTCCAGAATGTCACTTGAGGAATCAACATTCCAGAAAACGTGAGGAAGGTTTGTGTGAAACTTCATGTTGCCGTGTATTTTCCAGACTGTTCTAAATAGTTGAGAACATTGTACAACATTGCAGTGCCACGGAAGTAACAAATGTGGGCCGTGAGAAGCTGTCCAGCCAGTTTATCCCTTGTATGTGTCGGTGATGCACAGTGCACAAATGGCCGAATGAGAACACGCAGGACAGGGACGTAGCTGAGAGGGGAGTGAGGCTCCCACAGGGCCCAGTGCGTACTCTTCCTCTTTTATCGTTTGTTTATCAGTTATCTGTTGGTTTATTTTGAGACCGAGTCTCACTATGTGGACCAGCCTGGCCTGAATCCACCTGCCTCTGCCTCCCGAGAACTGAAATTAAAGATGTGTTTCACAACACCCACCTTATTTATTATTATCTTTTAAAATATTCTTTGGGGACTGGAGAGATGGCTCAGTGGTTAAGAGCAGTGGCTGCTCTTCCAAAGCACTGGAGTTCAATTCCCATCACCACACGGCAGCTCACACCTCTCTGTAACTCCAGGTCCAGGGCTTCTGACACCCTCACACAGACATATATGCAGGCAAAACACCGATGAACAAATAAAAATAAATTAAAGAAAAAAAAGATATTTTAAAAAATATTCTTAATCTCTTCTTTGACAGTTTCATACATGTATATATTTTGATCATATTTACCTTATTTAAAATTTTTTCCACATTTATTTAATTTATTTAGTTAACATGTTAACATTTTCAGAAGCTTGGTGCATGTTTCCTTTACTTTCAAAGTGCAGTCGTGTGTGTGTGTGTGTGTGTGTGTGTGTGTGTGTGTGTGTGTGTGTGTGTAAAACTGGAACAGAAGTTTCATTTTAAAAGCCCCCACTGTGGGGCTGGAGAGATGGCTCAGTGGTTATGAGCATCAGCTTCTCTTACAGGGCCCAGGTTTGGTTCCCAGCACTCACATGGTGACTCACAACTGTCTGTGACTCCAGGGATCCAGTGTCCCCTTTTGGTCTCCTTGGGTACCACATGCACATGGCATATATGTCAAAACATATGTACACATAAAAATAATGTGTGAATTTTTTTTTAAATCTCCACCACCTTTTGCTACTTCTTACAAACATTCTGGAATGTTCTCTCTTGTTTGCTGCTGCTGTTCTGTGGATATATGGTGCAGGCTGGCCTCAAACTCACAGCAGTCTTCCTGCCTCCGTCTTCTGAGTGCTAGGATTTCACCTGGGGCACGTCCATGCTTTTGAGATTTCTTTCACAAACAGGCATTGTTGCAGTGGTTTCTACACCTGTCCAGAATTACAATTAGCACCATGGTAGGGGTGTTGAAGAGCCGCTGTGCTGGGCTTGGGCCATGGAGAGTGGAAACGCAGAGCTGAGAGGTTTCTCTTCTAACTCTCAGTATTGAAGTCCTGCTCGGTTTGTGGCTGACAAATAACCCCCTGCCGTTCTGCAGTGAGTTGCTGGTGGCATCCTGGGTGCAGGCATTTGACTCTTGAGTCTTCCAGTAACTGCTCAAGGGCGTTTTCCCTCCACCCTCAGGCTATGTGAAGTTACCACCAGAGAAGTTTGCGCCCAAGAAGCCGGGTGGCGGCGGTGGCGGGAAGGACCTTCCCACGGAGGCCAAGAAGCTCCAGCTGAATTCTGCAGAGGAGCTTTATGCCGAGATCCGAGACAAGAACTTCAACGCAGTGGGCTCTGTGCTCAGCAAGAAGGCGAAGATCATCTCAGCAGCCTTTGAGGTGAGGCGAGCCTGGGCTGACACCACCCCAACCCCTACCCCCCTGACCCTAGCCCCCCCCAGTGCTGAGGGACAGCAGGAGATTTGCCCCCCAGACTTCTATTTGCCTGAGATATTTAGGTCTGTAAGACAGGTACACACAAAACTAACAAAGCATAAGGAAATTTATTTGAAAATAATTCCTTGGGGTTGGGGATTTAGCTCAGTGGTAGAATGCTTGCCTAGCAAGGGCAAGGCCCTGGGTTCGGTCCTCGGCTCTGAAAAAAAAAAGAAAAGAATTCCTTGATGTGCTCATAATTTGATCCACTATTAAAGACAAAAGCAAATTTGCATGCGAGGGAGGTACCTGTGCTTGCTGACCTAATGTAAAGCATTGAATCTTGGCTGAATATTTGATACTCGGGACATAGGGTTTTTAAGAGGGGATTGATACTTGGATGTTATAATTGTGAATGCTGAGACTGCCCCTTCCCATATAATATACAGTAATGAATGGCAGGGGTGTGTTTAGGGCCATTTCAGAAATAATTGGAACCGGGCATGGTCGTACACCACTTTAATCTCAGCACTTGATAGGCAAAGGCAGTTGGAACTCTGGTCAGCCAGGGCTGCAAGTGAAACCCTATCTCAAAAAAAAAAAAAGAAAGAAAGAAAGAAAGAAAAGAAAAACATAGATAGAAGAAAAAAATGAAACCATTGGAAATTAAAGGTTCTCCGCACTGTGTGTGTGTGTGTGTGTGTGTGTGTGTGTGTGTGTGTATGTATGCATGCGCCACGTGTGCATATGGAAGCCAGAGATCAGCCCACCCTCGGGTAATGTTTCTCAGGAGGTGTTCACTTTGGTTTTTATTGTTGTTGTTTTTGTTTTTTTGGGTTTTTAGGGGTTTGGTTTGTTTGTTTGTTTTGAGATAGGCTTTCTTTGTGTAGCCCTAGCTGTCATGGAACTAGCTCTGCATCACCAGCCTAGGCTTTCAACCTTTCTCTCAGGCCTGTAACAGCAGCGCCGTGTTACGGGTGTGAGAGCGTGGGTGTTCGTGTTTTCATAAACGAGTTCCGGTGACCTTCTAGTCTGCCCTTCCCTCCTCCCTCGAGGATGCCCGCTGTAGTAGACAGACAGAGAGTGCAGCTGTGGGGAGGTCCGGCCAGCATGGCGGTGGCAGGGGAGCTCACCCTGTGATGAACAGTAATGAGATCAAAATCCCCTGCCGCCCAGAACTTCATTAGCACCTTCCTGCCTCCGCTTGTCTTGAGCCGGTTTGTTCTTGTTGAGCTGGTTTGGAAATTGGGGAGTCGGCAGCCTTACAGAATGACGGTTTACATTCTGGAGACAGAAACTGGGAACGCTTTTTGAAAAGTGCTTTTTGTCTTGGTTGTTGTGTTTCTGGTTTCCAGTATTACCTTTCTTAGGGATTCTATCAGCAGAGTAACTCCATATTCCTGCAGACAGTTTTGGATGACATTATTAAAGCATTCTTGTCAGTAATCGAGGTTCACTTTGTTCATGGACTGCATTCATTATTGAGATTCAGTGTCAAATGGGATTTGTTTCTATTACACAGAAAATGTTTTGCTGTTTGTTTTTGATTTTTGAAATGGTCTCATGGCTGAGGATGACCTTGAACTTCTGATCCTTCTGTCTTCCCAAGTGCTGGGGTTCTAAGTCAGCTCTGGCATGCCTGACTTAGACATTTTCTGCTGTTTGTGGTTTCTTCTGCATAGAACTTAATTTATTTTTTTATCTCGTGTGTGTGTGTGTGTGTGTGTGTGTGTGTGTGCATGTATGGGGGGGGGGATGAGAGGACAACTTGAGGGAGTTCTCTCCTTCCACGCTGTGGGTCCTGGGATGGAGCTACACCATGTCACCATATTACCTTTTCTATGACTTTGGAGCTGGGTTTAAATAGATTTGCGTTTTCCCTCTCTTGACAGTATTGATGAGACATGCTCTGGGATGCTCTCCTGCCTCACGGAGCTGCTGCCCGCTCTGTTCTGTTCTGTTGCAGGAGAGGCACAACGCCAAGACGGTGGGGGAGATTAAGCAGTTCGTCTCCCAGCTGCCCCATATGCAGGCCGCCAGGGGATCTCTCGCCAATCACACCTCAATTGCAGAGTTAATCAAAGATGTCACCAGTAAGTATCCTTTCCTGTGGTTCTTCCCTCCTGGGAGTGGCATGTGTGTACACTGTATTGTCCAACACCCTGGTCATCAGCACCTTGGTCCTTCCTTGGGGAGGTCAGCTGTGTTTTATGCATTTATTTTATTATTTTAGTGCTAGAGATCAAACCAGGGCTTGTTAATGTGAAGCAAGAGCTTAACCACTGAGCCACCCACAGTAAGTTCCATTTTAGCATAAGCACATGTCACAGGAGAAGTAAGTGTATGACTTTTTTAGGTAGGGCCTCACGTAGCCCAGGTTGGCCTTAAACTTGATATATAGCCAGGTCCGGCATGAACTCCTAATCCTCTTGCCTGCACCTCTCTGGGACGGGATGACAAGGTTGGGCCACTTTGCCCGACTAAGCATATGACTGTTAACAGTTAGGAACATTTGTCCGAGCCGAAGCTACAGCTCAGCTGTTAAGAGCTTTGCTGCTCTTGTGGGGACCCCAGTTTATGTCCCAGCCCCGTGGCAGGTAGCTCACAGCTGCCTATGACTCCACCCCAGGGGACCCCACTGACCTCTGAGGGCACTAGCACTCATGCACAGACCCATGCACAGACACACTCAGGTACACATAAATCTCTAAAAAATGTTCCATTTGTGATTAACTCAGCTGATTTATTAAACATGAAGTAAAATACCTGGAATATGGGTAAGAAAAAAGCATTCATCCAGAAGATTGCCCCAGTAATGATATGAAGCAGTTAATGTTTTTCCCATGTTTTCCTGTGTGAAGGATTATTTCATTAGAACAGTATGATGTTCTGGGTTTTGCTGGGACTCTAGCTTTGGTCCCCTTAAGAACTGTGCAGCAAAACTCAAGTCCAAGTGGATCAAAGCCCTAAACATAAATCCCGTTACCCTGAACGTGGTAGAAGAGAAAGGAGGAAATAGCCTTGAACACATTGGCACAGGAGACAGCAGAACACCTGTAACCCAGACACTGAGATCGACAGTTAATACATGGGACCCCTGAAACTGAGAAGCTTCTGTACAGCAAAGGACATTGTCAGTAAGACAGAACAACAGCCCACAGAATGGGAAAAGATCTTCACCAACGCACATCTGACAGAGGGCTGATCTCCAAAGTGTATAAAGAACTCAAGAAACTAGACATCAAAATACCAAATAATCCAATTAAAAAATGGGGTACACAGATCTAAACAGAATTCTCAATAGAAGTATCTCAAATGGCTGAGATACATTTGAAGAATTGTTCAACATCCTTAGTCATCAGGGAAATGCAAATCAAAATGACCCTGAGATAATCATCTTAACACCTGTCAGAATGGCTATGATCAAAAACACTAATGACAGTCAATGTTGGAGAGGATGTGGAGCAAAGGGAACACTCCTCCACTGTTGGTGGGAATGCTAGCTTGTACAACCACTATGGAAATCAGTATGGCTGTTTCTCAGAAAATTGGGAATCAATCTACCTCAAGACCCTGCCATACCACTCTTGGGCATATACCCAAGGAATGCTCAATCATACCACAAAGATACATGCTCAGCTATGTTCATAGAAGCATTATTCATAATAGCCAGAACCTGGAAACAACCTAGATGCCCGTCAACTGAAGAATGGATAGAAAAAATGTGGCTCATATACACAATGGAGTACTACTCAACTATAAAAAACAACGACATCATGAAATTTACAGGCAGATGGATGGAACTAGAAAAGTGAGGTAACCCAGACCCAGAAAGACAAACATGGTACGTACTCACTCATAAGTGGATATTAGGAGTAAAGTACAGGATAACCAGCCTACAATCCACAGCCCAGGATAACCAGTACAGGATAACCAGCCTACAGTCCACAGCCCCAGGAAGGCTAGGTAACAAGAAGGGCCCAAAGAGGGCCACATGGATTTCCCTGGGAAGTGGAAATTGAAGAGATCTCCTGGGTAAACTGGGGGTGGGGATGAGAGGGGATGGGGAGGTGGGAACTTGAGGGAGCAGGTTGGGTGGGTTGGAGGCAAGACGGAGGAGGATAATGAAAGTGGTGTCTTGATGGGGGGGTGGGGGGCATTCGGGGTTAGGGCGAAATCTGGTGCCAGAGAAACTCCCAGGAATCTACAAGGATGACCCCCAACTTAGTGGAGAGGGTGCCTGAACTGGCCATCTCCTGTAATCAGATTGGTGACTACCCTAATTGTCATCAGAGAGCCTTCACCCAGTGACTGATGGAAACAAATGCAGAGACCCACAGCTGAGCACTGGGCCGAGCTCCAGGAGTCCTGCTGAAGAGAGACGAAGGATTGTAGGAGCCAGGGGGTTCAAGGTCATCACAGCGGAACCCACAGAAACAGCTAGCCTGGGCTCATAGGAGCTCAGAATCTGGACAGACAGCTAAGGAGTCTGCATGGGACTGACCTAGGCCCTCTAACGTGTGGGACAGTTGTGTAGCTTGGTCTATTTGTGGCACCCCTAGCAGTGGGATCAGGGCCAGTCCCCAACACTTGGGCTGGCTTTGGGGAGCCTATTCCCCATACTGGGTTGCCTCGCCCAGCCTTAATACAAAGTAGTCCTACCTCAACTTGATATACCATGCCTTGTTGACACCATGGGAGGCCTGCCCCTTTCTGAACAGAAATGGAGGAGTGGATGGGGTGGGGTGCAGAGGGGAGGTGGGGAGAAGGAACAGCGGGGAGGCGGGAGGGGAAACTGTGGTCAGGATGTAAAATAAATGAAATTTAGTTTAGAAAAAAAAAAAAAAAAGAACTGTGCAGAACACCTGTAATCCTAGCACTTGGAAGGCTGAGGTAGGAAATCCATAAATTCAAGACAGCTTGAGCTACACTGTGAGACTCTGAGACAAGAAAGAAAAGGGAGCAAGGAGGTGGTGGCGCACGCCTTTAATCCCAGCACTCAGGAGGCAGAGCCAGGCAGATCTCTATGAGTTTGAGGCCAGCCTGGTCTACAGAGCGAGATCCAGGAAAGGCTCCAAAGCTACAGAGAGAAACCCTGTCTCGAAAAACAAAAACAAACAAACAAAAAAAACAACAAACAAAAATAAGAAAGGAAAGTGTCTGGGAATGTAGTTCAGTTAGTAGTGTGCTTTCCTGCTGGTACAGGTCTGATGGCATGTGCTGTAGTACCAGCACTGGGGACAGTGGAGGCAGGAGGATCTGAAGCTCAGGACCAGCCTGGGCTACATTAAACTGTACCTCAAAACAAACTAAGTCAGTGATGCACACCTTTAATCCTAGCACTCAGGAGGCGGAGGCAGGCAGATCTCTGAGTTCCAGGCCAGCCTGGGCTATAGAGAGAGTTCCAGGACAGCAAAGGCAGAGAAACCCTGTCTCAAAAAACAAAACAAACACTTCCCACAGAATTGTCACAAAGAGCCTCATGAGATGTGTTAAATCCTAAAGCAAGTCCGTTTGACTGAGACGTAGACACTGAGGCATTTGTTCAGTACTCAATGGCATTTGTTCGGTACCAAACGTTAAGAAATACGCTTTAAATCTTAGTTCAGGTTTGGAAAACTAGTCCCATGTCTGCTGGTGGCAAAAGTAGGACACAGTTGACAGGAAGCTGTGCTCTGGGGAGGAGAGTCTAACGGAGACCGAGACTCCCTCCCGCCAAGTCCTGACCTATGCATCTGAGGCAAAGGGTCTCGAAGGAGTCCTGTGCGGATGTAATGCGCAGTGCTCTGGGGTTTCCTGGTGGCTCACTCTGGAGTCCTTACCTTTTGGTTTCGTGTGCCTCGTTTGCTAGTCCTGCGTGTGAATAGAAGCACAGTACTCAAATCAGCTGACACTGTTGAATTTCTAAGTCAAAAATTTGCTGATTACGTTTTAGCTTCTGAAGACTTCTTTGATAAGTTAACCGTGGAGCAGGAGTTCATGTCCGGGATAGACACTGATAAGGTACGTGGGTCCATCACCTAAGATTAGAGCCAGATAAGCGGCCCATTGTGGTGTTGTCTGTGTTGTTATTGTTGGAGACAGAAACTCATTGAGTAGCCCTGGCTGGCCTGGAACTTGATATGTAGACCAGGCTAGCCTCCAACTCAGAGCTCCTCTTGCCTCTGCCTCCTGAGTACTCAGACTGAAGGTGAGCACCACTCTACCTGTCCTCCAACCATTGTTTTGGTTCCGTTTGTGATCTCTATCTCTCTCTAGAGAGAACTCTGTGTGTGGGGTGTGTGTGTGTGTGTGTGTGTGTGTGTGTGTGTGTGTGTGTGTGTGTGTGTGTATGTAATAAAAAAAGGTATTTGCCTTTTTGGGGGTGGGGTTATTGATAGGACATAGTAGCAGTACCTGTCTAGCATGCCTAGAAATCTTGGGTTCAGACCCAGTATTCCTAAAGCAAATAACAACAACAACAACAACAACAACAACGCACGCACACACCCCAGCTGGGTGTGATGGCCCACACCTGTAATCGTAGCTCATGAGAGATGGAAGCATTTAAGGCCAGCTTTGGCTACATAGCAAGTTTGAGACCAACCTGGGTTACCCTATCTCAAAGCAACAACAAACTCAGGTTACTTTCTTTTTAATTTGTTATGTAATTTCTTTAAATACTCATCACTATTAAAAATAATTAATTGTTCAATTTGCAAAGGTTCCTATTTTTAAAAAGAATTCCTATCACTTTATGCTAGGTAAATTGTTGATATCTTTTTGTTTGTTTGTTTTGGGTTTTTTTGTTTGTTTTGTTTTTGTTTTTCGAGACAGGGTTTCTCTGTGTAGCTTTGGAGCCTTTCCTGGAACTCACTTGGTAGCCAAGGCTGACCTCGAACTCACAGAGATCCACCTGGCTCTGCCTCCCGAGTGCTGGGATTAAAGGCGTGCGCCGCCGCCGCCGCCGCCGCCGCCGCCGCCGCCGCCGCCGCCGCCGCCACCGCCTGGCCGGTATCTTTTTTTTTTAGACAGTCATACAAACCCCAGACATTGGGAAGCCACTAAGCTAGTTGTCCCTGAGGTAGAGATGTCCAAGCAGGCGATTTGATGCCCAGTGATGTCCTCACCACCTTTGCTGGTGTGTTGTGTAGTGGGCGTAAGGTGGAAGCATAGGGACGAGGGGCGATACCTTCAGCGCGTGTTAGGAAGAAGGAAACAGCCGTCCTCCCCCATGTTGCCTTTCCATGCCTAGAGCAGTGGTTCTCACCTTCCTAATGCTGCGACCCTTTAATACAGTTCCTCATGTGCTGACCCCCAGCCATGACATTATTTCATTGCTACTTCATAACTAATTTTGCTACTATTACGAATCGCGATGTAATATCTGACATGCAGACAGTCTTAGGTGACCCCTGTGCAAGGGTCATTTGACTCCCCAGGGGGTCTCGACCCACAGATTGAGAAGCACTGCCTTAGGGCCTATAGTAGATACTAAATTGCTTTGAGTCCTTGGACTAGTTAGTCTGTTTACATTTCATTTCTAGGTCAACAATTACATCGAGGACTGTATTGCCCAGAAGCACCCGATCATCAAGGTGTTGAGACTGGTCTGCCTTCAGTCGGTGTGCAATAACGGGCTCAAGCAGAAGGTTCTGGACTACTACAAAAGGGAGATTCTCCAGGTAGTGAATGAAGGCGTTTGCTTTGCTCAGAAGGAAAGTGTCCTTTAGTAATCCACTCTCGCTGCTGCTGTTTGGTGGATTGTGAACACGATCTGGTGTGCTTTTTAGAACCCGCTGTGTGTTCTTGTGTGTGCCCATGCCGTGGCATGCCCATGGAGCGTGGACAGCTTCAGAGTCTTCTCCCTCCACCTCCGTGTGTCCCAGCAGGCCGTGCGGCAGGCGCTCCACCCTCTGGGCCTCCTCACCAGCCGTCTTTAACTTGTATCACTGCTATCTTTTTAATCTAAATTTTAAAATGATGTTTATTACTTAGTTCCTGAGCATGTTTATGTGTGTGCACATGTGCCTATGCATGCACATATACCATGGCATGTCTGTGGAGGACAGAGGACAGCGTTCGGTAGTCAGCTCTTTCCTTCCACCATGTGGACCCAAGGATCGGACTCAGGTCATCAGGCTTGACAGCAGGCATCTGGCTGGCCTCTGTAAAAACTTTTATTACATTCTTCAATTGATTTGCATGTGCGTATGTGTATGGGCCCATGTACAGGACAAATTTCTGATTGTTCATCTACAGGCTTAGCCTGTTAGACTTTATAGTAAGGGGAAGCCCCACTGCTATTAAATTTTTTTTTCCTATAGCCCGGGAGCATGCCACACACGTGCATTTGGGAGGCAGAAGCAGACGGAACTCTGTGAGTTCCAGGCCAGCCAGGGCTGTGCCGTGAGATCCTGTCTGAAGAAAGCAATTCTATTTGAATGTCTCAGGCAGTATGTATTTGCTGTTGTCAGTCAGTGCTCGGTATATTGTTAGTTTTTGTGGATTTTGTTTTATCCTTTCTTTAGTTACACAAATGACAGAAATTCTCATGAGATTCTGTAATGCAGGAGTACCCGGAGCAAACTGACTATCCGCTAGCCCTGCCCCATTCCCTTGTTATCCGGAGGTGTAGGCAGGCCAGAAGTTTGGTTTGCTTCCTTCCTACTCCCATTTATTCTTCACGCACAGGATGTGTATGTACACAGAGTTCAAGTCAGTGTGTGCTTCAGGTTAGCATGGCCAGATGCAGCTCTACAGGTAGCTGACCCGTGGAGATTGTAAAGCAAGCACATCAGCGGTCCACAGGGGTTAGTGATGGCTTGTCTCTTAAAAACCAGAAATAAAACTGTGCTGCGCTCTCCACACTCAGTCCTGACCTTGCTGATGAGCCTGGGGTACAAACCACATTGATTTGTCAGAGTGCTCCTCTTTGGAAATCTGCAGGAGGCCTTTTCCTGACCTAACATCACTGCCAAATGCCTTCTCCTTCAGACCTACGGCTATGAGCACATACTGACCTTGAACAACCTGGAGAAGGCTGGCCTGCTAAAGGCTCAGACAGGGGGCAGAAACAACTACCCGACGATTCGGAAAACGTTACGGCTCTGGATGGACGACGTCAATGAACAAGTAAGATGTGTTCCTGTGCTTGATTCTAGTAGTTCACTGTGACGGCACACACACCGCAGTCTGTACATCTGCTCTGCTTTCTAGGTGTCTCTTCAGGTTGACCTATTTAGTGTGTGTGTGCGTGTGCGTGCACACAACTTGAAGTAGTTGGTTCTTTCCTTCTACCGTGTCAGTTCTGGGGCTTGAACTCGAGTTGCCAGGCTTGGCAGCAAGTACCCTTTCGCTTTTAGCTCTTTACTCTTTTTTTTTTTTTTTTTTTTTCTGATTTTATTTTATTTATTTATTTATTTTGAGACAGGGTTTCTCTGTGTAGCTTTGGAGTCTGTCCTGGGACCTGCTTTGTAGACCAGGCTGGCCTCGAACTCACAGAGATCCGCCTGCCTCTGCCTCCTGAGTGCTGGGATTAAAGGCTGTGCACCACCACCGGGTATTCTTTACTCTTTTCTCGTGCTTCTGGAAAAGCAATGCATGGTGTGCTGTATCCATCCCCATCTCAGCAGCAGACGGAATGCTGTCAGATTGGATCGCCGGAGATTAATAAAGATGTGAACAGAGTGGACCAGCGAGGGGGATGCATCGTGGAACCCTCACCAGCTGCTGTCACTTACGGTGCCAGCCTGCAGACCGTCATAGCCGGGGAGTCACAGTAGCAGGAGCTTGAGGAAGCCAGGCACATCCCATCCAGTCGGGAACAGAGAGGGACAACCCCGCCTGTGCTTGCTGGGGCTCACACACTCTCTTCCCTTAGTAGTCAAGGAGCCCTTCCCATGGGAACGGTGCTCGGTCCTCCCAGCTCAGTTCATGTGATCAGTCCTGCCCAGAGGCCCATTCTGCAGTTAGCATCCATCACCGCAGCTGAGGCCTGAAGGACAGGGAATAGGAGTTGTTAGAGAGACTTGTCCTGGGAACCAGAGAGAACTGTGTGGCGAGGGCTTCCGACCTCCATGTGTGCCACAACAAACAAGCCGCAGTTGCCCCGTGGATGAAGAGAAGTCGTGGAGTGTTGGCCCAGCACCTCCAGGCTTCTGGGCACAGGGTCCTGGGGAGGGGTGCGGGGACATCCTTCTGTGTGAGCCAGTCAGCAGTGCAGGAAGAGAAGCAGCTGCTGCCACCGCTACCGTGTTCCTCACAGAGGCCACCCTTGTGGCCAGGTTTTGGTCCTTCCAGAGGCCTCTAGGCATCTAGCAGCATTACCACACATATCCTGTGCTCATGGTCTGCAGAGAGTCTTGGCGTTACAGTCATCACTTTGTGGACTCCACAGGTGCCTGCTCGCTCACATTCACATACTCACAAACAGATACACGCTGTACAGATAAAGATAAATATAAATAAGTTTTTTAAAAAAAAGAAACATGTAAAGCCTTGGGTGCTAAACATAGAGACCATATAAGGTGGATTGGAGCAAGCCACAGGCAAGAGGTAATTTGAGTTTCTGTCTCCCAACCAAATAACTTCAATTACAAAAATCACAGGTGGCTCTCAGTCTCTGTGTTTTTTCTTTAACTGTTGGCAGAACCCCACAGACATATCCTATGTGTACAGTGGTTATGCGCCACTCAGCGTGAGACTCGCTCAACTCCTTTCCCGGCCGGGTTGGCGGAGCATCGAGGAGGTTCTCCGAATTCTCCCGGGACCCCACTTTGAAGAACGGCAGCCGCTGCCCACTGGGCTACAGAAGAAACGTAAGTTTCACCTCCTCTCCACAGTCAGTGTGCTGCTCGTGTAGCTTGTGTTGTAAGATTGTTTTGTAAAGTTCCTAGGAATCAGAGTGGAGTCGGTTGCTAACGCACATTGGAAGCCCCGAGCTGTACTGTGTCCTTGGGAATAGCAGCTTTCAGTCTGCATTGAGACCCCCAGGACTGAGTGTGTTAAGATTAAAATCGGCATTCCAGGGCCTCAAGTGAACTGGCTGTACCAAAGTGCACTTGACCTTTTTATACTTTTTGGTTTTTAAATATATTTATTATCGTGTGTGTGTGTGTGTGTGTGTGTGTGTGTGTGTGTGTGTGTGTGTGCGCGTGCGCGCGCGTGTGCGTGCGTGCATGCCTGGAGAGGTTAGAGTTAGAGGCAGTTGTGAGCTGCCTGATGTGGGTGCTGGGAAATTAAACTCTTCCCCTGCAAGAACAATACACATTCTTAACTACTGGGCTGTCATCTCTCCAGCCCTTTTATATACTTTTAAATGAAAGAAAGTATTTCAGGAGGCAGCAGTAAGCAATATTTTTGAATTCTGAAATGTTTACATTTTAGGCCAACCAGGGGAAAACCGAGTCACGCTGATATTTTTCCTCGGGGGTGTCACCTTTGCGGAAATCGCCGCCCTGCGCTTCCTCTCCCAGTTGGAAGATGGAGGCACTGAGTATGTAATTGCGACCACTAAACTGATGAATGGAAGCAGCTGGATAGAGGCTCTCATGGAAAAGCCACGATAAGTCTGGAAGACGACCTTGCCCAGGACAGTGGTTTTGTGTTGAGGACTAAGCCAGCATTGACCGAGTGCTTCCTCTTTCCTACAGAGAAGAGCACATTTGTGTCTCCAGTCTCTTCCAATTTGATTTCTAAGGCAAGCTTTGTTTCCATCTGAAAAATCAAGAAGTTTGGAGGACTTTTTTTTTTTTTTTCCGAGACAGGGTTTCTCTGTGTAGCTTTGCGCCTTTCCTGGAACTCACTTGGTAGCCCAGGCTGGCCTCGAACTCACAGAGATCCGCCTGCCTCTGCCTCCCGAGTGCTGGGATTAAAGGCGTGCGCCACCACCGCCCGGCTTGGAGGACTTCTTGATGTAAGGAAGTCCCTGCCCTCTCTGATTTAGCTGCGTCTGTGCAGGTTCCCTGCCTATGAAGGACTCTCTGCTGAAGATCGAGCTGATTATCAGGCAGCTTCTTCGAATTAGCCAGCCAAAGGCACTTCTGAGTGCACATGTTGTCTCCGAGACAGGCCAGTGTAGATGCCGCTGCGGGGGCTCCAGTTTTCTCCCATGTCCCTTGTGACCCCAGCATCCAGCTGATCCTCCTACTGTGAGTAGTGGCAGCTTTTAAGTTTCTTCATGATGCTCTGTCACCGTGGTAACTGCCCTATGCACCTCTCTAGCACTCTGGCTCTACTCAAGTTCACACATCCCTTTTGCTTGAAAATACTCAGCTGCTCAGTCCCTGGCCTGGTGACCACAGCCGCTGTGGTCAGTCTTGGTCCAGCAGTGGCAGATGCCACCACTGCTGCAGGAGTGAGCCACGGCTGAGAGCAGGCATGTTGTGAAGCTGGGAGTTCATTTGTGTTCACCCGCCTCCTCATCTCAGCCTCTGGAGCGATGAAGGGCACCAAGCATGGGACCCCTTGATGGCTTTTCTGTCATCACGCAAGTCTTCAGGAAAATTAGCCTGTCTCAGCATTGACAAGGTCCCAACCCAGGTGTGGTTTCTGTGGTCAATTCCTAACCACAAGTTTTCTTCATGTAAGAATTAAGAACAGTACGCTGCGCATTGTAAGTGAAAGAAAGCATTTAAAAAAAACAAAAACAAAAACCCAAAAACAGGAATGGGGGCTGGGGAGATGGCTCAGAGGTTAAGAGCACTGGCTGCTCTTCCAGAGGTCCTGAGTTCAATTCCCAGCAACCACATGATGGCTCACAACCATCTATAGTGAGATCTGGTGCCCTCTTCTGGCCTGCAGACAGAACATTGTATACATAATAAATAAATCTTAAAACAAACAAACAAAAAACAGGAATAAAGGGTGGTAAAGATAATGTTTGTTTCTCACGGAATTAATTTAGCCTTGATACTCAATATCTGGAGTGGTGGGGGTGGGGGGTTCCCAAACGGGAAACATTCCTGGCTCAGAACACTCTTTCAGGCTCTGTTTTCCTAGGGAGTTGGTTTTACCATTGAGCCCCAGTAGGGCTCGTCTCAGCTGCCAGGGAATGCAATCCACCTTGTCCTCACTGTTTGCCACTCCTGGGATTCGGTTCAAGTCTGGTCAGGCCTGCTAGGCTGGGGCGTTTGTCCAGAGAACAGATACCCGGCTGTAATCCCATGCGCCTGCATCTGTTTCTGAGTCTATATTTGCTTGCTCAGAGCATAGCAAGGTCAGTTCCAAACATGTCCTCAGCAGAAGACTCTTTTAAAACCACACACTTGCTTCCTTTGTATACAAATAGAAAGTGGTGGTAATCATACATTATGCCCTTTGATGTCAGTTCATTTAGCACTCAAAGCTCTTTGTCTCTAAGAGTGTGCTCTAGCTGAAAAAGGGTGTGGGGATGGAACATTGATTCCTAGAGAGGGTGGGTGGTTTACACCATGTCTGTACTTTGGTTGAGTCGGTTAGATGGAATGTTCTGCTGCACCGGCCATCCTGATTAAAGACAGCTACATAGACACTATTAATTTACACATCTTCTGTTGCCTTAAACCCAGACCCTAAGTGCTTTAACTGGATGGATTGTAAAGCAAGAGGGAGTGGTCTAGGGAGGGAAGCTTGAAATGGGACACTTCCTAAGAACCCGAAGGCCTCCTCAGGAGCTCCAGTCCATTCCTGCTCTGCGTGCACTAGAGTCGGGTATGATTGGTCATTGCATGCTGGTCCGCCTTGTTCTCAGTTATACATAAAGGGTTAGCCAAACTGGATACAGTGGCACGCCTGTCCTGTGAGCGTCAGCAGGCTGAGGCAGAGGGATTGAGAGTTCAAGGCCAGCTGGGTTATACATTGAGACACTGTCTCAAAAAAAAAAAGAAAGAAAAAACCCCAACTGTGGGGTGGGGGGGAGGTGGGGGAATTTGTTTAACAGGTAATAGAGTGCTTCTGAGTACACATATGGCCCTGGGTTTAATCCTCAGAACCACATAGAGAAAAAGAAAAAGGCCCCGGGGCTTGACCCTAGGAGGAAATGTTTGTGGTCTGAGGAGTTAAATTCAAGCAACCGTACTTCTGTTGTTGAGACAAGGTCTCCCTCTGTAGCCCAGGCTGGCCTTGAATTCAGTCCTTCTGCCTCAGACTTACCAAGTGCTAGGATTTCCATGCCGAGGAAATTTTTAAACAGCAAAATGAGCTATGTATCTGAAGCCGAGGGGAAGAGGTGCCATGATAAAAGATAGCCAAGCACAGGAATGCAGAATACAGAGTTACCTCTAGGTTGTCGTGTACTTTTAGCATCTGAATTTAGTCATATGATGACAGAGGTGCCTTGTCAGGCAGTAGAAGGAATAGACAGTATGTAAAATTTCTCCTTATTTATAAATGTTGTAGTTCTCCTTATTTATAAATGTTCCATGTTGTGGTTCTTTATTATAGTTTATGTCGTGTGTGTGTGTGTGTGTGTGTGTGTGTGTGTGTGTATACACATTCACACTCGCAGAAATCAGAGGACAGCTTTCAAGAAGTTGGATTTCCTTCCACCATGTGGGTCCTGAGGATGGAATTCGGGTAGTCAGGGCTGGTGGCGAGCTCCTTCACCTGCTGAGCCAGCTTGTCAGCCCCCTGTAGTATTTCTGAGCTGTGGTTACTCTGTTGTTATAAAACACACCAGTTTGGCAGGTTTGTAGATGGTACAGAGTATAAACCACATTAACTGCCTTGAGGCATCCATTTGAAGGATGAGTGAGGAGGGAAGGGAGGTGTATTTTGAACAACTTGGCCTTTCATCTGTCATTCTGGTCTAGGTGATGGTATGTATTGCAGCCATCTTTCCCATCTTGTGATGAGGCAGGGCATGGGAGCCCTTCAGTTGTCCAGTCCTCTGGGGGAGCAATTACCACTCCCTGGCTTCCTGAGCTGCGTGTTGATGTTCTGCCCCTGTTTTCGAGCAGGCTTCACCGAAGCAATGATTTGATAATAAGATCCTGATTAAATTAAGGGGCCATTTGCTTCTGGATGATGATGTTATAAAAGGGTTGACGTCCACACTGCCTGCTTTTCCAAAGGTCAAAAAATAGTCTTCATAATTTCGTATAGGCAGAAGAAGAAGCTGTGTTTGGTGCTTGCTTTTCCTTCGCCCTTACCTCGGGGAACGGGAAAGCATTCTTGGCTTTCCCAGCCACCTCCTTTGGTTGCCTCACTTCTGTAGTTGAACTTGGAAGTGCTACACTGGGTAATGAGTTTGCAAACTGCTAAACTCTGTAAATTAGGATCCTGCACTCTGGGCCTCTCATCTGTGGTTCTCACATACACGTGTGCATGTTCACACTTGCCTTTCTTCAGACAGCAGCTTTCCCGTTAGTAAGACAGTTGTCGGGAAAGTGCAGTGGTTCTGCCCGGTCCCAGTCTCTTGACAGGGCTGCTGTCAGTTTTAGACATATTGGAAGTACAGCCCAGCTGGAGCGTTCAGACAAACAAGACATGAAGGGGCTTGAAATACCCCCTGGTGTACTGCTTCTGCAGCCCATTTAAGTCAGGAGCCTTGAAAACCGCTGATGCCTCATCCTGTAGGCTGGAGGTGACACAGGCCGAAGGTGGGCAGGGTTGCCAGTGCCCCGCCTGGCCTGGGATTGCCTGTGCGCAGCTCCCCGGGAGCTCGGAAACCACACAGAGGTTGTAATTGGTCGATAGACCACACCTAGTTGTTGAGTGCTTCTGCTGCCTGAAGACCTCTCAGCCCTGCCCAGATCGCTGGAGTGTGCACAAGCCTACCCTCGCCAGACCAGAGGAAAGCTGTGGAAGCTGTGGCTGGCGGAGTCGTGGAAACTTAGCCGAGTGAGTAAACTGGGAAGAGTGGGAAGCTAGAGGCTAGCATTGAGGGGCTCTGCCAGGCAAGGCAGCAGTGGAGATGAGCTGGTTTGTGACTCTTGGCATCTGAGGTGAAATTTGCAAGGATGGGGTGCGTAAAGCATGTAACGGGAAGGATGTGAGCCCAAGATCAGATTGGTACCTATCACTTGTCAGGTTTTAATCCTGACAGGCCGTAAGGCAAGCATGCTGGGGCACACATACACACACACGCACACACACACACACACACACACACACACAAACCCTTAAAGTCTACCATCGACAATCCTGGGGTCAGGAAAATGATGGAAGAAATAAGCAATGGCCTGCTGCTTCTCCTCCACGCCAAGGCAGGCCCACAGACAGGGCTGCAGCTTGAGTGAAGGGAAAATAAAGCTGTCCTCCACCAGCCCATTAGCGGCACCAACTGCATTAAAAATGCAAGAGATGGTAGCAAGAGAGGGCCTGTTTGGAGGAGTTTAATGCAAAGTCAGGACTGGGAAAGGCCAGGCTCTTTCCCCTTTTGGAGCTCAGACGCCAGTGAGAGTGTGCGGGCAGCTACTGCTTTAGAAGGCACTTTTTTTTTTAAAGTTCCGAACAGCACTTTGGGCTTCCTTGGCCTTGGGAGAGTGCTGTCCCGCCGCATGCACCCTGCGCGTGCTCAGGATCCACGTCTCTGCAGGGCGATGCCGGCCTGGTCCACCGTCCACGTGCTGCAGCTGCTGCGGGAGCTCCTCGCCTTCGTGCTCCTCAGCTACACGGTGCTCATCGGGGCGCTGCTGCTGGCGGGCTGGACCACCTACTTCCTGGTGCTGAAGTGACAGCGCCCGGGCCCAGGCTCGCCCCGCCCCGCCCCGCCCCGCCCCGCCCCGCCGCCACCCAGCACCCCCAGGCTGAGCACCTTCCCCTCTCCAGGCGCGGCCCCGCCCCGATCCCAGCCCTCCGCCCGCCTTCCGGGGGCGCGACCCCGCTCAGCACCCTCCCCAGCCCCGGGGCCCGCCGCGTTCCGCGCCCAAGTCCGAGCGGTTGAACGCCAGGTGCGACCGTTAGAGCCGTTTCCGAAGCGCTCCCGCCCCGCCCCTCCCGCCTGTCCAATCACAACTGCGTCCTCTGGAAGGGGGCGTGGCCACGAAGCCCTGGGTTCCCTGGAGCCGGCCCCGCTAACCCCGCTGCCCGCTATGCTGCGTCACTTCCGGCGTGTGCGTCCGGCGTCCGTCCGCCGCGGGATGGCGGCTCTGAGGAGTTGGACGTGCCGGAGCATCGCCTCCCTGTTCAGGTACGGCAGCGGCAGCAGAGGGCGGGAAGCGGCGGAGAGGAGCCGGGCCCCGCAGCGCCGGCCAGCGCGTCGGCCCCAGGCCGCGGGCCGCCGAGTCCCGCCTCCCTCCGAACTTTGCGGAGGGCCCCGCCTCCGTCGCCCGTCCTCCATCACGGGCTCCCGAAAGCGGGTCCTCCAAGCCCCGCTGCCCTTCTGGGGCCGTTGAGCCTCCAGTCAGCTCAGAGTGCCCCGGGACACCGAGGGACAGACGGGTCACGGCGTTGGCTGCAGGCCTGGGCTGGCAGCGCGGGGTTAGCCCACGTCCCGGGAGACTCGGGCACCCGATGCCAGCGGCGCCCTCCGGCTGCCGGCTCCCGGGCTTTGCTAGCAGGGACCATTAGAGACACCTGGAGCCCCCGCCCGGGGTCCAGAGCCAGATCCTGCGGGCCGGGAGAGTTTTATCCCGGCGTCAGGTCGCTGAGCGGCTCCGAGGCAACTTTTAAACTCCTCCACCTAGTGGAAAGCGCCCGAGCGCATTGGCCTGTTGCGCTCGCTGGCCTGGAACTCAAATCGCTTACCTCCGACTCCTGAGGGCTGAGATTAAAGGCTTGCCACCACCTCTGTCGGTTTCTGGGATTTAACAGGCCACCCTGTGGTTTATTTATTTATTTTTTGGAAGACCGCTGCTACTTCCTCATTTAGTTTCCTGCTTGGTCCAACTCCTGCAGATCCAAGAGCCTTTTACAGATTGGTTTGTGCTTTTTAAAACGCGACTTATGTTTCCAGGTATGGACAGCGTGCTCCCGTCGTGGCTAACTCTAAGAGACGCTGTTTCTCAGAATTGATAAGACCGTGGCACAAAACTATGTTGGCTGGATTCGGCATGACCCTGTGTGCAGTTCCTATTGCTCAGGTATGGGACGGGCATGCGACTCTTTCCCATTTTAGTGAAGCTGCCATAGTTTGACAAGTGCCGCTTCCCATGATGCTGTGTGCACTGTACTATACCGGCATCTTCTCAGAGTTGAGCAGATTTCCCGATTTCATTGCATCATGATGTTGTGGGAACAGTACTGTTTCCCCTTCCTGCCCCTACTCCACCACCTGAATTGAGGAACCAGTGAAAATCTGAGCATCAGTTGAATTGGGAAGTAGACCTTTATCCTTGTACCAAACATAGAAGTCAAAGAAATTGCAAATGAGCTTCTCAAGCTCCAGAAGTTAAAAATATATTTCAAAAGAATTAAGAAGTGGGGTGGTAGGCTAAAACAGGGGAGGAGTAATCATGTTTTTCTGAGAATGGGTGGCTATTTCCTGGCAATTCATATGCCATTTTTTTTTTTTTTAATGGTTTAGTTTTCACTGAGGTAATCGTCAACTGTCCTGGCACTGGAGGGTGCATCCATTGACTCTCCTTGGGACTGTGAGGAAGTTAGAGGTTGCTTGGCTGTCACTGGCAACCGTCTTAGATCCCGCCTGCCAGTTTAGGCTAACTTACTTGAGGCCAGCCTGGTCCAGGATGGCCAAGGCTACACAGAGAAACCCTGTCTCAAAAAACCAAAAGAAAGACAGAAAAGTCAGCTGGTGATGTAATCTGAAGGAATTAGGGTGCAGTGGGATGGGACCCCTTCGTGTAAGGGGGCTTCGAGAAAGCTACTCTGAGTAATGTGAGACTGCACCATGGTAATGACCTAAGGAAGGGAGAAGCCTGCAGCGGAGGATTATGGGTAAAAGCCTAAAGCTGAATTTTGTGTGGTGTGCGGCAAGGCAAGGTGGGCTGAGTGGACGAGGAAGTGTTTAATAGGTTGTGGGGCGTTTACCCAACAACCCCACAGCTCCCCAGAGTTTTCTTGAGTGTGAGCAGCAGGAAATATTAGATAGAAGGATTTATTACGGAGAATCTTGCGGAGATAAACAGATAAAAAATAAAGGATAACCTTGAGAGGGCCTGGAACCTATTCCAACGGGACCCGACTGTCTCTGCCCCAGGGTTTTTATAGAGATGCCAAGGGGTGGAGCAAAAGACCTCCTCCCCCAGCACAGCCAAGTGCAGACCATCCCAGACACCTGCACTCAGGCCCGTGGTCTAATCATCCTCTATGTGGACCTGCTGGGTAAAGCCACAAGGAACCCGAGAACGGGCTCCCACAATAGGTGTGGCCACAGAGGTAACCAGGGATCAGATACTGTGTTTTGATTTTTGTGGATCATAGTGAGGCTTTAGATTTTATTCTGAACAGGCCACGAAGGATTTGTTCTTGGACTGTTATGATCTTGTATAGGTTTTAAGGTTATTTATCTAGGGCTACTGTTACAGTCTAGATGAGATGGTGGTCGTCAGACTGGCAGGCAGTAGAGGAGTGAGGGTGAATTGTCATTTGCTGAGACAGAGGAGTGGGTCTCCGTAGGGAGAAAGTTACAACATGTCAGTGAGAGCCCAGTGGAGCTATAGTGAGCAGCTGGAAGGAAAATGTCTTTTTTTTTTTTTTCTTTCTTTCTTTTTTTTTTTGAAATCACTGGTTATGTGCTTTAGAGAAGAGCTAGATAAGAAACCAGCAAGCTCACTTCAGCAAAATAGTTCTGATACTTTTGTATCCATTTACTGCAAGTACTTTTAACACCTGAGGCTAGTTAACACCCCCTCTGTCTCATTTCAGCTGTCATCTGCATGCTGTTGAACCTCAGCTCTAAAGAGCCCACTTGAACTGACAAGACAGCCCTCTTAAAATGGCATTTATTTTGGGTGGTGGGTGAGGTATCAGGACAGCTGCAGGAGTTGGCCTGGGGGTGAACGGGTTGTCTGCTCGGCAGCCGAGTGCCTCCTTAGCAGCCGAGCCCCCAGTGTTCTCTGTTTTTCTCTGAGAGTTGTGGGGTTTGCCCTCTTCTCTGCGTCCTGGGTACTCGTCAGTCCTGGGCCACAGGACTAGAGCTCTGCAGTCACGCTCCTGCAGCGGCCTCTGCTCTTCCAAACTCCCACGACTCCGTCACATGCTACAGACAGAGCCAAGCTGTATCCAGTTCTGCCTGCACCCCGGGACCCTAACCAGTCTCCTTTCTCTGTGCCAACCAGCCTTTCGTTCCCTTCCTTCCAGGGACCTCAGCCATTTCAGTCTTAGCTTCTCCAGTACCAAGTCCGGCCCTTTAGAGCCTTCCTCAGTTTTGTTCACAGGTTTCGGAGAAAGTCTGCTTTGAGGTTTAACTAGGGATGTGATTTCTAGGGAAAGTTACCTGGCTGTTCTGTGTGTGGATTCCATCATCTGTAAAAACTGGTGGTGCTCACGCCGGAAATGAGTGAAAACATTGTAAAGTTAGCATTGTTACACTCAGGTTTTCAGATGCTATCTCAGCATTTCCCTTCTTATGAGCAGAGTTGTCCATCTGTGTACCCTTCAGTTTGAGGTATGTATGAACTGTAGATATGATGAAATCCTTGATTTATTCACGTATTAAAAACTTTCATAGGCTGCTTTAACAGTTATTCTGGGGTTCTACACTCCACACAGCAAAACCAAGACAGTAAGTAGATCACAGAGCAGTGGGTTTTGAGACAGCGAGGTCTCTGTCGAGGAGGAAGAAAGGTTATTTAGATGAGGAGCCACAGGTTTTTAGTTTGAGTGACCAAATCCCTCCATTCTGATGTAGGGTCCTAGTGATTTTTGTTTGTCCGTGTAATAGCTGAGGTTATAGTGAAGAGCTCTTCCCTGTCCCCAAGCATTCTACTCAGTCTTCTCAGGTTCTCTTCCCACGTCCACCCATTCACCGTCAGACTCCGTGCAGTTCACATCGGATCTCTGAGGTCTTCCTGCTAATAATACCTCAACACGGGCTTGGTAGTTTTCTGTGTGACTGCCACAGCTCCCTTGACACTCAGTTTTCAGGTGAATGAAAGTGGAGAGAAACATTACCCTGAGATTATGTCCCTGTGCTATCTTAAATTACCAAACAGAAAGCCTGAAAAGTTACCCCAAAGAAGTGTGCTGCTGTAGGTTCATACGCACGAAGCGCAGGGGATCTGAGACCATCTAGTCCTCATCTTAAGCTTTATTCAGGTTGGAAATCATCTGTCTTTCAGAAATCGGAGCCTCACTCTCTTAGTAACGAAGCATTAATGAGGAGGGCTGTATCTTTGGTGACCGATAGCACCTCCACCTTTCTGTCCCAAACCACGTACGCTCTCATCGAAGCAATCACCGAGTATACGAAGGTATGGCTCCCTTTTTTTTTTTTTTTTTTTTTTTTTTTTTTTTTTTTAAATTATTTAACCTTATTTTATGTGCATTGGTGTGAGGGTGTGAGATGCCCTGGAACTGGAGTCACAGACAGCTGTGAGCTGCCATGTGGGTGCTGGGAATTGAACCCGGGTCCTCTGGAAGAGCAGCCAGTGCTCTTAACCTCTGAGCCATTTCTCCAGCCCTGTATGGCTCCTTTTGTGCAGTTTTGGTTTTGTTTTTCAGCGTGGAGAGATGGAACCCAGAGGTTTATGATGCCAGGCAAATACTCTTCTACAGAACTACAAGCCTCACTCCCTCTTCAGCACTGATTTGCTAAACCAGCAGTTTGCAAACTATGGCTCACAACCATATCTAGTCTAATAGCTCGTTTGTAATTTACTGGAACTCACAAGCCTTATGTTTAAGTACCTTTAGCAGAGGTCATAAGGCTCTTGAGCCTCAAATACTTAGTCTGGTCCTTTAAAAAAGATGTTGCCAAGGCTGGGTTTTTGTGGTGGCTCATTTAGAGTGCTTGCCTTGGGTTTATTCTCAACAAGTGGTGGTGCACACACATGATCCAGCACTGGGGAGGTAGAGGCAGGAGGATGAGGATTAAGGCAGATAGCCTAGTACCTAAAATAGCTCCTCTGGTTCACTAGGGTTCAAAGAGGGTCCGTGATACATACATTCACCTCCCAGCAGGCAGCGGTCCCTGGCTCCAGTCCTAGCTGCTCTGGAGGAGGACTGTCTGGGGAACCATCTCGGGCAGCAGCACAGCAAGCAGGGCAGTCTTCAAGTCATCTACACGTTTCTTTTTCTCTGAATCTGCCTGAATGGCCAACAACACTTTTACGGCTTGTTTTTTTGTTTTCGAGACAGAGTTTCTCTGTGTAACAGCCCTGGCTGTCCTGGAACTCACTCTGTAGACCAAGCTGGCCTTGAACTCACAGAGCTCCGTCTGCCTCTGCCTCCTGAATGCTGGAATTAAAGGCATGCACCACCACTGCCCGGAAATGTTTAGTTTTTTTTGGTGACGGAGTTCACAGTATAGCTCTGGAACTCACTATGTAGACCAGGCTGGGCTCAAATTGAGAGATTCTGTTGCTAACGAAAATCTTAAAGGGCAGGCTTGTGTGTGATCCTAGCACTCTGGAGGCACAGGCAAGTAGAACTCTGAATTCTAGACAGGCCTAGTGGACATAGTGAGAGCCTGTCTCAAAAACAATACAAATGTAGCAGATGTCCCGGACGATGCCTCTGCTTCTTGCACTGTACAACTCTGTGAGGCACAAGGATGAAGAGCCAATGTGCATGTGTTGGAGTGCAGGCAGGTGCCCAGGGAGGCTGGGGTGGAATCATAGGTGGTTGGTTATGGGCTGTCCATATGTCCTGCGCTCTGGAAACGGAACTCTGCAAGAGCTTGTAACAGAGTCAGCCTCCCCCTCCTCCCTCTCATTCGAATGTCTGAGGCAGGAACACAGGGCTGCCCACTGGCAGTTCTGAGGACTATAATCCATGACACTCAAGGGCTGATCTTGGCCTCTAGGCCTGACTGAGGAGGAACGAGATCCCCACAGCTTAGTGGACAAAAGATCATTTTAATTTTTTTTTTTTTGAATGTGCATTCGTGTTAGGCCTGTATGTATGTCTGTGAGAGGGCATGATCCCCAAGAACTGGAATTACAGTTGTGAGCTGCCATGTGGTTGCTGGGAATTGAATGCAGGACCTCTGGAAGATCAGCCAGTGCTCTTAACCACTGAGCCATCTCTCCAGCCCAATCCTTATATGCTGGAGACAGTCTAAATATGTAGCTCAGGCTGGCCTTGAACTTGCAATCCTCCTGGCCACATCCTGAGTGCTGAGATCACATGTATGCACTACCACCCCAGGACTTTGTTTTCTGAAGGTGTGACTGTCACTAATCCTTCCAGTGTGCCTCACTTAATTACACTCTCATTATTCTGTGTTTGTAGGCTGTTTATACGTTAGCATCTCTGTATCGACAGTATACAAGTTTACTTGGGAAAATGAATTCACAGGAGGAAGATGAAGTGTGGCAGGTGCTTATAGGAGCCAGAGTCGAGGTGAGCACACACACGTGTCAGTCATTTCCAAGAAATGGTCTTCATTGTGGTGTCTAAACTGTTACCCTGAGAGGATCGGTGTTAACCCCTTCCTGGTCTCTGGAGCTCTTTTCTGAACTTACAGATGACTTCAAAACAGCAGGAATACTTGAAGCTGGAAACCACTTGGATGACTGCAGTGGGCCTTTCAGAGATGGCCGCGGAGGCTGCCTATCAAACTGGTAGGTAAAGGCTGGGTTCTTTGTGTGTGTGCTTTTTACTTTGAGTTTAGTTGTTAAATGAGGACTTTAGATTAGACTGACTGATGATATCTTTTAGAGCAGTGGTTCTCAACCCTTGAACCCAGTGCTTCATGTCATGGTACCCCCCAAACATAAATTTTTTTGTTGCTACTTCATAAATTTAATTTGCTAGTGTTATGAATCATAATGTAAATATTTGATGCGCAGGATTTCTGATATGTGTGCCTCTCCCCCCCCCCCCAAAAAAAAGGGATTGAGAACCACTGGTTTGGAGGTTTTCCCCATTTCTATGTTGTTTTGAAACATGGTCTTGTTATATAGCCTTGGCTAGCCTCAAACTCACTATATGTAGAGCAGGCTGGTCTCACCCTGCCCAGTGGCGGGCCGGGCTGCCACATCGAGCTTTACATCTTATTTGCGTTCATGGGTGTCGGGCTGCCAGTGTCTAGAAGAGTAACTAGTAAAGCCGTTGTCTGCGTATGGACCTTTAAATAATGAGACCGCAGACCTGACGCTAGAGCATGTCTGTGCAGGCTCGGGTGGCACTTCAACATGGAGCTAGAATTGTCACTCCCCTGGAAGATACCAGGCCAGTCAGGAGTGACCAGACTGAAATTGAGCCTTTGTTTTTCCTTGTACGCAAGTGTTAGAGCTGGATGTGGTGGCTCATGCCTATATCCCTAGCACTTGGGAGGCTGAGGCAGGAGGATGTCTGTGAATCTGAGACTAGCCTGGGATACAGAGTAAGACTTTTTACAGGGAAAAAAAAAAAATACAAGTTAACATCCTGAAAATGGGGACCCCTGGAGCGCGGGGCCAGAGCTCTGTTTTCTTACTAGTGCCCTACACAAAAATGTAGCTGTTTTTCCTTTCTGTACCAAGGTGAGATTTGACTGTTGGTGTCTATCCAGTGGACCTACGAGAAAAGATTAAATGTTCAATATCTAATCTGATCCAGTCCCAAACCAGATGTGTACTTTTTCTCCTAGCAGGATATCAGATCGAGGCTTTATAGCATTAAGTCCTAATATTTTTTTTTTTTTAAAGTAGTGGGGTGATTTTTTTTTTTTTTTTTTTTTTTTTTTTTGCATCAGGACTCGCTTTATTCTTTCTTCCCCATCTTATATACCCTTTCAGGAGGAACAAACAAAATTGTTTATCAAGCACCCAGGGTCAAGGTGATTTTATTTTGAGGGGAATGTTGAAACCGAGTCTCACTCTGCATCCCAAGCCAGCCTTAAGACTGCAATGATCCTCCTGCCTCAGCCTCCTGAGTGCTAGGGTGATAGGCATGAACCACCATTCCCCGCAGGTTGTTTGGAAAGTCGCTACTGCGTAATTGTATTTTCTGCTCTGCTGGGGAAGAACTTAAACTTGAGAAGGGGAAGCGTGAGAGCAGCATTGTGGGAGTGAGTGGCTCACCAGATGTGGGCAGCTCCTGAGGAAGTACCGAGAAATGCATCAGGCGCCTCCCAGGGGTCCTCACACTCACCTGTGGGAGCACTACCGGAAAGATGTCTGTTCAGAAGTGTCAAACTCCTGGAAGGTACTGGAAAGAGGAATTAGAACCAGACAGTAGTAGATGCAAGATCATTGATAGCAGATTACAGTTTTATATTTGATTAAACAGATTTCCCACCTGCCTCCACTTCTGGAAATACTACTCATGAGTCAAGTTTGAAAGCAGAAACTTACTTTTCTAAAACTTGGAAGTTTGACTGTAAAAAGTAGTGTGGAGAGGGCTGGGGAGATGGCTCAGCAGTTAGGAGCACTAGCTGCTCTTCCAGAAATCGTCTGTAGTGGGATCTGATGGCCTCTTCTGGCATAAAGATGTACATGCAGATAGAGCACTCATATACATAATAAATTTTTTTTAAAAAGTGGGGAAATGAAAGCATGCAAGCCTTTTTGAGAAGTAATAGGTACTGATTTCACACACTACAAAGAGAATTGGGAGGAGGGGACAGAAAACATGGTGGATTGAGTTAAGGCAGAAAATGACAAAGTCTATTAGAAAGTACAGACCAGCCAGGCAGTGGTGTACTTAGGAGGCAGAGGCAAGTGGATCTCTGAGTTCAAGGCCAGCCAGGTCTACAGAGCAAGTTCCAGGACAGGCAGGTGACACGAAGAAACCTTAACAGGCTGTGCCACAAAAGTAATTCTAGGGCTAGTGAGATGGCTCAGTTGGTTAAGGCACTTGCCACCACTAATGACCTGAGTTCAGTTTCTGGAACCCACACAGTAGAAAGAGGATTCCTAGAAGTTGTCCTCTGACCTTGGCCTGTACACTGTGGTATACACATGTGCTCCCACGTGGGTATGAAAAAGTGTAAACAGAACACACCTGAAACAATATAGCACAGAAAGGTGGAAATTATGAAAGGAAAAACTGAAAAATCAGCTACTTATAGAAGCTAACAGCGTCAGAGAGGGAACTGAAGAACAGACGTGGTTACAGGGGCTCTCAGTCAGCTTAGAGCTCACCAATGTGGTTACTGTCACGAGCCAGTTTGCTCTTGGAGATTGGCTCTCCCATCTCTGTCTTCCAAGGCTGGAATTACAGCTGCCCTTCCTGCCCACCCCACACTTACATGGGTTCTGGGGATCCGAACTCTGTCCTGGTCCTCGAATCTGAGTGACAAGTGGTTAACCACTGAGCCATCCCACCCAGATTAACACTCATTTTACACACACACACACACACACATGCACAGTGTTGACCTGCCTCCTGAAAATACATCATGCAGTTAAGAACAGAGAAAGGTTGGTTGTTGTACCACTGATGTCAGTCACTTCCTGTCACACATTGCCCTCAGCCCACTCCCTACATTCCTGCTCTGTGAAGGAACATGCTTTCTGGGGTGGCAGTGTAGTTCAGTGGTAGTGCCTTGGTTTTCTTTTTGCTTTTTTTGAGTCAAGGTTTCTCTGTGTAACCCTGGCTGTCCTGGAACTTGCTCTGTAGACCAGGCTGGCCTCGAACTCACAGAGATCACCTGCATCGGCCTCACAGGTGCTAGGATTAAAGGCGTGTGCCACCAAGCCCAACAGAGGCCCTGGGTTTCTTGACCCCTCAAAAAAACAAAAGCCTGACTCTTCAGAATCTCAAGCTAGGGGCAGGAGAAATGGCCCTGTGGTTAAGAGTGCTTGCTGCTCTTCCAGAGGACCCTCTTCTGGCCTCCACAGGTACCTCATGTGTCATCCACTCACATGACAATCACAGTTATTTAAAGAACAGTCCCAAGCTAAAGGAGGAATAAATAGAAATGTGTAAGTATTTGGAGCCTGAGAACAAGTCCAGTCTGTCACACACAGGGGACTTACGAAGGAGCTCCTGGTGCTGGCGGGCTGCCTCAGGTGTCTGCAGCATAGCATGAAGACCTTTGGGTCCCCAGCACCCAGTGGAAATCCCAGGTGTGGTGGAACACAGCTGTAACCCCAGAATGAGGAAGGCAGGGACACAAGAGAATCCCTGGTGCTCGCTAGCCAGCCAGCCTAACCAGTTAATGGGCATCAGGTTCAGTGAGAGACCCTGTCAAAATAATATGGAAAACTTAGCATACCTGTATTGACCTCTTGACCTCCACACATGATCCATGCCTGTAATCACCAGCACCTGAGAGGTGGACTTGGGAGGATCAGCAGTTTGAGGCTAGCCTGGGCTATGTGAGACCCTGTCCTCCACAGATACAAGTAGTCCGTGGGGGGTTATGCCTATAAAGCATATCTCATAAATATATGAATGGTAGGTTATCTTTGCTGGAGTAGGTATCAAAAATAAATAGACTTTTAACTCAGTGAATTAGACCAAAGTGGACTTAGGGGCTGGTGAGAGAAGAGTACTGATGACCTGAGTTTGAGCCTCAAGACAATCAGTGGAAGGACAGACAGAACAGAGTGCTGCAAGCTGTCGCAACTTCCATAGGCACAGCCAGCTGCTAAATAAATTAATAGAAGCATGAACTAGTGAAAAGCAAGTCCAAAAAATCAGGCAAAAGAAGACATTTGACCATAAGTAAGATTAACTAGGCACAGTCTGAAAGACAAAAGTAGATGAAAGGGGTGGGTGAGACTTGAGGAGGGAGCGGGTATCTGGACTGGTTTGGGGTTGTTAGTCTCGGAAAGGAGGCACTGTGGCCTAGCACCACACTAGTGATGCATTCCCACCTAACGCAAGGAGACGTGGAAGTGGCCTCTGCCTGTTTACAAGCTGCTGCTTCCGGTCATTGCAGGGATAGTGTTGCCATCACTCCAGCAGTTCTGAGGGGCAGGAGCTCGGGATGTAAAGTGAAGAGATCATTGTTGCCCAAAGATCTCAGAAGGTTCTGTAGCTCTTGGCTTATGGGTCAGGCTTTAAGTCCCTGGGTTTGCCGAGCACACTGTCCTGCTTTGTAGTCCCCTCTGAAGCACACAGATGCGGGGACAGAACCCCAAAGAGCTAGCTGTGCATCTAGCTGGAAATTGTTGAGTTCTTCTGTTTACACAGCACCACAGGAAATGAAGAAATTAGGCTGTTGCGATAACTCGGCAAATAAAGGCTCCTGCCACCAAGCCTGACCACCTGAATTCAGTCCCTGAACCCAAATGGTGTTAAAAAGAGAACTGGTGCAGCACTTGGGAGGCAGAGGCAGGCAGATCTCTGTGAGTTTGAGGCCAGCCTGGTCTACAGAGCGAGTTCCTGGACAGCCAGTGCTACACGGAGAAATGGTGGGGGGTGGGAGAGCTGGCTAGCTGGCGTCTACTAGTTGTCCTCTGACTTCCACATGCACACCATCCTCCACCTTGAACCAGAAGAAATTGGTGCCATCTAACAGATCCATAGCCAATAACTAGACAGCATGTCAACCTAACACGTGATCTAGGTACGCAGGTGTTTGCTTTCTCCTCCTAAGAGACAAATGTTAAATATAAACATCACCCAAAGACCATATAAAATCTTTACATAAATCTAAACTAGGTTGAAGAACTAAGGAATCCATAGAAGGAATAATGAAAGTTAAATTACATTCAAAGATGGACACCAAGCCCAGGTTATTGGGGGGAAGAGTTAGATCTTCAAAACTAAAATGCCAGGTTGAAGATATGGCTCCGTGGCTAACATGCTTCTGCAAACGTGAGGCCCCAGGTTCAGATCTCTAGCACCCATGCAGAAACAAGCTGGGGGTGGTACACACTGCAGGACACGCACTGTTCTGGGAGTGGGGTCTCTCTTCTCTCCTGAGGGCTTGCCCGGCTAATCACCAAACCCCAAGTCCAGGCCAAAGACCCTTAAAAAAGCCCACACTGCCAATGTGCAGGAAGTGCTGACTAGCCTGTGGTAATTGTGTGAAGGCAGCACAGCACCAAACTAACAGGTGAATGGGACTGACTTCTAAATTGAGCTGCAAGTCACATTTGGGCATTTCCTTAAATGCAGGGATAGCTGCGCGCACGTGCAGGCACACCCCCCCCCCCAAATGTTCAAATGGCGCACCCACCTGGGTGTGGTGGTGCACCTTATGAGGAAGACAGAAGCACTCAGCCTGGGCTATATGGGGAGAGCCCAGTTGTTTTAACAGTTTGGTGCATGTGTCTGTGGGTGTCTGTGCATGTAGGTGCTCACAGAGCCTAGAACAGGGCATCAGATCCCTGGAGCTCAGGTTACAGGTGGTTGTGAGCCACCCAACGTGGGGTACTCCCCATCTTGGGTCCTCTGGAGCAGCAAGCTCTCTTAACCACTGAGTCATCTCTTGAAAAGCAGCAAGATGCAGACCTGAACTCAGAGCAGGATGTCAGGGCGGGTGGCCTCGTGAGGGTTGAGCTGCAGCTCAGGCCTTCGGGCCTGACTTCTCCGCCTTCCTGTGGTCTCAGTGCACCGTCCCTCTCGACAGGAGCCGATCAGGCCTCTATAACGGCCAGGAACCACATCCAGTTGGTGAAGTCGCAGGTGCAGGAGGTGCGCCAGCTCTCCCAGAAAGCCGAAACCAAGCTGGCTGAGGCACAGACCGAAGAGTTGCACCAGAAAACCCAGGAAGCTGTTGACGAGAGGGCTGACCAGGAAGAGGAGGCCTACCTGCGTGAAGATTGAGGGCTTGAGCCCCCTGCCCTGTCTGCACCTCAGTGGGAAAGCGGGAGACGGCATCCACCTAGTGTTGCCCCAACTCTGTGGAGACAACAGGCTGCCCTTACCAGGCAGACCAGAAGGCTTCTGTGAGCGGTCCCTGCCCTTCTCTGCTCTCAGCCTTTGTGGGCCTGCTTCTTAGCCCTTGACGAGGTTCATTCAACACAGTCCCACTCAGCACCTCTCATGCCAGTCTTACCTCACTCCAAAGCAGTTCACCAACCTGGGCCAGAGGAAGAGGGGTCTTTTCTGCTACACCCTTAAGTTCAATCGCTGTTTAGCTCCAGTTTTCAATATTACTCAGATTTTCAAGTATAATTTCAATGTTTGCTCCAGAGGAGGGAGCCTGTCTGGTTTCTAAGATTTATGTTTATAATGTCCTTTGTCCCTGTGAGCACACCTCAGCTAGGGAGTTCCTCAGCATGACAGTGTTCACCTGGTGCTCCCCACAGGGCTTTTCCAACACACGCTTCTTGTTCGCTCCTTCCTTCCAGAGTTTCTCCTCTGTGTCCAAAGGAAGAGAAGTTTGGTGTTTGCATTAAAAAAAAAAAAAAAAAAGTCATGATGCAGCGTCTTTCCTTCACTGCCTAGGTGGTAGGAGTTGTGGGGGCCCTGGCCTTCCGGCAGCATCCACTCCCAGTCAGCACATGCTCCACAAGTTTGCCGGGTTGCAGCACTATGAATCAGGAAAGGTTGGTGGCACTCATTATAAAAATGAGTTCATTTCCTGCTGAGCAGCAGGGACTGATCTGTTTCTCCTGGTACAGGAGTCAGCAGCTACTCTAAAGCTGTTGCTCAACCCACCCCTCAGGGCTAGGCTGGGGGGTCGCTGCACATGTGAGCCCCTCATCTGTCACCAGTGCCCACATGTTCCACATCTCCAGGGGGCTGAGACGGTGCACCAGCAGGAGTCCTCTGTACAAGCAAGGGTCCCAGTTCAGGGGCTGCTGGATTCCAAACGTCTTGAAGCCAGCATGGTGTATGGGGCTCACCCCCAGCTTTTGCAGGCACATCCCCACAAAGACATCATCAATGGGGAAGAGTTCTGCCTTTTCCATGGCTGTGTGAAGACGCCTCACAGTAGCCTGGGACATAACATAGCCACCTCCTCCTGCATAAGGTGGATAGTGGCGGGCCCTGTACATGGAGAATGGGATGAAGTATTTGACCTTGGTGTTCCTGTTGGGCCGGGCCTGGTAGATGACATCGCCCACTAAGAGGTCCTGGGCAGGATCCCGGCCCTCCAGGAACTCGAGCACATTGGGGACATGGATGAAGACGTCATCGTCCCCCTTCAGTATGAAGTGGGCCTGTGTGCAGGCGGCAGCCATCCAGCGCTGCACATGCAGCTCCTTGAGTGTCAGGTTGAAGAAGTCCTCGGCAAAGTTCCACTGCAGGATGTCATCGAACTGCAAACTCTCATAGGCCAGCAGCTGGGCTGGGGGTACAGGCCCTGCCACCCCCAGGAGGAACACCAGCTTCACCTGCCGGCCCCTGACCCAGCTCCCAGCCCGGCCCCAAGTGCTCCTAATGGCCGCACGCTGCTCGATATGGCCAGGCTGTGACTTGATGACCAGGAGCAGGAAGGTGTCCCTGGCACACTCGGAAGGCTCCAGCAAGATGGAGAAGTTCCGGCAGTGTCGATAGGTCAGGAAGAGGCGATGGCGGCTGGGCAGGGACAGGGAGGCCTTAGCAATTGCTGGGTTGGGCGAGCACTGGCTGTACCGGGGCCTTGGCAGTGCCCTTGGGTGCTGGTGGACCTTGGAGCTCACTGCTGGTGTGCGCCCCTTCAGAAAGAGAAGGCAGCAGAGCAGCAATGCCACGAGGCTGCAGAACAGCGCGCAGCCCAACCTGCGCAACATAGTCGAGGCCCTGCAGGGAGAGAGCGCCTGAGCTAGGCTCACACGGCCCTGGTTTGGGGAGAAAAGTGAGTTACCTGCAGCCCCTCAGCTAAGTCCTTGCCCGACTCTGGGACCTTTGTCTTGGTTTTTCAAAACAGTCGCATTTTTGAGTAGTCCCGCCTCAGCCTCCCCAAGGGCTGAGATTATGGGCATGAGCCACTTTGCACAGGTCTTCCCTGGAGGAAAGACTAGAAACACCTGCCTTCCAGGTGCCGCCCTCTTGGCAGGGCTCAGCAGCCAGCCTCTCCCTCCCACCTGGCCTGTAGCTGTCGTAAAGCTGAGACATAATAAACACACGGAATTTTAGAGAAAATAGCATAGCTTCAGTCTTGTGTCACGTATTATAAGCATTAAACCTAACGTTCTGAGCTTTCCAGATTCACAACCGATGAACCAAAGCCTAGAGTCAGCCTGGCCTCTGGCAGGTCCTGTACTGAGTTTCTGGGTGATACAGCCCGACACATCAGAGTCCCAGGCCTCTTGGGAGAAGAAACTTCATGACAGGGCAACAGGCCATGGTGGTTCACAGCACAAAAGTCACAGCTTGAGAGGTTAGGGGGAGGGGCAGGTCTCATCCAAGGAACTACAGCTTGGGCTACATGCCACCCTCCCTTTTCTCTAGAGTTCCGGTTCACGAAGTCTTAGAGTGACCCAAAGACAAATAGTATTCACTGGAGTAGCCTGCGGTAACACAGCTCACCCTTACTTCCCATTTGTCCCTCCAGGTGTGGCCCAGCCCTGTCTTGCACCCTGCCTAGTAAGTTTTCTGATCCCACCCACCCACCCCCCAGGCAGGATCCCATGCCCCCCAATAACATCAATCCTGCTGTATAGCCACAGATGTTAAACATCTGACCGTCCCGCCCCCATCTCGGCAGTGCTGGGATCATAGGCAGGTTATGCGGTACTGGGAGGCAGGCATGCTACAACTGAGCCACACCCCCACCCCCCATACAAGTCTGCCTCCTTCCCCTGGAGCGTGGAGCCACAGCCAGAGCCAGCTCCACACCTACACATGGGGACCCGACTCACAGGTGTGGCAGCCAAATCCCTGAATACACATCACTGCATCTTTCCCATTCTTCTGTACAAAACCGTCTCTCTGGGTCAGCCTCGCCCCTGTTGTCCTTAGAGATGTCCAGAGCATCTCTCCTAACATCCCTAGTGTTAGCCAAGCAGCTAGGAACACCCTGACAGGCATGAGATAGCCCAGACAATGCTAATGAAGTGACTGAGGAAAGGTTACAAGACCTTGGGACATTTGAGCAAGTGCTTGAAGCCCGGGAGCAGAAAGTGACAGGCTGAGGGAGCAGCCAAGCTCCGCGCTGGAGCAGGAGCCACGCAGACAATCTGAAGATGAGGAGAGCATACGGGGGTGGGGGTGGGGTGGGGTTAGCGCTGCTCATTAGAGAGAGCTGGGAATGCCTCACAAGGCTGAGCAGCAACACCTGGGGGTGGAGTCCAGGACTAAATATGTGCCTATGGTTTTAATGTCATTCTTGCTGTGGCTTAGGTAACAGGATGTGAAAGACCTGGAGGGAAGGTGGGGACCGAGGCTGCTCGAAAGCTCTTAGGCTGCAAAGCGGGGCTGGACCTCGCGGAGATGTGGGGGCCCGGGGAGCTGTAACTGCTCCAGGATCTCAGGTGTGAGAAATGGATCGCGGCTGTGCCAAGTCCGCTGCCGCCCGCCTGCGCCGCTCACCGAGGGGCGCTCTGGTTTCTCCCGTGACCTGGTAGCCCTCCCACGCCGCAGCGCCCCACACCCACCCAAAGTCCCCGAAAAGCCCACTTCTCCGTCCCGCGGGACCGGATCCTCCCACCGTACCACTCGCCCCGGGCTCTGCGCGCCCTCGCCCTGGGGGTGTCGGCGGCCTCAGGCTCCGGCGAAAGGACCCGAGTCAGCTCCCTTCTTTCAGCTTGCAGCGCGGTGCGTCCCGGCAACCGCCCGGAGCAGAGCCGAGACGGAGGAGCGACAGAAAGCCGGGCAGAAGAGGCGCCCGCAGGGTGCGGTCCCCGTCCCTCCCGGTACCGGGATCCGGGCGCCGCAGGCCGCGTGACCTCACGCCCCCACCCAAGACCTACCTGAGCTCCCGTGGGGACCGCGCACCTGCAGAGCCTGCGCGGCTTCTCCCGGTGTGCGCTAGGAAACCCTGCTGGGCGGGGCTTCGGGGGGCGTGGCCCCGGGGCTTCGGGGGCGGGCCCCGGCGAAGGCGGAGCTCCGGGGGGAGGAGCAAGGAGCGGGGGCGGGGCTCCAAATGGAGCAATAGCGAGACTCTTCTGGGCGGGACTCCAGGGGGCGGGGCCATGTGGAAGGGCGGGATTCCCGGTAGGGGCGGAGCCCGAGGCCCCGCCCCACCATGCTTTCGGTCCGCGGTTGCCTCTGTGCATAGGTAGCCGCTGCAGCGCTCCTCCCCACGCCGGTTGGGCGGCCCGCGCCACGCCCCTTTCCCCAGATCAGCCGCTACACAGACACCCAAGCTCCGGCCGCAGAGCAGCCTTTCTTTACTCTCCCCGGCTAGTCAACCAGGCTGAGGAATGCTTCCTCCCCCGAGCGGTACTGTTGCAGCTGGATCTGGACCTCCACGGTCAGAGGCTCCGGCTGGTACACGCTTTCGAAGGTTGGGACTGCCGTTTTTGACTTTTCTGAGAAAATAAATGTGCCAGCAGATGAGTCCCAAGGGCTAGGCTAGATAGGCTGCAGGTCTCCCCGATCTTGGACGTGCTCCTCCCTCATCCCGAAACTCTAGCCCTGTTCTCTGACCTAGAGGAACTCAGCTTCTGAAAGAGATCAGGCCTAGGATGTTTGCCGTAATAAAGAATAAGTTTAGGAGTTGGGGATTTAGCTCAGTGGTAGAGCGCTTGCCTAGCAAGCACAAGGCCCTGGGTTCGGTCCTCAGCTAAAAAAAAAAAAAACAAGTTCAATTGCATCTATGGAGATCATTGAATAAGGCCCAGCTGTTTGAGCTGCAAACGAAATTAGGTGCTTTTTGCCACCAAGCCTGACGACCTGAGCTCCATCTCCAGGACGCATTTGTCCCTCTGACCTCCACGTGCAAGCCACGGCCCCCCGCACAAAATAAATACATAAATAATTAAAAAGAAAGAAAGAAAGACACCGAGGATGTAGCTCAGTTCGTGGAGAGACAGGAGGACCCGGCCCACCCCTATCCCGTCCCTTCGCCTTTCCCAGCACATCACAGCCTGTCGCTGGCTGCTGCACATTAGGGGCTATCAGGACGACCCTGGACTTGCTGGATGGAAGTCATTCTCAGTCCCCTCATTCCTGTGGCTCTACACCCAGGCTGGCCCCTTGGCCTCGGTCCTCACCCTGCCCTCAGTGGCCGCCGGTGGGTCTTACCTTTTTTGGGAGCTTTCTTTATCTTCTTTGAATCCTGAGAGAAAGAACCACAAAGCCAGATGCTTGCTGGGACGGACGCCGACCCTGAGACTGACTCTGGGGGCCACCCACCCTTCCCTGGACCTTGGGTTCATCCAGGAACTGGGGGAGAACTGGCTCCTGCTGACCCGGGCCACACTTGCGAGGAGCTATCACCATGCCAGCGACCATCAAGGTGCCCAGGCAGCCCTGACATACAACCAGGCCCCCCCCAACCCAACCCCACCCCTCCTGACCTCACCCCACCCCTGCCTGGCCCAGCGAGCTGTCCATAAGGACGGAAGAGGGGAGGCCGAGACAAAGGGCCTCGTAGTACCCTGGCATTCGTCAACTTGTCAGACTCCAGGGTGCGGACCACCCCAAAATTACACACGGTGGTCACCGCTGTCTCCCCCGCCAGCAAGGGCTCCAGGTACACCAGGCCGCTACCCAGCACGCGCAGCACGGGCGGGTCCTGGCGCAGTTCCCTGGGCGGCTCCTTTTTCTTCTTGGGCGCCTTTTTATCCTGTGGGCAGGGCCACCAGCGCAGGTGTGAGCAGGACTGGGCTGCACTGCCCTCCCTGACCCCGAGGTGACCCGAGCAGGCCTTACCACGACCTTGGCCGCCTCCTCTGCCTTCTGTTTTTTCCCCTTTCCCTTGTCGTCCTTCCCCTTCTTGTCGTCCTTCCGCTTCTTGTCGTCCTTCCCCTTCTTGTCGTCCTTCCCCTTCTTGTCTTCTTTCTCCTTCTTGCCGGGCAAGGGACTCTTGGCGGGCAAGGGACTCTCGACCGGGGTTGGCAACACAGGCCAGGAGAGAATCTAGAAGACAAGATCGAGCCTCAGGTGAGCAGGGGAGGCTGGCTACTGTGGCCCCAACTCCACCTTGTCCTTTCTGGAAAGGCTCTGCCAGGCAACTAGGGAGGAAGCAGGGGTATGAGACCATGATGAGAAAAAGGTCATCGGGCAGGATGTGGACCCGGAACCCTCCAGCCAATGAGAGGCCAGAGCCCCCGCTCCGCCCACCTTCTCCTCTACGATGGTCACGGTGGTCCCGGCCAGCAGGAAGGCCTTGACCCGCACCAGCTCCTTGAGGGTATGCTTCATCTCATAGTTGCAAGGAATGACGTCCGTCCAGGGCTTTCGGACGGTGCTGAAGAGGACCGTCCTGGGGAGTGAGAGACACGCGGTGTGAAGGTCAGGGGCTGTGCTGGCAACCTGGGGCAAGGCTGCCAAGGGACACCCAAGAAGACAGCAAGCACCCACAAGTGGTGGGGGACCAAGACCTGGGCAGGGCAAAGGAGCCAGAAGGCCAGGAAGGAACATTGGCAAAGAGGCAATCAGGGACAGAGCAGAGGCGCTCTTCTGGGCATGCTCAGTGTGGAACAGCTGACCAGCTAGAATACAGAAAGGTTTTTGTTTTTGAAAGTTTCGGTGGCGCATGCCTTTAATCCCAGCACTTGGGAGGCAGAGGCAGGCGGATCTCTGTGAAATCCAGGAAAGGCGCAAAGCTACACAGAGAAACCCTGTCTCAAAAAAAAAAAAAAAAAAAAAAAAAAAAGGTTCACTCTATAACCTTGGCTGGCCTAGAACTCACTAAATAGCTGGTGCTGGCCTCAAACTTGAAGTAATCCCCCTGCCTCTACTACCTCAATGCTAGAATTGTTGGTCAGTAACCACTATGCTCAACTCCAAAGTTTAAAAAGCAAAACCAGCAAAGTGGGGGGCATGTGACTAAGTAAACAGCAGAAAAAAATAGACTTTAAAATAAAATGTGAGGCATGGTGGTGGTGGTGGTGGCGGCGGCGGCCCACACCTTTAATTAAAATAAAAATAAAATAAAATGTGAGTACAGGCACATAATGGGTCACGTGGTAGACTGCTTGCCTATATGCACCAAGTCCTGGGGTCCATCTCCAGCACTGCACAAAACCAGATGTGGTGGCACATGCCTGTAATTCCAACATCTGGGAGGAAGGAGGAGGAAGTTGAGGAATTCAAGGCTAGCCTCAGCTACATAGTAAGTTCAAGGCTAGCTTGGGCTACATGAGACCCTGTCTTAAAAAAAAAAAAAAAAAGACAAAAATATCTGAAGCCAAAAAATGGACAGCAGACTGGACAGGAGAAATGAACAACTCAGCAATGTTGGGACAGACTTGAAAACTATATTTCCAGACTGGCAAGATGGCTCAGTGAGTAGAGCAGCTTGCCACCGTGCCTAAGTATCTGAGTTCTACCTCTGGGACCAACATTCGAGACAGAGAGAACCGACTCCTGAAAGTTGTCCTGTGATCCCCACATGTGCTTCACGGCTTGTCCCGTGCTCCCATAAATAAATCCATGAAGTAACAAACCGTCATTTCAACAACGGGTAACACAGGAAACTTGAACAACCCTGTAAGCTAAGTGGACCTAGCAGTCGCCTACAGAAGGCCCAGCATGACAGTGGCCCACACAGGCTCTTCTCCACGGCACCCTGGACACTGGTTTTCTTCCAGGTCTTGATACGTTGCTGTGGCTGCTCCCAGATTCCTGGGTTAAAGCAATCCTCCGGCCTCGGCTTCCTGCGTAGCTGAGACAACAGGTATAGGACTCAAGAGATTTTTACCGTCTTTGCTATTGGCTCTCTCCTCCTCCTCCTCCTCCTCCTCCTCCTCCTCCTCCTCCTCCTCCCTCTTCTTCACTACTGGGGATTAAACCCAGGATCTTGTACATTACTTGAACAAGAGCAACAGCCTGGGCCTCCCCCAGCATGGCTTCATGATCTTCCAGTACACACTTCACTGGTTTGGATTCCTAACGTGCTTCCTAGACTCCTGTACAATGAAGCTTGATAGTATTAAATAATAATCTTCATTTCCCTCAGCTCTTGGCAACTCCATCCCCCCTCCTTTTTTTTTTGCCAATCTCTATGAGTTTGACTAAAAATCATAAAAATGGAAACATGCAGTATTTATTAATCATTTGTGATTGGCTTATTTCATTAAGCAGAATGTCCTCAAGATTTACCAATATTGCCAGTGTGGTGACCCATGGCTTTAATCCCAGCACTCCGGAGGCAGAGGCAGGCAGATCTCTGAGTTTGAGACCAGCCTGGTCTACAGAGCAAGTTCCAGGACAGCAGGGGCTACACAGAGAAATCCTGTCTTGAAAAACAAAACAAACAAAAAACCAACACCACCAACAACAAATCTTCCTTTCATCAAAATTCATATTAAGTGTCTAGAGGGTTGATTTGGCAGTTAAGAACACTTACTGCTCTATCCGAGGACCAGGGCTCAGATCCCAGCACCCACAATTGCATGGCTCACAAATACTTGTAATTACAGCTCCAAGGGATGTGACTCCCGCTTCTGACTTCTGTGGGTACCCATACAACACAGGCGGTCACGTGTTTATGTGGCAAGCACTACACCTACTGTGGGAGCCCACAGAGGTTTCCCAGTGAGATCTGAGCTTGCTTTACCAGCGGGACTGCATAAGAAAATGATTGGACCACGGGTCTGGTTACCAGGTGTTTGGAAGGGTCTGCACTTGGCTGTATCTAGCAAGGGGGAGGTCTTTTGCCTTGCTCCTTGGCCTTGTTATAAAAAGCCCTTTTGAATAAAGTTCTGGGCCGGTGGATAAGGATCCAGGCCCTCCCGAGGCTATCCTGTGTTTCTGTCTTTTTCTCTCCCCTCTGTCCTTCTATCTAAATCTCTTATCCCTCTCTCCTCAAGAGTACCCTGGGGTAAAAAGGTGGGGGCTGGTCCCCCACAACCCACTGAGCCATCTCCCAACCCAAGCACTTGGGCTTTGAACTCTCTAACTGGTCAGAGTTCACTGGGTCTGGACAGTCTGCACACAGACAGTGTGGAATTGTAGATATCAGGCAATGGTGCCCATGTGACCAGACTCCAATGAAAACAGAACCGCCTGGCTTAGGCAAGCTTCTCCATGAGACATCATTTCTCAAGATCTGTCACAGCTTGTTGACCTACTGTGTGACCCCAACATGACTCTACTAAGACTGGACTCTTAGAAGCTTAAAGTCTGGGCCTGATTTCCTCTGGACTTTCCCCACATGCCTCTTCATTCATTCATTCCTTCATTCCTTCATCCATTCATTCATTCAGAGACACTCATTCTATAGCCCAAGCAGACCTCAAGCTCACAATCCTCCTGCTTCAGCTTCCTAACCTAGGATTACAAGCATCTATTACCATGCTCACCCTATCTCTTTCTCTCTGTTTTTGAGACAGGGTTTCTCTGTCTTAAAACTCACTCTGTAGACCAGGCTGGCCTCGAACTTACAGATATCTGCCTGCCTCTGGCCCCCAAATGCTGGGATTAAGGGTGTCGGCCAACACACCCAGCCGCTTACCCTCTCTTACTAATATTCCCCCAAGTAAAAAAGCAATGATAAAAATTTCCTCAGCTTGAGCCCTGCCGAGCAGCACAGAGTACAGGAGGTCCCGGTTCAATTCCCAGCATCAAAACTAAAGGCAACAAAAGCAGACGACTCAGAGGGGACCCCCCTCGGCTCTTGACCAGGGTCAGCTGAGTCCATCCCTGCTTCTTTCAGGGCATTGGAATCAGGACAGCTGCTTCCCTGCTCCATCATCTCCGTCATCCCTGGGAGCGGAGGCCCCAGAATCCAGGCAACACCGGCTCCCGGGATCTCAGCGAGTTTAAATCGGGTACTCAGCAGAGGTTTAAACTCGGTGCAGCTCGGTCCTAGGGATGCTCTGCAGACGCTGAGACTCCCAGCACGACCAAGCCCAACAACTCTTACAGCCCATGTTAGAAGCTAACCTCTTACTCCCCAGGAGCCCAGAGTGGCAAAGCCCACGAAAGGTGAAAGCCTGTGAATCAGAGCTCAGCCACGTTATGTTTAAATAGCCACATTGTTTCCTGCATTCTTATGAAAGCCAGCAGGAAATTCATCACTTGGATACATACATGTGTTTGTGTGTGTGTGCATGCGTGCATGCGTGCGTGTGCACACACATGAAAACTGGAGTTACTAGGCAACAAAAACCTGGTTGGTAGGACTGGTGGTGCCTGGAATTCGAGCTACTCAGGGGCTGAGCCAGGAGGATCACAGGTTCAAGGCTGGCCTAGGAAAGTTAGTGAGTCTTTGTATCCAAGCACAAAGGGAAAAAAGGCTAGGGGTGGGGGCTCCACCATAGAGTGCTTGTCTAGTGGCAGGAAGCCATTGCTTCAGCCTCTAGGACTGCGACCAAAACAAAGAACCTAGTGCCTGGAACCGAGTGCCTTTGCTACATTTTCTATGAACACATCCCAGATGGATTGAAAAGCTAAAGGGGGTTGGAGAGACGGCGCAGAGATTAGGAGCACCAGCTGCTGCTCTTGTAGAAGACCCAGGTTCGGTTCCCAGCACCCACGTGGCAGTTCACAACCAGCTGTAACTCCAATTCCAGAGATCCTGTAACCTCTGGACTCCTCAGGCATCAGACACATATGCAGTACACTTATGTGCATGCAGGAAAAATACTCATACACAGAAAGTAATCACGTTTGGTGTTTTTGGTTTTTTGTTTGTTTGTTTGTTTTAAAGAAAAGCTATAAGAATCCAATTCCAGCCAGGCGGCAGTGGTGCACGCCTTTAATCCCAGTTCTCGGGAGGCAGAGCCAGGCGAATCTCTGCGAGTTCAAGGCCAGCCTGGTCTACAGAGTGAGTTCCAGAACAGACACCAAAACTACACAGAGAAATCTTGTCTCGAAAAACACAACAAAACAAACAAACAAACAAAAAAACAAAAAAAGAATCCAGTTCCAATAGCTGAGATGGAAGCTGTCCCACATCTTCTCCATTGACAGGAGAGTCGACCTTCCAAAGAATTTTACCCCCCCACCCCCAGGCATCTGGAGGTCCGTTGTACTGAGGGGAAGGTTGGGGCTCCAGAAAAGAAGGGTCTGTGGCTAAGCCCAAACCTACCTCTAGCTCACAGCCTACAGGCGGGCTAATGAGAAGGCCCGGCCTCGGTAGTTCTTTGTGGCTCAGCAGACGGACGGAAAGCTCGGACGGAAAGCTCGGGAGAAGCTGCAAGAGCAGCCCTGGATGCCCCACCTACCCCAGCCGCCTTCTACCCTTACCCTGGGGACGGACAGAGCCGTGCATCTATGCGTGGCCGCAGCTTTGACAATTCTTCTGAAGAGTCAATGGACTGCGGCAGGGGGGCGGAGCGGATGGAAATGGTCGTCTCCGACTCCTCCATATCCGTTATCCCAGACTCTCCGGAGTCCTCGGCCATCAGATTCATCTCAGCTATAAACTCAGACATCTCCTGGGACACGTCCTTGGGGGACTCTTGGCGCGTCTTCTGACGGCCACCCCCCTGGCGGGGCTGGCGGACCTGGCGGGCTGGGCGCTGGGGCCCCGCGGGGCGGCCCACCGACAGAACCTCCTGTTGGTCCTCCTGCTGGCCCTCCTCGTGACCCTCCTCATCTAACTGCACCGTGCTGGAGGAGGGCTCGATCTGCTAGCAAAAGACGAACATGCCTCAGTGAGTGTGGACACGGGCAAACGTCTGGGTACTTTATGGATCTGTGGTGCTGGAGATGGAGCGCAGGGTCTCACGCCTGCCAGGCAGGCGCTTTACCACTTAGCCATATCCCAGCCCTACACCACCTTAAAGCATGATCCGACACACCAACTTAGGAGACGGAGACAAAGGCCATCTGAACAAATACGTCAGGCTTCTCCACCCACGTGGTATCCTTGGGTTTGCCTGAGATGCAGAGGCCAGGAGGGAGATATTGGAGAGTGGGCCAGGGACAACCGTCCTGAGGGGAAAAGTCTGCTCTGCTTCCTGAGGTGTCCCAGGGACAGGAGGTGAGCATGACTGAGACTCACTCTGCCTGGGGAAGGGACGAGCAGGCAGAAACCAGGTCCCTGAATGGAGGAGACGCATGATGCTGTGCTGGAGATTTTTTTTTTTTTTGGGGGGGGGGGCTAAAAAGCTGTTCCGTGTGCACACAAAAGCATGCAGGCCTGTGTGAAGCCCACTCCGCGCCCCAGATTGGCAGGGCACACCTCAGCCAGAACGCTGTCAGGCTGCATCTCGGCCATCGCGCTGGCGAAGGCGTTCCTTTCGCCATCTTCGTCCTCCACGAAGTCATAGGTCACGTAATAGCTGTAGCTGATGAAGGGGCCATCAGGTCCCGGCTCCGGGTCCAAGATAGAGGTGTCCATCACCCCCCTGACATTTCCAATGGTCACCACAAACTGTGCCTCACGTGCCAACATGTCTGCAAGGAGTAATTAATGGTGGCAGGCTGGAGGGACCGGGGCTGGAGTAAGGAAAAGCAAAGACATAGGTCTGGTGACCTCCTCACCCCGCACAGTTAGAGCCCCGACTCTGCCAAGTTCCGTGGGAGTGAGCCGTTAGATACTTTGAAGCCTTGTTTTCCCAGTTGCCCAATGGGGGTGCTGAGATGTGGCAGAGACAGTTCTGAGAGAGGGAGAGAGAGGTGGGAAAACCTCTGCTACCCCAGCTGGTGTCTGTGACTGCGGCTGCCACTGGCCCCGTCATGTCACACCGCTTGGACCGTCAAAGGGCTCTGATGCACCTTGTATCAGGAGCCACAAGGGGGCGATGTCAAGCCACCACAGAAACAAGATCTACGTGGAACAGAAGCTGCCCCAAGTCCCGACAACCAAGGAGGTCCTACATAGAGAAAGCCCAACCAAGGTAGCTCAGTGTACCCGACCCGGGTTCAAGGGCAAACAGCTGCTGGCGAGCTTCTGGGACTGAGGTGGGTGAAACAGAGGCCGGGGACGTGTGAGGCACCTACCACCGTGAATGCTGAGTCCCCGAAACTGGTGCTTCTCGCTGGGGGACACGGTGACGTCATCCAGCACGCAGAGGTGTGTCAGGCTGTCCACGGTAAAGCCACGGTAGTATGGCACCAGGGCCAGTGGGTTCCCCTGCAGCACTAGCAGCCTCAGGTGCTGCAGGGTGCTGAGCCCCCCTATCATGCTCTGCAGGTCGGTCAAGTCGTTGAAGCTCAGGTCCAGGGAGACGAGTTTGGGCCTGGAAGGTTGGCCAAGCTACTGGTTAGGAAGTTCGGTGAGCGGGGGTATGGCACTCTGGGCCACACACCTTGTTCTGTCCCTGGACCCAGATCAGCTCTGGAGCGTGAGTCTCCATTCTCTTCCAGCACACAGCCTGAGTTCCTGGACTCTCCCAGCGCCCCACCCCCACCCCCCCACCTCACTTCCACCTGCACCTCCCTCTCTGTTAACTAGCAGCCTAGTGCCGTGCCTCTAGAACATGCTGGAAGCCGCTGGAGGAGGGTGGGGAGGAGGGGGAGTGTGGGGATCAGGAAGAAGGGTGCACTGGGCTGTGGCACCCAGAGATAACGGAGCTGGAAATCTCTCTTCAAAGCCCTAACGGCCATGGCCACAGGGAGCTGGCCAGCTCATGTTCTAGGGGACATGGGAGAAGAAGAAAGAATATTCTAGTGTGAGCACGTGAGACAGGCAGGCAACGACGAAGCCCAGGCCTCCGGTGGGGACCAAGACGCAGGAACAGGCAGAGTTCTGTCCGATGCCACAAGCCACAGAGCAAGCCGACTCCGAGACCAGAAGCCGAAGAAACACCAGGGAATATTGTCCCGGCAAATGTCATGGTCTCCCCAGCGCCCTTCCCGCGGGCTGAACCCAGCCTCTTCACTCCCTCTGCTCTGTCCCCCCTCTTCCCACGGCCTGATCTGCTGTGACAGTCGCTGGCCAGTCCCTGGAAAATGGCATGAGGAACACCGCAGGGGATTGTCACAGGCCCTGCACAACATCACCCTTCCTCAAGAGAACTGGGGAGAAGTGGAGTCCCAGGAAAGAGTCTCCCTAAATGGTGGGGTTCATGCAAGCTTCTTGTGAAGTCCAGAGCTGGCATTAAGTCCAAGGTTATGGTATATATTTTGAATCAAAAAGCCAGATACTTGCTCTCAGTCAATGTCATGAACCTAAATTGGCTCTCCCAGGAAGATCAAGTATGGGAGATAAGATGGTGTGTGTGTGTGTGTGTGTGTGTGTGTGTGTGTGTGTGTGTGTGTGTGTGTGTAGGGGGTCCTGTCTGTCTTGTTTGCTGAAGGCAAAGGACAATGGAGGAAGGAATCCCAGTGGGCCTAGAGATTATGCAGATTGGCTGAGAACAGCAGAGGAAGCCTGAGCCTGAGGTCTCCAGAGAGGGCCTTCCTTTCCCACTACACCTTTGGTCTCCAAGAGGCAATGGTTGGACCGTCCTTGAGACACTGGGGTAGGGGTGAAGGAGGGGGATCAGGAGTTCTACCATATCTTCAACTGTGTATTGAGTTTGAGGCAAGCCTGGGCTACATTAGATCCTGTCTTCCAAAGAAAGGGGGTGAGGGGAAGGGAAGGGGAGGGGAGACATGGAGAAGGGGCAGTATAAAACCCCACCTATGGAAATACCCTCAGGTGCTGAAATCCTGGGGCTCCTCCCAGGGGCCGTCCTTCTGCCCCAACTCCCTGTGACAGACCGCCTTTTATAAGTGGCATCTGGCTGGGGCGGTGGTGGCGCAAGCCTTTAATCCCAGCACTCAGGAGGCAGAGGCAGGCGGATCTCTGTGAGTTTGAGGCCAGCCTGGTCTACAAAGCGAGTTCCAGGACAGCCAGAACGGTTACACAGAGAAGTCCTGTCTCGAAAAACAAAACAAAACAAAAAGTCGCCTCTGATCTCTTCATACTTCTTGCATCCCGAATTTTAAGTTTTCTGCTGTTAATACACAGAGGAGACAAAAACTAAGGATGGAAAGGGTGCCCTGCACAAGCTCTAATGGACGTTCAGCGACAATGGAGCACCCCAAAAGTTGTCTCTAGGACAGTGGTTCTCAGCCTCGGGTGGTCTGCTCCTTAGAAGACCTTGGGCTCTGCCTCTCCAGATTTTTGATGACCATGAGGAAGGACAGGGAGAGGCGGAGCCCCACTAGCACCCAGCAGAGCAGCTGGAGGCCGGTGTCCTGCTAAATGTCCCCCAGACTGAAAGCATGATCAGCTGAAACGTCACAGGACTAAGCTGAGGACCCCTGTCATCAAGTATGGATTCCACTCATCGCTACCGGCCCCGGGCATCCGTGTCCTTCCTGGAGTTTCAGTGGGATATTATGATTGAATGAGAACATAAACTCCTAGTGTGGCCTTAGCAGCCTTAGCAGCCACGTAGAAGTCACAGAACAAGCAGGGTCGAGTCACCCACACCCGGCTCTTAATGCCTCTCCCCCCCCCCCCCGCAACCCCCCCCCCCCGTTTCTCCCAGCCTCCCAAGTTACCAGTTGTTGGAGGTGACATACAGACTCTGCAAAGGGCCCAGCAGTTTGTTATGGCCTAGCCCCAAGTGCTGCAGGTTCGGGGGTGCGGGTGAGCACAGACACTCCATGCTGCTGATCAAGTTGCCGTACAGCTCCAACACCTGAGAAGGGGCAGCGTCAACCGTGACTGGAGGGGTTTGTCTCACTCACCACAGGCCACCCCCTACTCCTGCCCTGGGAAAGGCAGAAGGGAGTTGGGGTTGCCAACTTGCTTAAAAAAATACAGTAGGAGGCTGGGGTGTAGTAGCTGGACTGGAAGAGACCTTACCTAGCATGCACAGGACCCCGAGGGCCATCTCTATTACTGAATAACCTAGCGGGTGGTATCTTCTGTAATCCCAATATTTGACAGGTAGAGGCGAAGGATAAAGAGTTCAAGGTTACCAGACAGTGGTGGTGGCGAACGCCTTAATCCCAGCACTCGGGAGACAGAGACAGGTGCTGTGGGATGGTCTGTATGTCAAGTGTGTTGCTGATTGGTCAATAAATAAATCACTGATTGGCCAGTGACCAGGCAGGAAGTATAGGCGGGACTAACAGAGAGGAGAATTGAGAGAACAGGAAGCTGGGTGGGGAAGACACTGCCAGCCGCCACCATGACAAGCCGCATGTGAAGATGCCGGTAAGCCACGAGCCATGTGGCAAGGTATAGATTAATAGAAATGGATTAATTTAAACTGTAAGAACAGTTAACAAGAAGCCTGCCACGGCCATATAGTTTGTAAGCAATATAAGTCTCTGTGTTTATTTGGTCGGGTCTGAGTGGCTGTGGGACTGGCAGGTGACTGAGATTTGTCCTGACTGTGGGCCAGGCAGGAAAACTCCATCAACAGACAGGTGGATCTCTGTGAGTTCAAGGCCAACCTGGTCTACAGAGTAAGTTTGAGGACAACCAGGGCTACACAGAGAAACTCTATCTTGGAAAAAACAAACAAATAAACAAACCACAAAACAAAAACAACAAAAAGAGTTCAATATCATCCTCGACTACATAGTGAGTTCAAGTCTGGGCTAGAATACAGGAGACCATGTCTTGAAAAAACAAAAGGGGGGGGGGTCTGAGAATTAGTATAAGCCCTTGCTGCACAAGCCTGCTGACCTGAGTGTGATGCCCAAATCCCAGAGTGGAAGGAGGGACACAATTGTAAAGCTGTCTTCTGACCGCCACACATGTACCACGGCACACGTGACCCCCCCCCAACAAAACAATAACATTTAAAAAAAAATTACTGTAGGAAGAGTGGGGTGAGGCAGCATGGACCTCCAACCCCAGTACTCAGGACTCTGAAACAGAAGGTTCTCGAGTTCCTGCCTCCCTTGGGCTACACAGAAATTCCAAGTCAGCCTAGACTGCAGAGCAGCACCTTGTCTCAAAGGAGAAATGAAATGGGGGGGTGGGGGTGGGTAGGAAGAACATGCTGCCCCAGCCGGGGAAGGTTCTTTACAGTTTGGAAGGGAGTGGTGGGTCAGATGCATACAGCCTAGAATCCTCTTTTTTTCCCCCAGTTTTTCGAGACAGTGTTTCTCTGTGTAGCTTTGGAGCCTGTCCTGGATCTCGCTCTGTAGACCAGGCTGGCCTCGAACTCACAGAGATCCACCCAGCTCTGCCCCCTGAATGCTGGGATTAAAGGCATGTGCCACCCCCTAAAACCTTCTTAACCCATGGGAATACACAGGGGCGGGGTGGACCACAGAATAAGCCCTGATTTAGCAACATCCTTTTCTTCACGTGTACTTGACTAAGGCCCATCTGGTACTGTCTTGAGCACGGGCCCGGGACAAGGCACAGAGTCTCCTCCAGCATTGACCATCAGTAGGGCCTTCTTGATACGCTTAGCATGAGAAAGTCTGGTCTTATCTGAGGTGCGCGCGCGCGTGTGCGTGTGTGTGTGTGTGTGTGTGTGTGTGTGTGTGTGTGTGTGTGTGTGTGTGTAGAGGCCAGGAGACAGCCTCAGCTTCCTCAGAAGTCACTTCCTTTGTTTTTGAAACGGTCTCCCATTGACCTGGAACTTACTATACAGACAGGCTGGCTGGCCAGAGGGTCTCAGTGATCCCCCTGTCTCTGCCTCCCCAACACTGAGATTAAAAGCACACCCACATTTTTCACACGGGTTCTGGAGAGCCAGCTCAAGTCTCCATGCTTGTAGGCAATTCCTTTACCCAGAGCTGGCTCCCAAGCCCCTCACCTATTGTTTTAATAGGGTGAAGTTTAGATCCTGCAAATTTGCCGTTTCAAGCATACAGTTCACAGGCTTTTAATTACACTCACAATGCCAGCTCCCACCATCACCTCAAACAGACGTTTGAAAGAAACAAAAACAAGCAAACAAAACCCCCTCTAAGCAGAAAGTTCTCCGGGTTCTTCCCAGGCCCCGTGACCTCTACTGGCCTCTGTTTTTGTGGACTTTCCCCTTCTACATATTGCATTAAGTGCAATTATACCTAAGATCCCTCTCTCGGGGCTGGAGAGATGGCTCAGCGGTTAAGAGCACTGGCTGTTCTTCCAGAGGACTCGGGTTCAACTCCAGGACCCACACATGGCAGTTCACAACTGTCCATGACTCCTGTTCCAGGGGACCCGACAATCCTACACAGACATACATGCAGCAAAACACCAATGTACATAAAATACAAATAAATAAATAATTAAAAAAATCTCTCTTTGAAATCTGGTTTCATTCATCTAGTGTGATGTTTTCTTCTTTTTTTTTTTTTATTATAAGTGAACAATACTCCATTGCATGGAGAGACCACATTTTGTTTATCTGTTCATGTGGCCACAGGTCTCAGGTCATTGTTGTGAGTAGCAGGGCTAGGAAACAAGACCTTCCTGGGTCCGTCCTCCCTTCCTGTTCTTGTGGGCATGCACCCTGGAATGGAGGGAACTGCTGAGTCCAATAGGATTATGTTACTTTTTAAGAAACATGACCTGTTGTTTTGCTTATTGTTTATTTGTTTGTTTTTCAAGACAGGGTTTCTCTGCGTAGCCCTGGCTGTCCTGGAACTCACTCTGTAGACCAGGCTGGCCTCGAACTCAGTGAGATCCACTTGCCTCTGACTCCTGAGTGCTGGGATTAAAGGCGTGCGCCACCATCGCCAGGCCAAGACCTATGTTTTAGAAGAAGCCTGGGGCTGGTCTTAGGCACACAGCCACCCTGGCCAGAGCTATGCAGGGGCAGGTTAAGAGCAGGCCCTCCAGAGCTGCCCTGAGCCTCCGTAACAGAACCTGTACCTCAGTGTTGGGGGCAGATTGTTAGCATCGATTTCCTCAATTTCGTTGGCACTCAGAATCAACTCCTCCAGCTTTAGAAATTTCAAGAGGTCTTTATTCCACCAGGCTCACCTGGAAGGAGAGGAAGGGAAACTGAGGACTCGGGTGAGCCAGGCAGCACTGGACATTCACCCAAGAAAGGTAGCAGCAGTGTTAGCTACTCTCCTGCTGCTGTGACAAAACCCAGGACAAAGTAACTCAAGGAAGAGTTTATGTGGCTTTTGGCTCCAGAGGGCCAGGTGTTCATAACGGAGGGGAAGGCCGGGCAGCCGGAAGCTGAGCGATCACACTCCAACCACACCCGGGAAACAGAGAGAACAAGGAAGTGGGGGTGAAGCTACAGGCCCTCAAAGCCCACCCTCAGGGATGGACTTCCTCCAGCAAGGCTGCCCCTCCCAAAGGTTCCACTCCCTCCCCAAAAGAACTGGGGAACAAGCCTTCAGACACCCAAGTCTGTGGGGGACACCTCTCAGTCGGAGTACCGCGACTGGTCATCCATTCCAGGGAAGCCCCAGGTCCACCCACTTCCCACCCTTTCCTCTCCTACATCACCGCCCACGGGGCAGTTTTGAGGGTTTAAAGGGATCTCTTCCAGCCCAGCCCTGACTCTAAAAGCAGGCTTTTGCTCTCCAGGCCGGTATCCTGTGTCCATCCTATGTTGGGTCATGGGACTCCTTGTGAAAACAAGGAGTCCTTCTTCTGTCTACAGAGCACATGAGCCCAAGGAACTACCGCTGTAAGGGGGACCAACCCCTCAGGGCAAATTCCGTCTTGCTGACAGCTGCCATTTAGCTGTTCTTGAGGCCAAGCAAACAGTGTCTCCTGAGACCAGCAGAGGTCCTGGAGCACACATAACACTCACTGGCATGGTCTGGTTTGGTCTGCACCCTGTAGTCCCAGCCTGTACTCAGGCTTGCCTAGGTCCCTCTGTGTACTCAGGCAAACAAAAGAGGATTTTGGTAAATGGGGAGAGTGGAAGGATGTAGGGATGTCTGGGCAGGGGAGGCGAGTGTTTGCACCCATCATTTCCATCAGCAACTCAATAAACACAGTAGACTCACCAACATGAATTTCAGTGAGTCATTCTTGGGCTGTTGGCACTTCCTGTTAAATTTTACATCTTCCAGAAAAATCATGTAACAGTTTGCCCTGCCTGGTCTTCCAGAATGACTGTGGGTCAGACGGAGCAGGGCCTACCAGCTGCCTCCTCACCCTACCCGTGAATCCCAATTTCCTGTGCCCTCAGGACACCAGAAACCCTTCCAGCTGAGCTTCCTTCGTACAGTGACCGAGTTTCTAGTCTCCAGGACTGGGGGGTTCCCCCAGGACTCAGAAAAGTCCCAGACAAAATGGTATGAGTGGGTCACAGGAGAAGGAAAGACTCAGGAAGGCTAATTGTCCTTCCCATTTTTATGTCTTATTAATATGACAGCTTTTCAAAAGCAGGCCTGCTTGATGTTAGCCAGCCCTCTCCAGGTCCTCTCTTCACACTCTAAAAAGAAACACTGTGGTCCCTTGAAAGGTCCCTAGGAAAACTGGGGGAGGACCCACTGTAGAGTCTGCAAGGAGTTAGCCAGAGAGGATCCAGGATTGAGCTCCTCCGGAGTTAGAAACGGAGAGACAACAGACCCCGGGATTAGAGGGACAGAGTTACACAACCAAGGTCACCGAGGGCCCTCCTGTTGCCCAAGGAGAGTTCTAATGGACAGGGTCCCCCAGGACAGCTCCCGAGGCTGCCCTCTCCCTCCCTTCCAGAGCTCAGCCCGGCACTTACCCCCTTGTCCACCACCCGCAGGGACCGGAAATAGGAGTAAGAAGAAAGTGTCTTTGATCATCAGTGGATGCTGGATGGCCAGTTCTCTCAGGAAACGGTCCTCAGCACTGGAGTCCTTCATCAAAACCCAGGGAGAGGTGGGTGGCTGCGGACCAAGCCCAGCAGGGTCTCCACAGTCTCCTCCTGGGCGCTCACTGTCTCTTCCTCCTTGGGGACCAACTCCCTCCAGGTTCGCCATCTTTGAGGAAGAAAGCGTGACTTATTCTGCAGAGGTAGAGAAGGAAAAGCCTTTTCACATTGACTTATTGGGTTGTGCCTGGGTGTGTGCTCATGTGTCCACCACAGCAAGTGTGCGTGGAGTCTCTGTATTAGTCAGGGTTCTCTAGAGGAACAAAGCGTATAGAATATGAAACCACACATGCACACGGGATTAAAGGGGACTTATTAGAGTGGCTTACAGACTGTGGTCCAGCTAGTCCAACAATGGCTGTCTACCGCGGAAGGTCCAAGAATCCAGTAATGGTTCAGGCTACAAGGCTGGATGTCTCAGCTCATCTTCAGTGTATGCCAGTGAAGAGAGCTAGAGCAAGCGGGCAAAGAGGGCCAGCTTCCTTCTTCACGTCCTTTATACAGGTTGTCAGCAGAAGGTGTGGCCCACATTAAAAGTGGGTCTTCCCACCTCAAAAGATCCAAATGAAGCCGGGCGATGGTGGCGCACGCCTTTAATCCCAGCACTCGGGAGGCAGAGGCAGGCAGATCTCTGAGTTCCCAGCCTGGTCTACAGAGTGAGTTCCAGGAAAGGCGCAAAGCTACACAGAGAAACCATGTCTCGAAAACAAAACAAAACAAACAAACAAACCAAAAAAGATCCAGATGAAAAGTGGGTCTTCTTGCCAGGCAGTGGTGACACACACCTTTAAAAAACCCAGCACTCAGGAAGCAGACTCAGGCAGATCTCTATGAGTTCGAGGCCAGTCTGATCTTCAGAGAGAGTTCTAGGACAGCCAGAGCTACACAGAAAAACCCTGTCTCAAAAAACTGAAAAACAAAAAAAAACAAAGTGGTCTTCTCACTTCAGATGACTTATTTAAGGAAAAAAAATCCCTTACAGATGTACTCAGATACTTGGATTTTAGTTAATTCTGGATGCAATCAAGAATAGCCTTCCTGGGCTCAGAGAATGATCTTCAGGAATTGCTTATCTCTTATCACTTGGTTCCCAGGGATCAAATGCAGCTCATCATGGTTGACAGGAAGAACCTTACACACTGAACTGTCACATTGGTCCTGCCTGTCCGAGACAGGGTCTTATGTAGATCAGGCTGGCTTTGAACTCACTGCATAGCCGACAGACGGTTACCTCGAACCCCTCGATCCTCCTGCTTCTACCTCCCAAGCTGAGGGACTATAGACATGCACCCCCCACACGAGGTGCGATGAGATATGGGAGCTCAAACCCAGGGCTTTGTGAATGCTAGAAAAGACTCTACCGACCAAGCTGTATGCCTGGCACATAATAATTATTTGTGGGGGCAGAGTTTTTCAGTGTAGCCCAGGCTGGCCTTGAACTCTCAATTCTCCTGTCTCGGCCTCCCGAGTACTGAAATTACTGATGTACACCACCACACCTAACAAGACACAGAATAGTTCAAAGACCAAGTTCCTGTTTTCACATCACTCTGGAGTTGGGAACTTTGAACGTGCAAAACAGAACATAGATTTGGGGCCTGAAGAAGTGGCTCAGTCAGTAGTTAAGAACACTTGCCGCTCTTCCAGAAGACCCAAGTTCAGTTCCCGGCACCCATGTTAGGCAGCTCAAAAGCGCCTATAATTCCAGCTTTGGGAGATCGAATGCACTCTTCCAGCCTGAGAGCATCTGTCCTGACAGGCACATACCCACACAGAGATATACGATTAAGAATAATGTAGCCGGGCGGTGGTGGCGCACGCCTTTAATCCCAGCACTCGGGAGGCAGAGCCAGGCGGATCTCTGTGAGTTCGAGGCCAGCCTGAGCTACCAAGTGAGTTCCAGGAAAGGCGCAAAGCTACACAGAGAAACCCTGTCTCGAAAAACCAAAAAAAAAAAAAAAAAAAAAAAAGAATAATGTAATGAGGGGCTGGGGATTTAGCTCAGTGGTAGAGCGCTTGCCTAGCAAGCGCAAGGCCCTGGGTTCGGTCCTCAGCTCTGACAAAAAAAAAAAAAGACTAATGTAATGAATCAATGCAATAAAAGGAGATTCCATGTTCGACAGGGCACTTCATGCATGTGTACAGGAGGCTGGGTGGGCAATCTGGGAAACTGAACATTCACAGAGGGAAGGCTTTCTGAAGAGGCGGCAAGGTGAAAGGTGAAACTTGAGTAAAAGATAAGTCTGCTCCTCAGAATCCACTCCCTCCAGGCGACGGTTGAAATCCGGCTCTTCAGATTTTATGGGCTCGTTTTCTTTGGTGCTGGGGGGTGGGACTAAAGTCCTCACCCTGGACAAACATTTACCGAAAACCCTCTGCCACTTAGCCTCATCTCTCCCTAGATGTTCCAAAGCTTAGAACAGTGCCTAGTACAGGGGAGGCATTCAGCCTGCGTCCGTTGACCAAACAAATGGAGTTTGTCCCTGATGGCTGTCTGTTTGCCTCTACAGAGGGAAGGCCAGCTTGGCTGTTTTACTTGGGTACATAGGGGAGGTCCAGCTGACAGCCAAGACCCCATCTGGCTGATTCCGACCTCTTAAGACACATCTGACGGACCTCTAAATCTAACCGTGCTCCTCATCACCACCCCGGGCACCCAGCTGATGACACCGGCCGCGGTCTCTCTGCATGCTGAGCAGGATGAATGCACAAGCCAAGGCAATAGCGAAAGGACCTTCCTGCCCTGTCGGACCAGATTTTTCCCTCCAGTTGTGCTGACTGTGCCCTTGGCTGGATTTCCCTCAGTTTCTCCTCAGCCTGGAAGCGGGGCCGAGGTCATGGAGCACTTAGGCTTTCCAGCTAGAGGAGGGAGGGGGACAGGGATGGAGGGCCAGAAGACCCTTCCCACAGGAGTCCTCAGAAAGGGGAAAGCTAGCCCTGTAGCCCCAGAGCACAGGGGAACCATTCCCTTTACATCTTCTCATGAGGGGCTGCAGAGCACACTGTTCAAGACCAAAGCTCTTCCTTCACTCAGGGATCTCTTCACTCTGGCATCTGGAGGCTGGCCAGCCGGGTGCTCTAGGCTAGCACGAGGCCAAAGGTCAGCTTGATGTGCTGGGTCCGTCCATTCCAGGTCGGTGCCCCCATAGCAAGATGAGCGCTTGGCCCCTGAACCCCTTCAGTGTTCCAGTCCCCACGGTTCACCCCAACTCCCAAATCAGCCAATGCCCAAACGACCACATCCAAACCTCTCCCCAGACCTCAAACTCGTAGCTGAGCATCTCCTGACCCCTAGGGCAGCCCAGGTCCCAGGTGGGTACCACCTACTCCCGTCTACTCCCTGTGGCTACTCCGGCTCAGTCCCAGGTCCACCTCTGCTGGACCCTTGCCTCCCCTCTCCCTCCCACCCCCGCGTGGGGAGCACGCACCCAGCTCCCGGTGCCACACGGGAATTCACGCAGACACAGCTTCCGAAGGTGCTCGTGCACAGCGGTGCTCAAGGTCCCGGTCTTTCTGTCGCTCGCGCTGGAGTCTCTGGTCTCCATGCTGCCAGAGGCAGGCTCGTTGCTAGGCAACCGCCAGACGCGTTACCCTGGATGCAAAGAGCAGGTGGAAGCCAACTTGTCCCAGTTATCAAAGCCCCCAGCTAAGCTCCTCCTACCAGGCCAGCTGTGAGCACCCTACAACCGCAGGTGGTGGGCGCCGCTTAGGGGATTCTTTCTCTCCTCCCAAAGATCGACTGTGGAAAGTGCCCACTGCTGTCCCCACCCGGCAGATCAAAAGAGGCAACATTAGTCCAAGGTTAAACATTTTAGGACTCCAATCAGGGGATGCCAGCGTGGTTCTCCCTAGCTAACCATTTGAGCGCCAGACCCATTTCAGACTCATCCAATCTCATCTTGCCATCCCCTGAATCACCTCCTCCACATAGCAGGGGCTCTCCCTCCACCAGTGGTCTCTGAAATTAGTGGGATGTGATGACTCTAATCGGGAAATGTAACATCTTTGTTGAGGTATGATTTATGTACCCTAAAACTCAAAAGTGCCCAGTTCTGTGATTTTTGTTGTATTCATAGTGCAACTGTAATCTGCTTTTTATCACTATGATCTTATCATTTCTCCTCAAGTTGCAAAGCATAAAGCCAACGGCCATTGTACCATCCGCTCAGCCAATGGCCAACGGTGATTCACTTTCACTTTGGGTATCTATCTATGCATTTGCTGGCTTCTTCCAAAGGTGGAGCCATATTATGCGAGATTTTTTTTTTTCAAGACAGGTTTTCTCTGTATAACAGGCCTGGCTGTCCTGGAACTCACGCTGTAGACCAGGCTGGCCTCGAACTCACAGAGATCTGCCTGGCTCTGCTTCCCAAGTGCTGGGATTATTTTATTTTTATTAAATGATTTTCTATTCATTTTATATACCAACCACAGATCCCCCTCTCCTCCTGCCCCCCCCCCCAGACTTCCCCCCAACCCACCTCCATTCCCACCTCTTCCAAGGCAAGGTCTCTCACAGGGAGTCAGCAGAGCCTGGTACATTCAGCTGAGTCAGGACCAAGACCCTCCTGCCTGCATCAAGACTGCATTAGGTGTCCCACCATAGGCACTGGACTCCATAAAGGCAGAGTGCTGGGATTAAAGGCGTGCGCCCCCACCCCTACCCCCCCCACTCCACTGAGATTTATTTTTTTATGTCTTTTTTCTTTATCTGTATTGTTTTCCAGAGTCATCCACGGAGCCCAGGCTGGTCTCAAACTCACTCGGTAGCGGAGGAGGACCTTGATCTGATCCCCCCCTCCCACCTCCTGAGTGCTGGGGCTCCGAGCATGTACCATCGTGCCTGGCTTCATATCTGTCTCATCGTGCATCAGGCTTCATTACAGTCTTTTTAGAATTTAGTTTGTGTGTGAGTATTCTGCCTGCCTGTAAGTTTGTGTACTACGCGCAAGTCCGGTGTCTATAGAGCCACAAGAGGGTGTTGGATCCCTAGGACTGAAGTTCAGACAGTTATGAGCTACCACATCAGTCCTGGGAACCGAACTGGGGTCCTCTGGAAGAGCAGCCTGTGCTCGTAACTGTGGAACCATCTCTCCACTCCCTCCACCCCCCCCCCATCAGTGGTTTTAAGTTTTACTAAAAGCAAGTAACAAATAACAAAAAGTAAACATCTGGAGAGCTTATTTAGATTTCCCCTTGGCTTCAGGATGTGGTCAGTCCTGGACAGTCCGGCGACCCTAAGATTCGTGACAGAAGCCCCACTGAAGACTCCCCCGCCGTCCTCAGCCCCTCTTCCCATCTCCTCGTCCTCCTTCTCATCCATGCTTCACGACAGTGCCATCTACCAATCTACTCTCACTTTTTCCTACGTGCCACACCGAGATTTCTACCTCAAAAACGTGTTCAAAGTTCCCTCACAAAATTCCTGTGACCTCAAGTTTACAAGCCTAAGATTCTATCCGGGCTTATCTTTGTGCCCTTTCCATGGCTTATGAGGATGCCAATCACTTCCTCTGCCCTGAAAAACCACTTCTCATCTCGTTCCACGACAGCTTCCTTTTCTTTTGGGGGCGTGTCTTCTTGAATTGTACACGGAGTCACCTTTTTTTTTTTTTTTCTTCTGCTGATGGCTCAGGTCCCGGGACTCTACAAGTGACTGCCACCTCTCACGGTGGTCATCCGCCACGGGCTTGCAGCTGTGCCAAACATAATATACCGCTGGCTTCCCAATGGACACTTCTGGTTCCTTCCTTATGTTGCAAATCCAAGCCCAGTGCCCTGCTAACCATCTCTAGCTGGTTTTGTTTTGTTTTTTGGGTTTTTTTTTTGAGACAAGGTTTCTCTGTGTAGTTTTGGTGCCTGTCCTGGATCTCGCTCTGTAGACCAGGCTGGCCTCAAACTCACAGAGATCCACCTGCTTCTACCTCCCAAGTGCTGGATTAAAGGTGTGCGCCACCACCGCCCAGCCCAAAGTGAGGTTTTATTTAAGAAAGCAGAAATGGGTCTGGGGCTATAGCTCCTTTGAGAGAGCTTATTTTGTATTCCTACGGACCTGAATCCAGTCTCCACAAAAAGAAGGTAAAATGGTTGTCATTCTGGCATAGTAATGGTCGGAATTCTGGCATATCATGGAGGAGGTCATGACAAATGAAAGCCGAAAAGAACCAGTGAGGCTGACAACGTGAGGTCCCTGGGGATTGTATTATTTCTCTCTTGTTAACTATATGTTTGCTGGACATAGTGGTGCACTATAATCCCAGCTCCAGGGAGGTAGAGGCAGGAGGATCACCAGTATGGGTTACCTAATGAGACCCCTTCTCATAAAAACAATTATCTGCACAAGGCTGGGCGTATTGACACAGTGGCATGGAAGGAGGGAGGACTCCTGGCCCCACCCCTCCCTGAGGATTTATGGAAATTCGATGATGGAGACATTTTCCTCAGGGGTACAGCCACTAGTGCGGTTGTAAACAATTCACCCTGTTCCTGTAAGAAACCCTCCAAACAAGACATGCAAATAAGGGGACATGAGCAGGAAGTGGATCAGAGGGAGAGGAAGGGAGACAAAAGTGTGTGAATATGATCAAAATCCCTTACACACACACACACACACACACACACACACACACACACACACACACGGAAATGTCATCATGAAACCCATTATTATGTAAAACTTGTATATGCTAATAAAACCAGTCTCAGTTCTTGGGAGGATGAGGCAGGAGGATTATTGTAAGTTCAAAGCCTAGGCCACACAGTGAGTTTCAGGTTAGCCGGGGCTACAGAGTGAGGCCCTTATCTGATCTGTCTCTTACAGACCCGAGAGGAAGCTATAGGCTGGGACTCCTGTTCTCAGATGGAGCTCAAGGTCTCAAGGTCTTGTACCAAGCTCCCACCTTTAAGTCCAATTTGTTTGTTCTCATACATTCCACTGAGGCACCTCTCTCTCTCTCTCTCTCTCTCTCTCTCTCTCTCTCTCTCTCTCTCTCTCTCTCTCTCTCTCTCTCCCCCCTTGGTTTTTCGAGACAGGGTTTCTCTGTGTAGTTTTGGTGCCTGTCCTAGATTTCACTCTGTAGACCAGGGCTGAACCGTAGACCTTGAACTCACAGAGATCCGCCTGGCTCTGCCTCTCAAGTGCTGGGATTAAAGGCGTGCCCACCGCCCAGCTGAGGTACCTCTAAGTCAGCAATGGCATCTAACTTCACCTCAGTGGAATCTCTGCCTTTCTCTTCTGTCCTAACTTTATGCTGTTTCTGTGCGTCTGACTGTGTTTATTCTTTGAGACAAGGGTTTCATGTATCCAGGCTGACCTCCAGCTAGCAATGTAGTAAAGATGACCTTGAACCTCTGATCCTCCTGTCTTCATGTCCTGAGTACTGTGCGTACCATCATCATTGGTTTATATGATGCTGAGAATGGGCTCCGGGGCTCTGTGCTTGCTGAAGAAGTTCGCCACCAACTGAGCCTAGCCCCTGTTTGTTATATATTATAGGTTTTTTGTTTGTTTCTTTGTTTGAGACAGGGTCTCTTGTAGCCCAGGCTGGTTTAGAACTTGCTATGTAGTCAAAGGTGACCTTGACCTTCTGATGCTCCCATCTCTCCACCTCCAAAGTTCTGGAATTATAAGTATGGACCATCATATCTGCCTTACTTCAGTTTTGTTGGCTGGGTGGCTTCTGGGATGGATCCACAGAGTCTCAGAAAAGATAGGCAAGCCCTATACCGTGGTACTACATCTAGTCCAGAGGGCTCACATGATTGCACCAAACCAACTCAAGTATCCGGATAATTTCTACATCTTCAAGTAAACTGATCACTAAACCTGATCTAATCTCCAGGGTCCCTTTTGCCATGTAAGGTAATATAGAGGACATAAATGACAGCGGGTCAAAGTCCCGCCCACTGCTGGCTTTACCAGAGGATTAGATTAAATAGGGGTTTGGCAAGTGAGGCAAAGAGTGAGGGTTAACCACTCTGGAGAAGCGTGGCTGAGGCAGAGTTGGTGTGTATGCCTGTAATCCCAGGCAGGAGGATCCCTGTGATTTGGAGGCTAGCCTTAGCTACATGGTAAGTTCCAAGACAGGCTGGACTAAGAGTGAAACACTTCCAAAAACTAAAACCAAAAGAAGCATGGGTAAAAAAACACAAGAGAGAAGTTGGAAGCAGAGGCAGGCTCGAGAGTAACAGAGAATTCCTGGCTGTGTGACCTCTGTTTGCCCACAGCTGACCTCATTTCTGAGCTCTGGATTCCAGCGTCACAGCTCATTTGTCACAGAACAAACAGATGCCCGATGGCACCCAAGTGCACTCTTCCTAGAAGGACTCGACTTCCTCTCTGCAGACTTCCCTTTCCTCATCACGAACCATCTGCCCAGCTGCTTCCTCACGACCCCAGAAGTTATCCTTGGTTCACTCATTTCCGAATCTGTGCACTAATTCTGACGCCTCCATCTCCGGCTACCCTGCTCCCGTCCAGGCTGCTCTAGCCTCTCACTTGGGTACCTGAGTAGCTTCTCTTTGGCTCCTCACGCCCATCTTAGATTCCCAAGCCTCTCTTCACTCAGCAGCCTATTTTTGTCTCTCTTTTCAGAAGCACACCAGGTCTTACATGTCCCTATCTAAAGCTATCTGGTGGTGTCTCATTGCACTTAGAAGAAAACCCAAGTTCTTTATCGTGGCCTCAAGGACCTTCGTGCTGGGTCTCTACCCACAGTTCCACCACCCTCTTTCTCTCCCTCCTCACTCCAGATACCTCGGCCTTCTTCCTGTCTGTGGAAGAACACCACGCTCATTTCTACAGCTGTCTATCCTCCACCTGGAACATTGTCCCAGACTGTCCCACAGCTATTCTTATCCTGCAGGTCTCAGTCTTAATCAACCAATCAATTAATTGCTAAGTCAGGTTTTTTTTTTTTTTTTTTTTTTTTAAGATGCTCTCACCATGTAGCCCAGGCTCACCTGAAATATACTATGTCATCCAGGTTGGCTCCAAACTTCCCGTGAACCATCATGCCTGGCTTCAGGTCTTAGTTTAAATGTCTGATCTGTGGGAGACCAGCTCCCACACTTATTTACCCCAGGGACTCTTGAGGAGTGAGAGATAAGAGATTTAGATAGAAATATGGAGGAGAGAGACAGAAACACAGGATAGCATTGGGTGGGCCTGGATACTTACCCACCGGCTTCTTCTGCCTCTACTAAAGGGCTTTTAAAGGAATGCCAAGGGGTGGAACAAACCATCTCCCACCCCCACACAGCCTAGTGCAGACCATCCCAGACACCTGGTGACCATGCACGTGGTCCAGCCATTCCCTAATGCAGCCCTGCTGTGTAAAGCAAGCTCAGATCTCACTAGGAAACCTCTGTGGACTCCCATACTGATCCCTTGACGTAAGGTATTTTACACATCACTCTCTAGCCAATCATGCAAATAGTTATTCCTAGTTTTATTATTGCTGGGTGTTTTCTTATTTGTGAATGCTTTTTAATCCTTCTTCTTACCCCCTAGAGTGCTAGGTCCTTAAAGACAGGGACTCGGTTGCGCTTGTCTGTCAATCTTCCTGAGGACCTAGAAGAGGACATAGTTGACATTTAAAATAAGACTAAATTGGGGTCAGGTGGTGGTGGTGGTGCACGAATTTAACCCTAGCACTCTGGAGGCAAAGGCAGGCAGATCTCAGAGTTCGAGGCCAGCCTGCTCTACAGAGTGAGTTCCAGGACAGCCAGGGCTACACAGAGAAACCTCTTTCAAAAAACCCTAAAAATTAATTAATTGGGAGCTCACTTAATTCTCTTTCACGGCACCCCCAGGTGGTCGGCTGTGTCAAGATGAAGCTGAGTATCTCCTTCCCAGCCACTGGCTGTCAGAAATGCATTGATGTGGATGATGAACGCAAACTTCGTACTTTCTATGAGAAGCCACGGCCATAGACGTAGCTGCTGATGCTCTGGTGAAGAGTGGCAGGGTTATGTGTTCCACATCAGTGGTGGGAACAGTAAACAAGGTTTTCTCATGAAGCAAGGTGTCTTAACCCACGGCAGAATGCTCCTGCTGTTGAGAGAAGGGTCGCCGCCTTCTCCTCCTCCTCTTCTTCTTCTCCTTTATCTTTTATTTTCCTTCCTTCCTTCCTCCCTCCCTCCCTCCCTCCCTCCCTCCCTCCCTCCCTCCTTTCTTTCTTTCTTTCTTTCTTTCTTTCTTTCTTTCTTTCTTTCTTTCTTTCTTTCTTTCTTTCTTTCTTTCTTTCTTTCTTTCCTGAGACAGTGTTTCTCTGTGTAGCCCTGACTGTCCTGGAACTCACTCTGTAGACCACGTTGGCCTCAAACTCAGAGATCCACCTGTCTCTGCCCGATTCTGTTGGGATCAAAGGCATGTGCCACTGCTGCCTGGTGAGTGAGGAGCATTCTTGTTAGGGACCGAGGAGAACCGGAGGGCGGGAAGCACGAGTCTGTCCAGGATGCGTTGTGGGTGTCAATCTGAGTGTTCTCACCTCGGTTACTGCAAAACAAAAGAGAGACAGACTATTCCTGACTGACGTATACTACTGTGCCTTGGCAGTTGTGGTCCCAAAGAGCCAGCAGACTCCAAAAGCCTTTCCATCTCTAAAGGAGATGCTGTCCACTAAGATGTTGTCAGAAGCCCTTAAACAAAGAAGGTGAGAGGCCCAGGACCAGTGTACCCAAGATCGTGTTCCTCCAGAGTTCTGTAACACAGACGCCGACGTAGTGGTCTGAAGAAACAACACACTAAGGCAGATGAGAGGCTGCAGAAGATGCTAAACTGTTGGCCAAGAGAATGAAGGAAGCCAAAGAAAAACACCAAGAACAGATTACCGAGAGATGTAGGCTGTCCTTGCTGAGCGCTTCTGCTTCACAGTCTGAGTCCAGTCAAAAATAGTCTTTAAGTCCGGGCGGCAGTGGTGCACACCTTTAATTCCAGCACTCAGGAGGCAGAGCCAGGCAGATCTCTATGAGTTCGAGGCCAGCCTGGTCTACAGAGTGAGCTCCAGGACAAATAAGCTGGGCATAGTGGCAAATACCTTTAATTCCAGCACTGGGGAGGCAGAGGCAGGTGGATCTGTGTGATTTGAGATCAGCCTGGTCTATGCAGTGAGTTCCAGGACAGCCAGGGCTACATAGAGAGACTGTCTGAAAAAAACCCCAAAACCCAAACCAACCAACTAATAAAAACAAAATACCCCCCCCAAAAAAAAACCTCCAAAAGGAGTAACAAACAAATGATCAGACCCTGAATCTTCAAAAACAAACAAACAAACAAAGAAGAATAAATGGGAAGCTAGAGAGACGGCTTAGCGTCTGCTGCTCTCATAGAGGACCTGAGGTCAGTTCCCGGTACCCACGTTGGCTCGCTCACACCCACCAGTAACTCCAGCTCCAGAAGGATGGATACCCTCTTCTGGCCCCCACAGGCACTGGCAACATACATCCACACACAAAATAAATCTTATCAAAAAGAATAAATGATTTCACTAATATATTTTTGGAAACACTGGGTATTGAATGCAGGGCTTTGGGCATCTGATGGAAGTGTCCACCAGTGATCAATATAACATTTTCTTCTTCTTTGATATACACTCTCACGCTGCAGCTCCCTGGGTAGACAAGGCTGGCCCCAAATTTGCACCAATTCCCCCTCTTCTGCTTCCTGAATGCTGGGGTTACAAGAAGGCGCTACCATGCCTTGCTCAATACCTCTTATTTATTTAAATCTATTTTATGTGTATGAGTGTTTTACCTGCATGTCTGTCTGTGCACCATGTGCATGCCTAGTGCCCACGGAGATCAGAAGAGGGCATTGGATCTCCTGAAACTGGAGTCAGAGATGGTTGTGAGAGGCCACACGGGTGCTGGGAAGAGGTCCTCTGGAAGAGCAGCCAGTGCTCTTAACCACTGAGGCATCGCTCCAAACCATGAATAATTCCTTTTGATTTTTTAAAAAATAGTTAAAGGATATTTTGATTTTAAAGATGATAAAAGAATGTCTCACCTACTTTTGTGTGTGTGATTTGAAACTCGGTCGTAAATGTTTCTTCAAAGCTCAAAAAAAATTAGTTTATTTTTCAGACAGTGATTTTCTATATGGCCCAAACTGGCTTTGAATCTGTGACCTTCTTGTCTCAGCCTCCTGAGTGCTAAGATTACAGGTGTGTGCCACCGCGCTTTGTTCCAGCAATTAACTGCCCCCCCCCATTACTTGGGAAATGGAAGACATCGAATAATTCTCGAGCCCTGGTTCTGGTCCTAGAGCCAGAAGTCAATGAGGACATGGGTGAGGATCCGGGAACAAGCATCATAGCGTCGAAGATCACACCTACACAGTGTTCGTCGGCGCTATCCCTATTCACCGGCACGGATGTGCGTCAGGAATGCCCACAGATGGACCACTCTGGATTTCACAGTGACTCGAGCCTACACGGGGCCTCCCCGAAATTCCCTGCAGGGCATTTGACCCTCAACCCTTGTCAAGTCATTTCTTCCTCAGTGGTTGTACACTTCAAACTCTGGGCTTCAAAATTTCCTCTCATTAAGCCAACGAGCACTTTCCAAGAAGAAAGAGATGCCCAAGATGCGTGTGCCTTCCTGTGTGGTATGTGTATGTGTGTGTGTGTGTGTGTGTGTGTGTGTGTGTGTGTTTGCACGCACGCGCATGCACAGTCATGACTCAAGCTTCTGCCTGCCTTGAGGGTAACCTCAGCATTTCCTTCCAGCCCCGCTTTCCCCGAGCCGCGGCTGGCAGCATTTTGAAAGTGTTTTCTGGAGAAAAGCTGAGCAATGGTTTTGCCATGGGCGGGCCTTTGATCTTCTCCTCACGCTGGCCCTTTATATATCACCGGGTGGCCATGGCGAACCCATCAAGCTCCAGAGGCCACGAGCAAAGCAGGTTTTACTCACGCTCTCACCGTCGTCATGACCTTCCACACAGGTACCACTGGCGCTGGAGCTCTCCATGGCTTCAGCTCCATGGCTCTTGTCATACTAGGGGAATGAGACAGGGACGGCTACACCAGCCGACCCATGAGCCTTATGGCATTCTTCTCTTTCTCCAGGACCCACGAAGCCTGCCCTGGTGCTGCTCTGCTGCATAGGAACCTGGCTGGTCATCTGCAACCCATCCTTTGGTGTACCAACAGCAAAGATCAGGCCCATACTTATACACTTGAAACTGGACTCAGAGAAGCTTTATGAAAACTATGTAAGTGCCCTTGAGATTCCTTTCCCAAACCGCTTCTTTAAAATGCCTTATTTTGCTCACCAGAAAAGCTATCCTTTCTCGATGGGAAACCAGCTCTGGGGGCCAGAGAAGAATGGGGAAGAGTCAGACAGGCTGAGGTGGGATGTTTATGAGGGGGTAAATGCACTAACAGAGGAGGCACAGGCAGACTAGTCCAGGGCCCCAAACCCCGGCAACGTCCCAAAGACTACAGGATGTGTGCTCGCAGTCTTCTTTATCTCAAATCTGCCTGGCTCACGGTCCTACGAAATGAGCGTTCTTACTGGAAGTGCATCTTTAGAGATGGGCCAGCTTGATTCAGGAATCCCCTGAGAGCAGAAGATATCCTAGGGGAGGCAGGTCGAGAAAATCCTCCCATGGGTCTCTGATGCCTCTGGCTAGTTCAAGGCAGCTACCTAACTGAGCAACTATCTGTGTGTGCTGTTGGAGCTTTCTGGAAGGCCCTCTGCCTTGGCAGACCCTGGCAGGAGACTAGCACAAGACCCAGTAAATGGGAATACTTCACTTCCTCGGGACCTCTCAGATAACGTCAATTAAACTAATAACCCCCAAACTGGAAATGACACTGACTGACTATATTGGCATCGACCTTGTCGTCTGCCCTGGTAGATAAGCTTTACCCTTGGCTTTAACAGACTCAAAGGTAGAAGAGTCAGCTGAGGCCGATGGGGTCTTAGCAATTTGGTCTTACCCCAAAGCTGTCAGTTTTGAGGAAGAGGGAGGGTAAGGAAGGACCCTGAGTCCTTCATTTGTTCCAGAAACTCTCCCTAGTATCTCAGAGGCCTTTGCAGGCACACATAAACCACCCTCTCTCAGCAAGTGGCATCAGCGGCATTCATACAGAGGCACGAGGAGGAGGGAGCTACATGGAAACTCAGATGAGCCTCCTTTTCCCACTTACCTCAGCCTCAGCCTCTGAGTGAGAGCAGGTTGCAGAAGGCTGGAGTGGCGTCAGCCAGATGGGGAGAGGAGCAGGAGCGAAGAGTGTTTATGAGTACCCTTAGGCAACATGAACGTGGCCGACCTGGGTGAGTATGCCTTGTCGGCGCCGCTCATAAACCGACTGTGCCTCAGATTCCTGCAGACGCGGGGTTAGTGATGGTCCAAGCCTCACAGGGTCGCTGTACCAACGAGCTGAGGTCTGAGTCCGGCTAGACACAGAGGAAGCACTGGAAATGAGCAGTCCAGGTCTCTAGCAGTTATTACAAGCCTAATCCTCACAGTATTTCAAACCTCTTCCTCTTTTTACAGAGCAAATGCCAGGCGGGTGGGATGCAAACAAACGAGTCTCTCCAGCTGCCATGTTTCACCCTGGGCTGCGGAGCGTCAGCCAACATCTCAACCATCCAAGCCTACCTGGAGGAGGTCGAAAGGTTGAACGAGAACACTACAAGCACGGCGCACGTCAGAAAACGACTCAACGACATCAGATGTTCCAACACCGGGTGTCCCAACCCACGGAAACCAAGCATTTCTGGGCCTAAAGACCCCTATAAAATTAAGAGCTTTACACTGACTGTCTTTAAGAGGCTCTCAGACTGCATGGCAAATTTGAAGGCTAAGGACAGCATATGCTGAGTGATGGGGTAGAGAGAGCTCTAGGGAAGAATCCTAGCGTCCTCAGCAGTACCTGTCCTGGGAGGGCTGGCCTTGCAATGTAGGAATTAACTTGAAGGAGACGGCGCCATTGTGACAAGCTTTGTTATTTATGACGTCTTTATTCTGTCCACCGAAACCTTAGTCTTCTACCCTTGCGGGGGCTGGAAGTAGCAGCTAATATTTATTTATTGGTATTTATGCACTGAGTTGTTATCGCTCCTTGGAGGAGTCCTCAGAGTCTATTTAATAAATTATACTGACACGATCTCCTCATCTGCTTTGGAGTTTGTGAGGGCGCTGAAATCAAGGGTGGGAATCCAGCCTGGACGGCGTTTGCTGAATGGGAACGTTCTGGAAATAGCCAGTGCGTCTGTCACTATTTCCCTCCACTAGATAGACTTACGGACAAATAACGCCAGCATGCACCAGGTGTCTGTTCGACATTTTCTTTACTCCAGGTCGTAAACATGATCACTGTCCTATTGATATGTAGGCTGGGAAACTGAGGCAAGAAGTCATTTAACCACTTACTCAGGTTGACACAGCCGCTTAGTGGTCTAACCCAGATTCCGGCTTGCACTTTATTATTCTACCCGACCTTAGTCCTTCCCTGGGTAGTGACAGGGTCTCGGGGGCCCTCGACGCCACGCCTGGTACAGGGCAGTAACTCAGTGTCCACTGCACAATTCCCACTGCATCCCCAGGGTCTTCCCCTGTTCGGCCACCTCAATAGGAACTTCCTCACAGCAGACATGAAGTTTGCTGTCTGAGTAAAAGCTGACAAGGTCCTCAGTGGGCATCTGGAAGGAGGGGGCTCTCAAAGCGTCTGGGGACCTTCAGCACCAATAGCACCAAGCATCACGTTGGAAACACAAAGCCTTGATCCCACCTGCTCGCTCACACAGTCTAAGCATGGGGCTAGCAGCTTAGTTTTGTTTGTTGCAAGGCCGGGGTTTGAACTCAGGGCCTTGAGCATGATAGCACTTGAGTGTAAGATAAACTATCAGCCCGGTCATCCTGGTTCTGAAGCCTCCTGAGCATTCATTTGTATATGTGCTCACACCAAGAACCACTAATCATGAGTCAACCAGCACTTTCCTTGTCTCTTTAGGAAAACCGAGATCCAAAGGAAAGAAGATGTGATGTGCTAAAGGGCACACAGAAGGGGAGATGTGGTCAGGATTCGGAGCTGTGTAGTGAGGAGTCAGACTTCCCATTCGTTTTCTCTTTGTGGTTTTTCAAGGAAAAACCACAGTAGCCCTGGCTGTCCAGGAATTCGCTCTCTAGACCAGGCTGGCCTCGAACTCACAGAGATCCGCCTGGCTCTGCCTCCCGAGTGCTGGGAGAGGAAGGTGGATCTCTGAGTTTGAGGCCAGCCTGGTCTACAGAGCTAGTTTCAGGATAGCTAGGGCCACACAGAGAAACCCTGTCTCCACAAACCAATACACACACACACACACACACACAGAGAGCAGGAATGAGGAGAACAGGAAAATCATCAAAACACTTCAGTAATTTCCAGGAAAATATGAAAATGAGAGGAAGCTGGCCTGACTTCACATATCTTCCCTGTAATGAGCATTTTTTTTTTTTTTTTTTTTGGTTTTTCGAGACAGGGTTTCTCTGTGTAGCTTTGCGCCTTTACTGGAACTCACTTGGTAGTCCAGGCTGGCCTCGAACTCACAGAGATCCGCCTGGCTCTGCCTCCCGAGTGCTGGGATTAAAGGCGTGCGCCACCACCGCCCGGCTGTAATGAGCATTTTTAAATGCGATGGTTTGCAAGAATGTCCACAAATTCTTGCTTATACCTCCTTCCTGCAGACAGCACCAATCTGAGGATTCACATTTTTGTTTTCGTTTAGGAATTAACTCAAGAGAGATCGTGCCATTCTTACTAGCATTGTTATTTATGAAATGTTTCTCTCCAGTCCACTGAAACCATCTTTTTATATCCTTATTGGGTGCAAGAATGCAAGTTCTACTTTGTGGGCTGGGGAATGTAGTTCTGGCTGTCCTGGAACTCAGTATTTAGACCCAACTGGCCTTGAATTCACAGAAAGCCACCTGCTCCTGCCTCCCAAGAGCTGGGATGGAAGCTCTGGGCCCCCAGGCCTGGCTTTTGGTTTTGAGACAACGTCCTACTTTTATATGTAGCCCTGGCTGGCCTGCAGCTGCTGATCTTGTTCCTGTTAGAGCTTCCTGAGTGCTGGATGATAGACCTGTGCCACATGCTTGGCTCCTTGGTTTATTTTTCATTTATTTTTGTTTATTTATTTATTTTTATTTTGTTTTTCCAAGACAGGGTTTCTCTGTGTAGCCTTGGCTATCCTGAAACTTGCTCTGTAGCCCAGGCTGGCCTCAAACTCAGAGACCCTCCTGCCTCTGCCTCCCGAGTGCTGGGATTAAAGGTGTGCGCCACCACCACCCACCTCCTTATTTTCGTTGTTTATTTTTGTGCTGGGGTCAAGCTGGAGTCTTTCACCCGCTGAGCTCATACTGGGTCCCTGAACTCCACACTCAGCCTCTGAAACATTGTTTGCTTTTTAAATTCCGTTCCTCGGTCATACTGACCACAGTCCAAGTGGCTTGATGGCCGGCCACACTCTCCTGCACGGAACAACACAGACGCAGAACATTCCTGTCAGCATAGCCAATTCGATGGAGAGGATTGCATTTGATTGACACATTATCTACTACCGACTGAGTCCCGGAGAAGAGAACCAAAGCGGTTTCCATGGGGTAGGGGAGCTGGCTGCGAAGGCCAGGGTAAAGGGGCCAGGTAGGGGCTGCACTTGAGGCTTTTCTTTCCAGCTCCAGCTTCCTTCACTGACATGTGGGACCTAGCTTTGGACCAGCCGTGTGCTGCCGATCCTCTCGTGAGGATGTCCCCACTCTGCTGGAGGGCCATTTCGATCATCTGAGATGCATGTTTGGTGGCAAGCAGAGCATGCCACCCGGAAATGTGAAGCCTTCTCAGTAATCATGACCAAAGGGCCAGACTTTGAATGAGGAGCCCATGACGCAGAGCAGCGGGCATGGTGGGAAATGAATCCCCACAGGAAGAGATGGAACCGCAGGGCGGCTACAGCCTGGGAGCAGGAAGGCGAATGGTCTCAGGAGCGGCACAGTGCCCCAGATTTAGGTGGTGACGAGCAATGAGGTCAGAGACTCTGAGGGCTGCTGCACTGGAATCTGCCAGAAGAGGGACCGAGCTAGGGTCTCTCAGCCTGTCCCCCGTCACTGAAAGCCCACAGTTCTAGAGATGACTCAGCTCCAGGCTGGGGGACTCCGCAGCAGTTTTCTGATTAAAACTACATTGTTGGGCTCTGGGGTAAAACGCTCTGTGTGTAAGCACGAGGATGTGAATTCAGCTCCCCAGGGCCCAGGTAAAGCCGGAAGAGGTAGTGCATGCCTATAATTCCAGCACACCTAAGATGGGACAGGATATGGAAACAGGAGAATCCCTGCACAGTCACGGGCCAGCTAGCCTAGCATACACAGTGGTGAACGAGAGACCTTGTCTCAAATAAGGTAGAAGGCTAGTATGAACATCTGGGGTTGTCCTCTGACCGTACACATACATATATACACGTCATAGACAGATACATAAAAAAAAACCCAACACTTGTCCATAAGGATAAAACACCTTATGACGGGTATGATTCTCCTCTTTAATTCCCTGCTTGACAGATGTCCCAGTGGCTTAAGTAACCTGTCACTCAAGTCTTGAGCCCTGAGTGTGATCCCGGGAGCTCAGGTAAAAGCCAGATGTGGTGGCACACATCTGTAATCCCAGCACTCCTACAGCAAGATGGGAGGTGGAGGCAGGGGAACCGCACCGACCCTCATGGGCCAGCCAGCACGGATCACGCCGCAGATCAGAAACAAGACAGACTCGCCTCAAACACAAGGTGGAAGGCAAGAACTGACTTTCGGAAGTTGTCCTCTGACTTCCACACGAGTGCCGTGGTATGCACATGTCTGTATTCACACACACACACACACACACACACACACACACACACACACACACACCATAGAGACACAATGCTGCTACTCCTAATAGTAATTTTATAAATCCACTTTATGGAATGCTTCAGGTGGAGGATCCCAAACTTCAGGGAATGAGACCAGTGGAGGCACAGCCTGTGTGCAGTCGTAAGGCTCCACATCCGGGGCGCGCGGGGATGGGGTGGGGATAGGGGTGTCCTGAGGATCCTAATGCTCTGCTCTGTTTTTGAGAGAGGGTCATGCTCATAACTCAGCTTGCCTGGAACTGCAGTCTTCCCGACAGATTCCTGAGTGCTGGGATTACAAGCACGTGCCAGGCATGACGAAGTCTCTGTTCCTGTCACTGTCTCAAAATCCTTCGTGTGTTTTAAACAAAGAATGTAGCTGGTCCTATTGAAGTGTTGAAATTCCTGGATTTGATACCTGGAGATTGTGAGTCGGTGGGTCTAGGTGGTATCTGGAATGCAACGAATAACTTTATTGATCTACAATTTACATAGTTAATGTGTTGACGGTGCATGAGTCTTCGTTATTGGGCGTTCATCAATGCTACTTCAGTCAGTATGCACACCGGCGTTCCTGCTGACTGCTGTCCTAATGAGGGACAACACACCACTCGTGTGTGCATGTGCTGACACAGGTGTGAACAAGCCTACTGTGTCACCATCACACAAAGGCACAACACAGGGACTGGGGCAGAGCACGTGCCTGTGTGTACAAGAACCGCGGCTCGGCCCTCAACCCCCAAACCAGAAAGGCTGTACAGCACGTAAAGTCAGGTACAGTGAATGGTACTAAATACCTCTGTCACCAGTCTGCAGAAGTACTCAGCATGTCCACCTTCCCTTGCTGGGCCCAAACACCTGAGACGATCAACTCAATAGGAAGAAAGCCCTGAAGACCTACGGGGAGTTGAGGGCTGCAGGGGGAGGGGTATCGGTGCTCAGTGCTGGGGCCATTGGCTAAGTTGTCCACGCTTCAGTAAATAACTGCACAGCCATGCTTGTACAAGCAACACCAATTCAACTCTCAGTCTCTCTCTCCCTCCCTCTTTCTCCCCACCCCCTTTCTGTAAACACCCACAGAGACATAGACATACAGACACACAGACATACAGACACACACACACAGACACAGACATACAGACATAGACATATACACAGGCACATGCACACAGACATACACATATACACACAGACACAGACAGACAGACACACACACGATATGATAGTAGGAGGGGGGATTTGTTGGAAGACATTCAGAGGACATTAGAGAGGGACACAAGAAGGTAATGGGCTGGACCGGAACAAAATACATTATAAACATGTATGAAATCATCGGAATAAATAACAATATTTAAAAATAATAACGCCAGGCGGTGGTGGCACATACCTTTAATCCCAGCACTCGGGAGGCAGAGCCAGGTGGATCTCTGTGTTTGAGGCCAGCCTGGTCTACAGAGTGAGATCCAGGACAGGCACCGGAGCTACACAGAGAAACCTTGTCTTGAAAACAAACAAACAAACAAATAAATAAAAATAAAAATAATATCATCAGGAGCTGGGAAGATGGAAAGATGGCTCAGCAGTTAAGGGTACTTGTTGCTTTTGCAGAGGACCAGGGTTCAATTCCCAGAACCCGCCATCTGTAACTCCAGTTCTAGGGGATTTCTGACCTTTGTGGGCACTGAGCACACATGCGGCATACATACATACATACAAGCCAGCAAAACACTCATACATATAAAATAAAATCAATAAATCTCACACACACACACAAAAGGTCATCAGATAACATCTGAAGCTTATCTGGGTTTTTCCCACGTGGTTGTCACGGACTGTGGCCGTTTGAATGGGAATGACCCCGTGGGCTCATATGTAATTGAATGTTTGATCCCCAGCGGGTAGACTGTTTGGGAGGGATCAGGACATGTGGCCTTTTGGAGGAGGTGTGTCACTGGGGGTGGCCTTTGAGGTTTCAAAAGTCCACGGGCCAGGCCCAGTCTCTCTTCACCTACAACTTTCAGATCAGATGAGCTCTCAGCCACCGCTCTAGCACCGTGCCCGCCTGCCGCCATGCTTCCCACTAAAACGATCATGGACTAACCCCCTGAGACTGTAAACAAGCCCCTGCCAGTTAAATGCTTGCCTTGGGGGCTGGAGCGATGGCTCACTGGTTAAGAGCTCCAGAGGACCCCGGTTCAAGTCCCAGCACCCACATGGAAGCTCACAACTGTCTGTAACTCCAGTTCCAGGGGATCCAACACCCTCATACAGGCAAAACTCCAATGCACATGAAATAAAAAGCAAATCACTAACATATATTTAAAAAATGCTTGTCTTGGTCATTTTCACAATAATAGAACAATAACTGAGATACCCACCTACTCAAAGTCCCCACCCATGTATATGGCAAATGCCTTGATTCATTACTTTCTTTTAAAAGTTTTTAATTACATTTATTCATTTACTTAGTTATGTGTGTGTGAGTGTTTAAGTACAAATGTAGAGACCAGAGGACAATTTTCACAAGTCATTTCTCTCCTTCCAACATAAATGGTCCCAGAAACTGAACTCAGGTCATCAAGCTCGGTAGCAAACCTTCATATGCACTGAGCACCTCAGCAATTCCATGACTTTCTCTTGTGTAACAATGTAAGTTCCAGCAACTGCTTCCACGCTGAAATGGAACTCAGGGTAACCTGAATCTCTGTTTCGAGGCAGAGGCCACTCATACTCAGCTCAGAATAAACTGCCTCTCCTCCTGGAAGAAGGAGAGGGGAAAGGGAGCACAGGTTCACCGTGACTCACAGGAGCAGAGACTGTGTTCACGGTCACTCGGTCCCATTGCTTCTGGCTGCTCATCACAGCAAAAACGTGGTGGAGGAAACTTCACCCCACGGTAAGTCTGGAAACAAGGAGAAGAGGGGCTGGAGTCTCACTAATTCCTTCAAGGGATGACCCCAGTGACCTAGCTTTCTTCTACTATTAAGTATGACATCACTTCCCAGCAGTTCACTGGCTGGTGACCAAGTTTCTGACACATGGACTTTGAGGGATATTCCAGATCCAAACGATAGCACTGTACTATATTATTCAATGCTACAAAATACTATACTACACCATACAATATAATACTATACCATACAATATTATATTGTACTATACAATAATATACTATACTGTACTGTACTACACTATACCCTACAGTACTATACTATGCTATAGAATACTATACTATACTATATACTATACTGTACTATACTATATATAGTGGTGTGAATGAGAATGTACACTGTAGGCTCACATAGTTAAATGCTTCTTTCCTAGTTTGTGGAACTATTTGGGAAGGATCAGAGGTGTGGTCTTGTTAAGGGGGTTCACTGGGGGGTGGGCTTTGACGTTTCAATAGCCCACACCATTCTGAGTTAGTTCTCTCTTTCTCTCTGCTGTGTGCTTGTGGACCAGATGGAAGCTCTCAGCTACTGCTCCATCACTGTGCCTGCCTGCCTGCCGCCATGCTCCCCGCCATGATGGTCATAGGCTCTAATCCTCTAGAACTGTGAGTTCCCAAATGAAATGCTTTCTTTTGTAAGTTGCCTTAGTCATGGTGCTTTATTACAGCAACAGACAAGTAACTAAGACATTATATTATACAAGACAAGACTATATACACAATACAATCCTATCCTATCCTATACTACATTGGTGGTGGTGGTGGTGGTGGGCTTTTTAGACAGGGTCTATGTAGCCCTGGCTCTAGCCCAGAATTCCCAATGTAGACCAGGCTCCCCTTGAACTTGTAAGTGATCCTCTTGCCTATGCCTGCATCAACAGATCCAGGTTTTTTGTTTTTCAGTGATGGACTTTGCTGGGGAACACTCTACCACTGAGTCACACTCCCAGCCCTAAATACCTTTTAGCGTTATCTTAGTGTGTACTCCTACTTGCTCATCAAAACACAACAAAATGATAGGCTGAGTATGCTGGAGGTGTATCCTATACCTCATGTTTCCCATCTGTTGAGCTAAGCCTAGTGATTGAGCAGTTCCTCCAGGTTTGTCCAAGTACAACCTATGGTGTCCACATACGGACGGGGGACCTGAAGACTCATTTCTCAGAAAGTAGCTGTGTCCTGAACTGATGAAACACTGTGTACTTACAGAGTTGTACAACCATAACCACCATCTAATCCCAGAGCATTTTATTATTCCCAAAGGAAACTCCTTACCTGTCACATTAACAGTCCCACACGAGTCCCCTTTCCTCTCAACCCCTCAGAAGCACTAATCTCTCTGATTGTATGGATTTGCCCATGCTAGGCTATCCTGCAGATGGCATCATACACTGTGGCCCTTCGAGTCTGGCTCCTATCTCACAGCATCATGCTTTTAGGGTTCGTCTGTATAGGGACAGACATAAGCACACCTGCTGTCCATTGTTTGCTTGTTTCTTTTGAGTCCCAGCTGGCCTGCGTCAGTAGCAAGCTTCATAGGATGTGCCTTCACCCACTGTTCCTCAGTGGCCCAGAGGCTTTCATACTGGGCTCAGTACTTTTGATATAAGCCCCGTGGCCTGATGCAGGTGGCCCACGACTGCGGTGACATTTGTCTTGATGCCTACTCCCCCCCCCCCCCCCAGATTCTAAGCAACAAGAAAAGTGTAGAGGGAAGAGAGATCAGCTAGGAATTCACTCTAGATCCAGACCACCTGCCACAGGCCTGTGCAAGAGGGAAATCTCACTCACACTTGCCTTCCCGAGAGGCAGTAACGTTGGACAGAAGCCAACCGCAGATGGTAAGTATGATAAACCCTAAGTTAGCTGGAAGCCGACTAGAAAAGAACTCTCAAGTAACTAGAATTTCTTTGGGTCATGACCAACCAGAACCTAGAAAGAGGCTGAAGAATAACGAAGCAGACCTTGGCATTTTGTGGGAAACTAAAGATCCCAAACATCTTTCACAGTGTGGTTTTGCTGTCAAAACAATACACAAATATGACTGTTAAAGGTCAAGTGATGTTGGGTGTGGTGCTGCACGCCGTTAGTACCAGCAATCCAGAGGCAGAGGCAGGCAGATCTCCATGTGTTCCAGGCCAGCCTGGTCTACAGAGTGAGTTCCAGGACAGCCAGGGCTATGCAGTGAAACCCTATTTCAAAAATAAATAAATAAACAAATAAAAAACAAAAAAAGAAAGTTGCATGCCACAGACTCAGAGAAGGAGGAGGAGGAGGAGGAGGAGGAGGAGGAGGAGAAGAAGAAGAAGAAGAAGAAGAAGAAAAAGAAGCAATAAATAATAATAATATGACTGATTTATTCCAGAGGGGGTCTATGAGAGTAAAGGTATGTGCTTGCCTACTTTATAAAGAAAGTCAGGGAATACAGAGCTGTGAGGAAAAGGATAAAAACAAACAAAACTGGTCAAATTATGGGGCCCAGTGCGGCCTTGAATTTACAGGCATAAGTGATTTTTCTGCCTCAGACTCCCCTGTAGCTGGGAGAAAAGGTATGTACCACAGTGGGTAGCAAGGAAGGTTTTATTTTTATCCACGCATATGTGTGTGTCCATGTGAGTTTCTGCCACGTGTAAGCTGGTGCCCCTGGGGGCCAGAGAGGGCACTGGGTCCCTTGGAGCTGGAGTCACAGAGGTTTATAAGCTGTGTGACATGGGTGCTGGGAACTACACCCAGGTCCTGTGGAAGAGCAGCCAGTGTTCTTACACTGCTGAGCCTTCTCTCCAGCCCCAAGACAGCGATTTCGGAATGAGACGTCATCTTCTTATTCTAGAGAATAAAGACACACGAGGAAAAAAAGTAAAAAGGAATTAGAAGATTCAGTGGGCAAGAGAGAGAGAAGATGAGAGGGAAGGGGGAGGAAAAGCTCAGACGTCCTCAGAACCACCACGAGAGCACACGGGAAAGTCAAATGTCAAACAATAAATCAAACCTTCGGTAAATGTGAAACTGTGCTCAACCTCACAAGAGACCACGAAAGGCAAATAAACGGGAGGCGTGGCCTTCTGCCTGTCAGTCAAGGCGCTTCTCAAGCCATCGGGTGACAAAAGCCCCAAGAGCCACCTCCTCCAGAAAAGGCCATCAGTCTCCTGGAATGATTACGCCCTCGGCCAGGGGCTTTCCTGGCTTCCTCTCCTAACCTGGTCACAATCTGGACAAGGTGTGCACACTAACATTCACACCAGCATTAGGGATCTCACAGAAACCAAACTGGCACACGGAAGGGAAGTTGACCTGTGTCTGCAGGAATCTTTTTGGAGATTCTCAGCAGGAGCCTGGGAGGGAAAATGGGGATGGGGTGGGAGCAATGGAGAGTTATCTGACCCCAGGGGAGGTCAGATCGTAGCTGGAAGGGGAAGGAAGGAGTGAAGGGCAGGTGGAGGCAGCTCTCAGCCTGTGGAGCTGTTTAAGATTTTTTTGTTTGTTTGTTTGTTTTGATTTTCTTTTCTTTTTTTTTTTTTTTTTTTTTTTTTTTTTTTTTTTTTTTTTTTTTTTTTTTTTTTTTTTTTTTCGAGACAGGGTTTCTCTGTGTAGTTTTGGTGCCTGTCCTGGAACTCACTCTGTAGACCAGGCTGGCCTCGAACTCACAGAGATCCGCCTGGCTCTGCCTCCCAAGTGCTGGGATGAAAGGCATGTGCCACCACCACCTGGCTTTGATTTCCTTTTTTAAAGACAGGTCACGCAGGTTGTCTTAAATTTTCTATGTTGCTAAAGCTGGCCTTGAACTCCTGATCCTCCTGCCTCCACCTGTGGCGTCCTGGGATTGTAGGCACAGGCACCCTCCTATGCGTGGCTTCTACGGACAGGGTTTAACTAAGCTGCTGGGAAACCACACCAAAGCTATGATCAGAGGAGTCCACGCCTCCCAAGGACGAGCCAGTTCAGTCCCCGCTACGCTGTCACTGTCTGCGGGTAGCTGGTAAAAAGCAGGGCCTGAATGATGGTGGGGCCACGCATTTCAGAGACCAGCATCGGAGGTTCTCGGCCGATCACACTTCCCAAAGTAAGGGATGTGACGGGCACAGTCTCATGGCCACCAAGCAACCCAAACAGCTCAACATAAGACAATGAGCAGGAAAAAAAAATCGGTTCCTCTTTATGTGACAGAACCATGCAGCCTGTCATGCCAATTCTCAGAGAATATCTAGTAGCAGGTAAAATACCAGGTTAATGTATAAAAGCAGGTTATAAAACTGTGAGACAAAACCTCTACCTCAGGCTGTCCCGGAAACCACTAGGTAGCCCAGGCTGCCCTTAAGCATCTAGTAGTCCTCCTGCTCCCATGGCCCAAAGGCTGAGATAATAGGTGTGATACACCATGCCCTGTAATCCTAGCCCTGGGGTGGTGGAGGCAGAAGGATCCTAAGTTTAAGGGCCAGCCTGTGCTACACAGAGTTGGAGAGCAACCTAGGCAACAAGAGACCCTAACTCAAAATAACAAAATACTACATACCACTCTCTTCAAGTACCTATGGCTATTACTAGGGGCGAATGATGAGCGTATGTGTGCACACGCATGTAGCACAATGTGCCTGTGGAGGCCAGAGCTCAACTTTGTGACATCGGTTCTCTCCTTCCTTTACACGGTTCTGGGGATTGAATGTAGGCCACCAGGCTTGCCTCCACCCGCTCAGCCCCCTCTTCACCCCCATCTTACAGACCATTTCCTCCGTAACTCTGGCTGGTTTGGGACTCACTATGTGGACTCACCTTGGATTTGGGGCGACCCCGAGAGCCCGGGTTACAGGTGTGAGCCACCACATTCTGCTTAACTAGCGTTATTTTGGAAGTCGGTAAGATTAATAAACACAGGGGTTGGGGATTTAGCTCAGTGGTAGAGCGCTTGCCTAGCAAGCACAAGGCCCTGGGTTCGGTTCTCTGCTCTGGAAAAAAAAAAAAAAGATTAAAAATAAGATTAATAAACATGACTTCAAATTTTAAAATGAAACAGTTCCAAGAAGATGAAAATGGAGCTGAGGAACATTATCAGCAAAGGTAAAGTCATGGTCCCTGTGCTTCTCACCCTAGCGGTGGTTAGGAACATGCAAGTTTCCCCTCACAGATCTTGGAGAGGAGCTGGTCTGCTGGTCACAGTTCTCTTCTGCTCCCCAGGTCTTGCAGCTGCCTAGAACAACCAAAGCCTGTTAGGGGAGATGGCTCCTTCTATAACCAGTATATAGCATGACCAATGCCCTGTTGCCTCTCCTGGCCCTTTAATAGACTATCCAAATGTCAGTCCTTTATAATGAAAATCCTAAATCTCAATTCTGAGCCTTCTTGAGTCTTGACTTCATCAACTGACTTACGCAAGGGCCCCAGAAATACGGTTCCCAGCAGCACCGGTGTCAACATATTCCTGGGTTTGTTTCTGGCTTACCGCTTACTGGGCAACGTAACTTCAGAGATCACTCTTATTTTTCTAAAGAACAGTGTTTGGGCAGGGAGTGGGGTCCCATGCTTATAATTCTAGTGCTCAGGAGGCTGAGGCAGGAAGGTGGTCTCTGTATAGTAAGCCAGGGATAGATAGTGAGACCTAGCCTCAAAACTGAAAACAGAAAAGCAATCTAGGGATGAGGTCTACTTTAGTTCACAGTTCCAGGTTACAGTCTAGCATCACAGAGAAGTCACAGCAGCAGGGGCCTGAGCTATCTGGTCACATCACGTCCACAGTCAAGAGCAGAGAGAGGGTGAATGTATACATGTGTACATTAGTGCTCGGCCAGCTTTCTCCTCTACACAGTCCTGGGCTCAAAACCACACACTTGCCGGCTGTGTCTTCCCCTATAACACGCCAATCAATATAATTCCCCCTTCCCAGACATTCCCTCAGGCCAAAGTGATCGAAAAAGGCTAAGTAAAGGAGATTAGATTTAAGGTTCTTGTTTAAAAAAAAAAGAGAGAGAGAAAGAAAGAAAGAGAAGAAAAGAAGAAAAAGACAATTACTAGTTCTAAATACTTTACATTGGATTGGATTGTTTTATATTGTATACAAATTATATATATTGAAATTGATATTGTTAGAAAATGCTATATGTATATTTCTAATTGTACTTATACCGTTCATTTAACAATGCAATTTTCTGATCCTTGAATGTTATTATTACCAACTATTAGGATATAAAGAAATGAAAGTTAGTAGTTAGACATTATAATAGAACTTGTAGTTATATTAGATATGTTTTAAAAATTGAACAGATATATTTTAGACAGGTCATCTTCAAACCCTTCAGAGATCTACAGAATATGGCATTTAAAATGTTTTAATAACTTAGAAAATTTTTCTTTTTTGAGACATGTCGGCTCCTGGCAGTACCAATCTACTTCAGAGAAAATATGGGCATTGAAGAAACTGCATATGGAGTTAACTTTCATTGTGGTAAAAGTCAGCCACTGGACAACAAAGTATCCTCAAATCAACTGCTGACAAACAGGACAGACAGGATATGAAACAAAGGACTACCGATTCTTGCCAAAACAAGTGTGGTTGTGGCTTTATCAAAAGGCATCTTCTGAGGCCAGGACAATATGGCACCATCCCTGAAGTGGCCTTCGCAATCCGGGAAAGGTACAGTGCCCTTTTCTTCGAAGGCAGCTGAACAGGCAGTGGGCTGATGGCTTCTGATGTGCAATGGGAAGGTAGTTGAAACAGTTATTTTTGAAGAGTAATTAAGCTCACACCTCTCAATAGTAGAATGGCATTTGATAGAGGGATGTGGAGAAGCACGGGATGCTGAGATGAAGCCACATACACACATAGCCAGGAAGAATGGACAGCTGAATTAAAAAACCATCAACAATTTCCAGAATTTAAAATCCTGAATCATGACATGACACTAGTGGAATTCAGGTGTTTCTGGTACATGGACTGCGCTCACCCAATGTGAGGTTGAACTGTTGACCTTGTGTACATCCTACTTCACAAATGAGTCTGTCAGATACGCTAAGCCTATAGGCTGAAGATGATGCCCCAGCACTGCGGAGAAACCTCAGGTGACTGTCCAGGGAGCTGGCTGTTTCTGTCAACTCACAAATTTTTTGGAAGTTGCTTGCATGCACTTCCTGTTTTTATTTTTGTTAGCTAATATTATTTCCTTCTTGGGTCTCTGAGGGAGTTGAAGATTAGTTAGTTATAGTTGAAGATTAATTAGGATAGAAAGTGAATAAGATACATTTTGGACTTAACAAAATAGGATAGATAATGAAATTATTTTCTCTGAATTTGTCAAATACAAATGGACTAGACATTGTTTAGACATTTATTACTTGTATATATTGTATATAGTTATTGTACTTTTGTATATAGTTTTTCTTTTGTTAGTTATAACCTTTTTTTTCTTTTTATTAAAATAGAAAAGGGGAAATATGGTGATATTTTATTTGTACTGACATGTGATTTTAATTGTATGTTAATAAATAAAGTTGCCCGGGGGTCAGAGCTATTAGAGCCATAGCAAGAGCGTGGCGGTGGTGGCGCATGCCTTTAATCCCAGCACTTGGTAGACAGAGCTAGGTAGATCTCTGTGTGTTCAAGGATACAGCCAGCATTGGAGACACACGCCTTTAATCTCAATACCAACCATAGAAGACCTGGAAGTCTCTACAGACAGGCAGTGACAAGGGCAGTCATGTGTTTGGGTTTACAACCAATGAGAAGGCAGAACAGAAAGACTATATAAAGACAAACACACAGGAAGTAGCTCCCTTTTTTCGGAGAACTCTCTTGGCTGAAGAGGATCGCTGAAGCAGGAAGGGTGAGGATCTTAGCTCTGACCTCTTGGCTTTCTTCTTTGAATCGGCTCTGTGTTTCTTATTTAATAAGACGGTTGGTTACATCTACAATCTCTCATTGAGTCTCTCTTCCCAGGAGATTCTAGGGTGTGTCAAGTCAACAATTAAAACACCACTACAGTCCATATTCACAGTTATCATGATCTAATTCCCGAACATTTTAACCCCCAAGTTAGCAGCCTAACTGTCTCTCTCTAGGTCCTGGCAGCCATCAGTCTGTTTTCCATCTAGGGATCTGTCTATTTTGGTCATTTCACTTACACACAATCACTCAATATGTAGGGGGATGTGCCTGGCTTCTTTTGTTTGGCGCGATGCTCTCAAGTTCCGTATTGAAGTGTATGTCATGCTTCCTGCCTCTTGAGAGAGTAACATTCCCTGATGTGAACAGATCACAGTCAGCTTAATATATTCACAATTTATGAGCTGTTTCCACATGTTGGTCTAAACATTTCATAAAAGTATGATAGGATCCCTGTTTGGGGAGTGTGTGTGTGTGTGTGTGTGTGTGTGTGTGTGTGTGTGTGTATGTATGAGCAGGAGCTATGGTATACCTGTGGAGGGCAGAGGCAACCTTGGGTGTCCGTCTCCTCCTTTTATTTTGACAGGGTCTCTTTTTGTGTTGTGTATTTCAGACTAGCTTGAGCATCCAGGAATCCCACTGTCTCCACCCCTGATGCCCTGTAGGAACGCTAGGATCACAGGGAGGTACTACTGCATGCGATGTTTTGTTTAAATTTTTTTTTTCTGTGTTTTGTCTGTTGTATGTTTATCTCTACATCACTTGTGTGTCTAGTGTCCACGGATACCAGAAGAGGGCACTGGATCCCCCAGAACTGGAGTTACAGTAGATGGCTGTAAACCACCATGTGGGTGCTGGGAATTGAACCCGGGGCCTCTGGAAGAGCAGCCAGTGTTCTTCACTGCTGAGCCATCTCTCCCTGCATCTGACCTTTTCCTTGGGTTCTGGGGATTCAAACACTTGCACAGCACTTTGCTTGTGGAAGCACTGCTCATTTTCCACAATGCACTGTTTTACACTCCTACTATCTACTCACTAGAGGTTCTGCTATCTCCATATTCTTGCCAACAAGACTTATTTTCTGTTCTTGTTTTACTTCCCCCCCAGTACTGTGGGCCTTTCTAGGCAACTGATTATATATATATATATAATCTCCAGCTCTTTTTTGCTTCATCTTGTTTTTAGTTTCATTTGAGATGGGGTCCCAGGTACTCCAGGCTATTTTGGAACTCAGAATCTTCTTGCTCAAGTTCTAGGGAAAGTATAGATTTACAATAAGTGGGGTTTTGTTTTGTTTTGTTTTGTTTTTGAGTCAGGGCCTTATGCAGCCTTGGCTGGCCTTGAACTTGCTTAAGTTCTGCTTCTGCCCCCAAGTGCTGGGATAACAAATAGGAGCCATGACACCTAGCTTACAGCGTTTTAAAATTGGGATTTAAGCTTTGTTCTTTACCAAGACTGTTTTGGTTATCCTTGGTTCCCCGCCTTACAGATGGTTTAGGACGTGGCTGGTCTGTTTCTGCAGAGAGGCAAGTGGAAGTTTGATGGGATGGCACTGAGTCTACAGCTCACCTTGAGATGTCTAGTTTATAAGATGGGCAAGTCTTCCCAACCATGCCTTGAGACAGGGCCAGTATGTAAATATGCAGCCCAGGCTAGCTTCAAACTCATGATTCCCCTGCTTCACTCAACCTTTCATGTTCTGGGATAATTTCCTTCAACATTTTTTAATTGAAAGAAATTCATAGCCAGACATGGTGGCACACCCCTTTAATTCCAGCACTCAGGAGAGACAGAGGCAGGTGGATCTCTGAGTTCGAGCCTAGCCTGATCTACAGAGTGAGTTCCAGGACAGAGAGCGCTATACAGAGAAACTCTGCCTCAAAAGGAAAAACAAAAAACAAACAAACAAACAAAACCAAACAGAAAAAAATGCATACAACATAAAGTTAGCAATTTTAAAGCACGTGATCTGGTGGCATTTGGTATGTTCACAAAGTTGTACAACCACCGCCAACAGGTTCTGAAACAATGTCACCTGCCCTTGGTGATGTATGTTGTCTCTTGGGTGGATGGATGCCACCCAGGACCCTCATCTGTGTGTAACTGTACAGCATGTGACCTTCTGTGTCCAGCCCATTTCACTTGCCCTGTCTCTGAGGTTTGTTTGGGGGACATTATGGTGCACACCTGCAATTCCAGCACTTCCCTATAGTGTGCTACATATAAACAGTTCATTTCTTCTTATTGTTAGTAATGCTTCTCAACAATATTGTAGAAATTGTTTGAGACAGAGTCTCACAGTATAGCCCAGGCTGATCTCAGATTCACAGAGATCCAACTTTGTTGGCTCCTGAGTGTAGGGACTAAAGCCCTGTTGTGAAATTTTCAGTGTAATAGTCTTGCATTTTCTTGGTTAAATTTATTTCTTAGGATTTTGTTCTTTTGTTTTGTTTTTGTTTTTTTGTTTTTGAGACAGGAATTCTCTGTATAGTTTTGGAGCCTGTCCCGTAACTCACTTTGTAGACCGGGCTGGCCTCGAACTAGCAGAGATCCACCTGTCTCTGTCTCCCAAGTGCTGGAGTTAAAGGTGTGTGCCACCAGTTCTTGATGGTACATTACACAGGATTTTTTGTTTTGTTTTGTTTTGTTTTGTTTTGTTTTGAGACAGAGTTTCTCTGTGTAGCTTTGCGCCTTTCCTTTCCAGATCTTGCTCTGTAGACCAGGCTGTCCTCGAACTCACAAAGATCCACCTGCCTCTGCCTCCCAGTGCTGGGATTAAAGGCGTGTGCCGCCCGGGCGGTGGTGGCGCACGCCTTTAATCCCAGCACTCGGGAGGCAGAGGCAGGCGGATCTCTGTGAGTTCGAGGCCAGCCTGGTCTCCAAAGCGAGTTCCAGGAAAGGCGCAAAGCTACACAGAGAAACCCTGTCTCGAAGAAAAAAAAAAAAAAAAAAGGCATGTGCCACCACCGCCCAGCCAGGATTGTTTTATTAATGTGTGTGTGCATGACATGTGTGTGCACATGCCAGAACCATGGTATGTGTGAAGGACAACTTTATGGATTGTATTCTCTCCTCTTACCTTTCTTTATGTGGGTTCCTGGAATTGAACTCCCATCATTAGGTTTACATGGCAAGTGCTTTTACCCACTGAACCATCTCTCTAGCGCTGGGATGTTAATTTTACCTTCAGGCTGTTTATTGGTGTACATGAATGCAGCGGATTTTTGTGTACTAATCTCGCTTCCTGCAACCTTCCTGAACTCACATATTGGCTCCAACAGGGGTGTGGTGCATGTATCCTTTTGGATTTTTCTACGTATAGCATCATGTTCTCTACACATAGTTTTGTTTCTTATAGGCATACCATGGTAAACATACCCAGTCTCATCTCATCACAGAAGCTAAACAGGATTCTCATTACTGCTTAGGTGCAAGAAATAGTTTTACTTCTTCCTTTCTGAACTTGAACACCTTGTATTCCTCTTTCTTGCCTAACTGCCCCAGATAGAAGCTCCAGGGCAATGCTGAACAGAGGAGGCACCAAGGGGTATCCCAATCTTGTTCCTGATCCTAGACACTTTCTGTCTGTCACTACTCAATATAGAAGCTACAGACATTTCACAGATGCCCTTTATCAAGTTGAAGTAGCTCCCCGTGCGCCTCATTTGTCAAGTGTTCCTTAGATGCAAGCAAGGTAAGTCCAGCTTTCATGTGAAAATGGGAGACAGAATCTCTACTCTGTAGACCCTGAAGACAAAATGGGCAAACGTCAAAGTCCAGCAGAGGAGCAAGCAGGCACCTGCTACCAACCAGCTCGGGGGGAATCCCTGACTGGGCATTACAGCCAGACACACCCAGGCCTACAGCTCAGATCAGCATTTGGTGCTGGGTGTTACATAAACCTCTCAAGCCTCAACTTCCTTATCTCTAAATTGGGCGTAATAATAGTAGCTATTTCACAGGCTGCTGCATTATGCTAACAGGTAGTGGTAGATGTGATTTAAATCATGACCTTACCAAGTACTCTGGGTGTAGAAGCTGTATGCATGACATACAGATGTCAGATAACATGAGCTGAGGGCCTTGTCCTCCAGCCACCACGGTAATGACGTGAGAGTGGTACTGGGGGATACATTACCAAGTAGAGGGCGGCATGTGACGCGAGTGACTGACAGAAACGGCGCACTGGTGGGGGTTCAAAGGCCAAGGTGGGCTGCGCCAGGCCAGGCCAGGCCAGACCATGGAGGAAGAAAGCCACAAGGCTAAGAGGCGACATTGGCAAAGGGGGAGGGAATCACCAGGGCGAGTGACTGGCAAGCCACGGGTGCTCCTCTGCCTGGGTCATGCAACAGGAAGGCGGTGTGAGACAGAGGTTGTGTTATGGTGAATGTCAAAGTAGGGCTGTGGGCTTTGTTCCGGGAGGGATGGCGAATGGATCTGTGTGTGTTTTGGAAAACGTACGGAAAATGAGGATGTGAGACATGAAGAAAGGAAAGAATCAAGGTGGAACCAACCCCAAGCTTTGGCTTAAGGCAGTAAATGATGGCGGGCGGAGCTGTGGCGCCACATGTTGGGAAGGAACAACTTTTTGGCAGGGGAGATTGAAAGTTATAGAAAGGTTGATGAGAAGTAGAGAGTTGAGAAAGAAATTTGTGAAAGGAATGAGTCAGTGGCAAAGGAGATAAAAATGAAAAAGTCAGAGGAGGGTAAGTGACTAGAAAAAACCCTGGGGCAGGCAGAACTCTCCAAAATCTGAGATGTGAAGTTATTAAGATTTGTTAATCGTCCCTTCCTTTGAAATGCACTCTATCCCCACAGGCCTCTCCTGTGAGAGCCTTCCTCAGCCTGGCTAACTTTGCTTGGGAGGGACTTCCTGGCCCAGATGCTACCACAAGGGCACTCCTTGGCTCTCACCCTCTCCGCTCCTGCAGGCTCTCAAGCTCCATATGCTGACCCCATCACCTGGGGTCAATGTCTATTTTGTCTGATCTCCAGGAAAGCTACTGCTGATGAACTCCCCACCCTCAGCTCAAACCTAGGCTTCTGTGTGCAGATATTGATCAAAGAGAGGAGCAGATGCTGGGTAGGGACAGCCACCCAGGGACGGAGGGGAAGATGCCGGAGGTGCTTCTAAGTGTCCCAGTGAGAACCCATCACACCCCCACTGATGGGTGGCATGGGTAACTCAGGAGAAGGCAGCCGCTGCAGTGGAATGGGGCTGGTATGTTGAGTGGGTGGCGGAGTCTCTGCTGCCTCAGACCCCACCCCCACGACAACTGTAATGGAACCACACAGCCCAGGAGCTGTACCCAATCAGACTCGATAAAGAGATTAGGCAGCCTGCTGTATCACAGCCATTGAGGCAGGAAAGTAAACTCTTATCTTAGAAAGCTCTTCCCTTTTCTAAATAAGGGTTGTCTAGCTAATGATTCAGTGAAAGAGAAATCTGATTAATTACACAGATCCGTTCTCCAGGTTTTTTATCTACTGTAACCTGTCAGGACCTTCTGAATGACTTAACAGGTATTAATGCATTTCTGGAAACGTGGGGGACTTGAGGGAATTTTTGTTAGTTTGCATGTTTAAGACAGGGTCTTACATGTAGTTTCCTGGCTGGCCTGAAACTTGCTGTGTAGACCAGGCTGGGTCTGAACTCAGAGACCTCTTTGTCTTGTCCTCCCAAGTACTGAGATTACAAACATATGCCACCATGCTCCACTAATTAAAAAAAAAAATGCTATTAACAGTTGAAATCCATATGGTGTCTGGATTTGCTTCAAAATAATGAAGGTGAGGGTAGGGTGGGTAGAAAGCAAACTGGTCCCTTGCTGACCACTGGAGAGGGTGATGGCCATTAGGACACCTAATATCACCAGGTGTCCATTACACTATTGTCCACTACTGTGTGTGTATGGGGAACCTCATCTAAAAAGACTTGTTCATGGGCTGGGTGGTGGCGGCACATGCCTTTAATCCTAGCACTTGGGAGGCAGAGGCAGGCGGATCTCTATGAATTCAAGACCATCCTGGTCTAGATAGTGAATTCCAGGATAGTCAAAACTACATAATGAGACCCTGTCTCGAAGAAGAAAAAAAAAAAAAAAAAGACATGTTCATAAAATGTTAGGTCCTCCACAAATTTATATTCTGACCTGACCTACAAACAAACAAAAGCTACTAAAATCCAAGAAGCAACTGCAGCTACAGAACCGAAAGTCCAAAGCCAAGGGAAGTACCTCAGACTTGGTAGGCCAAGGCCTGAGGATGTGTGCTGGAGTCCAGCCTGAACTATATAGTGAAAGCCAATCTCAAAGTATCAAGGGTTAAGAATGTAGCTCAGTGGTAGAGCGTTTGTCTAGCATGCTCAAGGCTGAGTTTGATCACTAGTACTGTGGGGAAGAGTTTATATCAAAATGATGCTGTAATTCCATTTAGAGTTTATTTTTATACCTACACCCTAAATTACTCAAGTTAAGGTTTTAAACATCCTGGGGCTGAAGGGAAGACTCTGAGATTAAGAGCACTGGCTGCTCTTCAGTAAGATCTGGGTTCGATTCCCAGCACCTACATGGTAACTCACAACCATCCAGATCCAGGGGATCCAATGTCCTCTTCCTGCCTCCTTGGGCACCAGGCATGCAGGTAGTACATACAGATACACCTATACACATAAACTAGAAATGACTTTGTCTGTGTGTATGGGTGTTTTTCCTGTCTGTGCACCACATGCATGCCTGGTGCCCTCAGAGGTTGTGAGATGTCATGTGGGTGCTGGATATCAAACCCAGGTCCTCTGCAAGAGCAAGTGTTCCTAACCACTGAGCCAACTCTCCAGCTCAAATAACCAATTTTTAAAAAATGTTTTAAAATTTCCTATGTAATCATAGTGGATATCCTCTTCAGCCTGCCACTTATACTTGCTAACTGCCGACCTCTCTTCTGGAATTCTTACTCAGAAATCTTTCTTCTTCCGTTTCCGGGAATGGCAGTGGGTAAGCCTGGGGCTAGAGTTCATCGACAGGTTACCTAGGTCCCTGTATGCTCGTTGTGTGCTGGAGACACAGTGAACAAGAGGCAAGGAGTCTTGGTCCTAATGGGCTGTGAAGCCCACGGGGAAGAAAAACTGGATGATCTCAAACACGTCAGTGTTCTGGGGAACACGGGGCATCTTGAGGCCAGGTGAGTTGGAGGGAGGAGAATTGGGCCTGTCTCCTGATTAAACTACTTTCCAGGAAAGACCTGATTGGGGGGAAAAAAAAATGGAAGTAGCTGGAAAAAGGAATTAAGATGGGGAAAGGGTTTGGGTGTAGGAAACGTGCCCGGGGGAACCCTGAATAAGACAATACTAACCTACGCACTGCATGCGCGCGGACTACGAAGAACAAAGAAGGGGTGGCAGAGGCAAGCAGGCACCAGATGGGTGAGATAGGGAGAGGGCTTGCGTTGGGAGGTGCAGCTTTGTCTGGAAAGCTGGACACAGAGACATGACTGGGCTTGGGTCCCTGAAAGTCCCACGGTGAGGCCGAGACAGACAGACAGACGGGCCGGGAGTCTACCCTGTGTCAGGGAGGAAGTGATATAACCAGGCGTGGAGTGATGACAGCAGGCTGGAAGAACGCGGGTGGACTCGGGTTGAGAAGGGACCCCAAGTCTGGTGTTAAAGGACAAAGGAGGAGGAGGACAAGGACGTCAAGGTGGACGCCTCAGATTTGGGCTTGGCACCTGGTGGATAAGGAGGCCATTTATACGACAAAGATGACCTTTTGGTCTCCTGAGACCCACGGAGCCTTGGCCTCCCTCTGTTACACAGGGATAAGCGCCCCGTGAATTGGAGGACTGTTGGGAAACACATACATCTTCGAGTCTGCCCACAGCAGGGGCTCACTACGCACCTAGGCACTGGGCTCCGGGACACCGACCACACTCCTCCCTCAGCTCCAGCCTCCGCTGCCTTAACTGCTGGGACTGGCTCTCCAGTCCACACAAGCTTGGCCTTCTCCAACTTCTGCCTCTTGTAGCATTCTTTTTAGACCCCCCCAGACGCACAGAGATGGATTCAACACTTTGAAAAGAACAGAGCGGACAGCCCTCCTGTAGCACAGTGCAAACCAAGGTCCTTCTGGCTCACTAACGAGCCGATGCAGCATTCATCTCTCTCTGGAAGGCCTCCAGTTCTCAAGACCCAACAGCTTGCTTCATGTCATGAATTTTTTTCCCCCCTCGGAGGTGTGGCGTTTTGACAAGATAAGAGTGTATATTAGCTCACAGAGAGTTTCAGGTAAACAGATTTAGATCTAGGCCGTTACCTCATGAAAAAAGCCAGTAGTTCCCAGAGGCTGGCTCCTGTTGGCCACTCTGTCCAGGTGTGAGGAGTCAGATTGAGGTGAACAACTTGGGAGGCTGGTGAGGAGGAAGAAAAGCTTCCAGTCTAAACAGAGATGACCAGAACCTTCTCAGCACTGAACGGAGGGTCATCTCTAGTGGTCAACGTTTCAGTGTTCTGTCTGGGGTGCTGGGTCAACAGTTAGCAAGGGGACTCACTGTGTCCTTGGTCATTAGCATGGCTTGGAACCCTTTTATTTATTTATTTATTTATTTTTAAAGATTTATTTATTATGGATACAGTGTTCTGCTTGCAGGCCAGAAGAGGGCACTAGATCTCATTGTAGATGGTTGTGAGCCACCATGTGGTTGCTGGGAATTGAACTCAGGACCTCTGGAAGAACAGCCAGTGCTCTTAACCACTGAGCCATCTCTCCAGCCCCCTGGAACCCTTTTAAAGCTGCTGGTAGTGCAGGCCACGCTAACAGTAATGTACATTACGGGCACAGAGCGCCACTGGGTGTAAGAGCTCAGGTAGGACTCACCATGTCCGGTTGTCGTCAGCTCTCTGCATGCAGGCCTCTAGGACTATCATCTTCCGAGACACACCTCTAGAATCCTCCTGCTCACCCACTCCATCTACCTACATCCCTGGCTGAATTTTCATCTCCTCAGGCTGCAGAGAGCCGGACGGCCAGGACATCACATGGCTCTGATCTCCTTACATCATCCCTCCCACTGCTGGAGGGGCAGCATTGAAGGTCACACAGAACAAGCTTTCAAAAAAAAAATAAGTTTTTTTTATTGTCTTAGATGCAAATATAGTTTTAAAAATGCATTGTAGTGTTGGGTCAGCTGGTGGAAACGTGCTTGTCAGCAGCAGGGCATCAAGAGGACCAGGCTCAGGGAAGCAGTCCTAGGGATCTCCGAATTAAGTGGACCCCACCCTAACCCAGGCGCAGCTGCCTCCTCAAAGCAGCCCTGTACCATCACCAAAGCACACAGCAGACACTCAGCCTGTGCACAGAAGCTGAAACTCGCAGAACCTGAAGAAGGAGGACATGTTGTTTCAGCCGGGGCACTAGAGCAGGCAAACAAGCCCGCTTTCCCTCTGCAGGGTGAAGATCCAGTGAAAAGTGCCTAGGGGTGGGACACTAGACTCCCCCAAGAGAGACACAGCCTGGCTGAGGCCATGGGACCTTTTAACCTACAGGTGTAAACTAGGCAATGTATAAAACGTCAGTGTCTCCCTCCCCTGCACAATCTCAGCTCTAGAGAACGCCAGATCAGGAATCCCAAAGGAATTCCAAATTCACTATGCCTAGGGTTATAACTGTGGAACCAAAGTTTGGCATGGAGATACAGGTGAATTCTGCTAAACAACTGGAAAGGAATTTCACAAAAATAAAATTCCACTAAGTAAACACACATGCACACACACACAGGCTTGAGCAAGTGCGCGTGCACACACACGTTAACATTCACTGTGGAAAGTTCCCTTTTCTTTCCAGAAGGTTGAGTCTTACAAGCTCTGACAAGCAGACAGTCCCATCTAGTGAACAGCGAGGCCCATTCCTCAGCAAGAGCTGGGAGCTGACCTGTTCTTACTCACATCTCAAGAGGCACAGGGGTAGGGGCTGTTTCCTAAGGCTTCTCTCACACTCCTGGTATCTCCCACCAGCTGTACATGAGACTTAAGATCACAAAACCGGGTCAGGTGGTGGTGGTGCACTCTTTTAATCCCAGCACTCGAGAGGCAGAAGCAGGCAGATCTCTGTGAGTTCGAGGCCAGCCTGGGCTACATAGCGTTCCAGGATAGGCACCAAAGCTACACAGAGAAACCCTGTCTCGAAAAACCAAAAACCAACCAAACAAAAATCTCCAAACTTGTTAAGTAGCTCCTGGCCAAGGTGAGTGCTGAAGGAACACACTTCACACATGCCCTGAGCTCTTCCATGGCACCCTAACTGCCCCTTTCTTTTAGACATTCACAGACCCAGAACAGGTCCTCTGAAACACTACAGGGCATCAGGGGACTGAGGCCAAGGCTGCACTTCTCGGCAACCCTGGCATTCTATCTAGGCGACTGACTACTCCTGTCTCACTGTCCACACACCTTGCCAACAGGACGACAAGATGATACTGAAAACCAAGTTCCATACATACACACTGGTGGGCTTCAACTGTGCCCTAGTATCTAGGTAGAGGCCATTTCTACACTCAGGAGAGAAAAAGGAGAGGCCCCACACACACCCAGGCTCTCTTAGGAGGCCTCAGGTAGCAGGACTGAGAGCCTTGAGGAGCCAGGTTAGAATGAACAGAAAGGGATCTGACTGTGGAAGGAAGACAAAAACCAGTTACGAGAATGGAGCTGAGGCCTGAGCTGAGGCCAGGTGATCCAGCAGGCAGCCACAGGAGCCAACACACTCAAGAGAGACTGCTGGCCACTGGCAGGCCTGATGCCACCTGCCACTGGACTATGCCATGTCTTCTAAGAATCTATAGGGATGTCACTCTTAGAGCACAGATTGGAGGACAGATCTTTAAAGTATGTACGCTGTGGGGATTATAGGGAGGTAAGAGGTCTTGAGCACATAGACAAGATCCAGGGTTCATGGTTGGGTCACACCAGAATTCGTGCTCGCCAGCCACTTCCAGCCTTTGACAAGACCCACTGTGTGACCACCACATCCTGAAGCTGAGGTGCTTCCTTTGTGCTGGGTAGACCACTGGAGCATGGCCGGCCTCTCCTGAGGGTGACTACTGGTGCATAACCTTCCGTTAACTTGGAGGAAGCCCCTCAGCCGGAGCTACCCTGCCTCTGCAGTGCCCACTCATAGTGAAAGAACAGACAGAACATGTGCTGATGCCTTGTGAAGATTTCACAGAAACCCTTGCAGAGATTTCCCAGGTGGCTTTGTGGTTTCTCCTTTTAGGCCAATACTCTTCTTCTCCAAAGTGCCTAACATTTTGAAGTTTCTTCTGTGTGAGCGGGGGCAGGCATGGGAGTGAAAGTAAGTGTAAACAAACCCCGGTCCAACAGTGTGGTCAGGGCCCAGCGGAGACCCCCAGCGAAGTGGCCTTGGCTAGTCCAATGCTGACCTTGGTGTCCAGGACAGAAGTCAAGGCCAGGACCCTCTGATTGGCCAGGTTCATCAGGCAAGATTTTAAAACAAGAAAATCTCCAAGGCAGAATCATTCCTGGAGATTTTAAAGCATTGTGACCTCACAGCCACGGCAAAAGTGAGCACCAAGAAAAGGGAAATGGAGTCACTCAAAACAAAAACATGCACCTGATAGTCTGCCAGGACACACACACACACACACACACACACACACACACACACACACACACACTCTCTCTCTCACACTCTCTCACACTCTCTCTCTCTCTCTCTCTCTCTCTCTCTCTCTCCTCCCTCTCCCCTCTCCCCCCCCCCCAGTTTTACACAATCTAACAGCCTTAAACATCTGATGAAACAAGATGAGATTAACTCAGCAAAATGGAGAGGTAGGCAAGAGAAGCAAAGGGCCAATCTTATACCCACGGAGTTTGAAAAACAAGGTTTCTCCCCACAAGGGTGGAGAGAACAGGAGTCCTCACGGCCACGGTGTGGCCTGTGGCCCGTGGCCCGTGGCCCGTGAGGAGGAAGGGCTGGGCTTCTCGATGCCCTCACAGCAGCGGTTTAGTTTCCTCCTACCACAGTGGCCTTCGCCTTCTGAAGGACAATTTCACCTCGTTTTTGGGAAAGGAACGGGTGCCCGGTGGAAAGTCCAAGGTCCAGCCTATGTGCCTTGTGTTCATCCCTCAACCTGTAAACACGTTTTTGGGGACGGCTGAGGAGGGCCCCCAAGCTATCCCAAACAGGACAGAATCCCGGCAATGGCGCAAGCGTGCGGTCAGGGCTCCCCGCATCAATGGCGGCGCAGCCCGCAGCCCTACCCTTTCCTTCTCTCCACCTACTTAGTCCAGGGCAGGCCTCGGGCCTCAGCAGGCTTCCGTGGGTCACAACTTCAGGGAACATCCTGGGCTCCCCTCTTCACGTGGTCCCCTCAGGACAGGTAGCGTGGTGAGGAGGGGCCGGGCAGTCTAAGAAACCCCGCTGCCTGCTCGAGGTGTGACAGCAGGACAAAACGCACATTCTCCCGGGAGTTGCCCTGGACTGGGCTCCCTGAGTGCTGGACAGAGTACCTCACCGCCTGCAGCATCTCAGAGGCGGAAAGAGAAGGGTGAGGGTCAATGCGCCCTCCCCAACCTCTCCCTGTCTCTACCAACTGGACACACACACTGGGGCACTGGAACCTTCAGACACGGGTCACCCTCCAAACTTCACTGGTCCAAATCTGAGCACAGCTCTTGGCTGTCTAGCCTGGAGCCAGCTTCTGGAGCTGACTCTTTGGCATGCTGCCATCAGCTTTCTGTTTCTTCCTCCTAACACAAGACGAGTCAGACTTCTCTCCTATGATGACATCTTTGGTCTGAGACTGTCCTGGTTTGGAGCTCCCAAACTACAGAGAAAACGACCAGGATGACAGCAGCATCATGGAGTGTGACCTGCGAACGCTTGACCCAAGAGTGGGACTGACCCTGGAGTGTATCTGCCTCTTCCACAGCTTCCAAGTGGAAGAGGGTGGGGAACAGGCACGGGAGGGCCTCAGCTGTGAGGCCAGGCCTCAGAGGCTCTGGGCCACGTCCCTGGCAACGCTGGGAACGTCACGGTGACTGCAATGCCAGGCAGAACCGAGACACAGTGAACGGGACACTGCTCGGAGGGTCTCTGAGCCGGAAGAGCAGCTCTGCACGGCCTGTGCCATCACCTGGCCAGCTGGCCTCCACAGCCTTTGTTTTCCATGTGTGCTCAGAGTTTGGGAAGATTTCCCTTCAATAGAAGACACCAGGGAGGAGGCGCGTTCCTCTCTGCAGAGGTCAGAACGGCAGCCCAGAGGGTCAGCTGCTGCCAGGGTGGCAAGAGATGGAGACTTCACTGCTGCTACAGAGGCCAGAAAGTGTGCAGGGGTTGCCAGAGGAGCACAAGTAGACAACGATGTGACAGGGGCCGAGTCTCTAAGTCAAGAAAGGACTTCTGAGGGACCCCGGATGATCCCCACCTGAAGGAACGGGCTTTGTCTCCTTGTCTGGCACTTGCTGGCCCTGGACCCCAACAGGCCACCAGGAGGGCAGGAGCAGAACAGCCATGTTTCCCTTTGTCTGGGCCACCCCAAATGCAGGGGAGACTGGTGATTGAGGTCACTGAGTGAGAGGTCACAGCAAGGGTTCCCAAGATGGGATACTGCTGTGGGCAGGCCCCAAACCTGCTTCAGACCTGAGCACAGCATCCTGACAGGGGCAGTGGGCCACTGGAGTCAAGGGCAGCCCTGAGGTGGTGTGTCAGGAAGGGTACGGGGGTCTTCAGGCATCTCATGCAGTCACATGCCAACTACGCTTACAATTCCCCCAGTCTCTTGCCGATCCTGGAAACAGCCTCTGATGCCTGCTCTGGCAGCTGGGACGGGTCTGTCAGGATGGAGGTGGTGGTGCTCAGCTGCCGGAGGGTACTCAGTACCACTGTGGAGAGAGGAGGCCATAGTTAGCCTGGGACATCGATCAGAGTGACAGGATGCAAACCTCACACCTGCATCCCTGTGTAGTGATTCCACACATCAAGGATGGCGGCCAGAGCTCAACTGCAAGGAAAGGTGATGGGGGCCATTCTGGACCCCGCCTCACACGCTGCCTCTGCAGATCCTAGCAGGGGCTGCACGGAGCCCAAGGATTCTGAGCTGTTCCCGCTGCCCGAGTGCTGCTCTTGCTCTACCACTGAACCTCTCTAACCTCAACAGATGGTCGTGGCTTTAGAACTAAATACGGAATTAAGTAAGAAAACATCCAGTTCACCTAGAACAGAGCCCGGCAAATAGCAAATATTCAAAAAATGTAAGCTGGATTTGATTAGACTGCAGGCCTGCTGCAGGAGCTCAGAGACCCACACTGGCTCCAGCTGCTTTTCTGGTCTAGCATCCTTCCGTGTCCTCGTGCCTCTGGCCTGGTTGTGTGCAGTGGAGTCTACACTCTGCTCAGCACAGCCCAGGTGAAGTGTGAAGTCCCAAACTCTGCTATGTCACACTCACTTGGCCTGAGGACAGGCAAAGAGCAGTGCTGGTCCAGCCAGGAAAGCGCCGTCCGGTGAAAGTCCTCCCAGCTGCTGGTGGACACCATCCCCTTGAAAGACTCGAACAGTGGCTTGATGATCATGCTGAACTGCAGGACTCGGTTAAGGAAAAGGTGAACTGAGGAGGGCTAAGGAGCACACAGGAAAAGAAAGAAGACTCAGGCAGGCCAGGCTTACCTGCTGACTTCCCTCAGAAATAGCAAGTAACTGCCTGCAGAGAACTGATCAGAGAGAGGAAGGGGCAGGTCAGTTACTGCTGGGCAAGGTGTGCCCACCCTGAGACTCAACTGTTTGTTCTTGCTGTGGCTGACCTTGAGTAGACAGAAGGCAGAAAAGCAAGTTTCCTTAGCCTGGTACAGGGGTGAACACAACGGGGTGAACAGGAGACCACGGGTCAGTCAGCCACAGGAGACAGTTGTGTGGACAGAGAGGCCAGGCCGGCTGACAGGAACATGAAGAGCACACAGTCAAAAGCAAAGCCGGGCCTGACTGTGTTGTCCGCAGCCTGCAGGCTGGCGACTTCCTGCAGCTCCCAAACGACCCTGGGATGGGCCCAGTGGAGACAGAAATGTTTTTCCTGATTCTAAGGCCTACAGTACCCACTTTGGCCTGAAAATGAAGAATGTGTCTGTCATTTTACTGAAGCAGTTCGGACACATTCCTTACGTCACCAGGCTCCGCTAATGGCGGAAAGTAAGACAGCAGCCAGTCAGGGAACAAGGCTGCTGTCGGCCATCTTGAGTCAGGCTGAGGACCAATGACGGAGTTCTTACCTAGACAGTCTATGTGGAGCCTCGAGTCTCATCCTCACTGTAAATACAGGGATAGGCACGGTGGTCCACTCAAGAGGAAGAGGATATGCAGTCCTGCACTACAAAGCGAGTTCCAGACCAGCCTGCACTACAATCGAGACGGCCTCAAAAACCAACAAGCAAACAAAATACAAACAAGCTTGGCTTCTCAAGTACACACACACTCCCTCACCACGCTTCCCCTTTCCAGTAACTGTCCTATGCCACGGGTGACCTGTCACACAAGCTGACGATGCTCAGAGCAGACAGGCAAGAACCGCTGCAACAACAAGGCTGCCATCTTGAAGGCTGAGATCAGAACAGCCTCGGCCAGAAGACAGGTCCTGGCACCTGGGTGGACATGCTTTATTATGACACTCAAGACCAGGGGACACAAAGGCAGAGAAAAATCTGAGGGAACAGGTTTCAAACCCTGCCTATAGCTACTTGGGAGGCTGAGGCAGGAGGATCATTTACGTTCAGGAGTTCAAGATCACCCTGAGCAGCACTCCTGTCAAGAGGCTCACAACAGCATGACTCCAGCTTCAAGGGACCCAACACCCTCTTCAGACTCTGCAGGCACTTATACTTAACACACACACACACACACACACACACACACACTTAAAAAAATAATTAAAACCCCCCAACAAATCTGAAGAGTAACAACAAGAAAAGAAACTACACCACCACACGGGGACGGGCCCCTCAGTGATTCAGTACACGGGGTTGACCCTCAGTGATTCAGTACACGGGGTTGACCCTCAGTGATTCAGTACACGGGGTTGGCCCCTCAGTGATTCAGTACACAGGGTTGGCCCCTCAGTGATTCAGTACACAGGGTTGGCCCCTCAGTGATTCAGTACACGGGGACTAGTACACGGGGTTGACCCTCAGTGATTCAGTAAGCCCTGGTTTCCACCTGTCACGGCAGGTAGGGCTCGCCCTCTCTGTCACTGAGGGGACTGGGCTGGCTGTCAGGTCCCTCCCTTCTCACTTTGCTCCTCTTCAGTTATCTAGCTGCCTTTGTTTGCCAAAGACTGGAGGGTAAAGCAGGCCATCCACCTCGCCCCCTTCCTGCAAAGCCTCCTGGATGGCCTCCCCAGCCCCTAGGGCCGCCCTGAACCTTCTCTCCCTGAGACAGAAATCAGCACTGCTAGTCCTGAACTCTGACAACTGTGAGAACCTCTCTTCAAGGGGTGCCCGGGAGCACTGTCTACTGGGGAAGCGGGAGAGCAGGAACCCAAGGATACAATCCAGAATTTCCAATTCTGCAGGACCCTGCTTTTCACGTACTCCTCAAACATGTCCTTCATGTGGTCCGACTGGCGGCAGCTGACAGGGACTCCTGTGGCAGGCAGCAGCTGCTGGCAGGAACTGAAACAACAGTCGTCAGGGATGCTCTGTGGCAGGTGATGGCAGAGGACGGAGAGGGGACAGGAAGCTAAACTGCTTCGATACAGACAGCCAAGGCCACCAAGGGTCCCCTCTGCTTGAGACACAGAAATGCACGGGGGCGGGCCTTCAAGTGGAACCTCACATGATGGTGGCGTTGAGCTCCTCAATTTCCTCCCGAAGCCTCCGGGTCTCCTCCTGCATCTGCATCCGCTCCTGCTGCAGCTTGGTGATGTACTCCATGGTCTTCTGCAGTGTGATGGCATGGCTGGTCTGGGGAGGTGGCAGTTCTTAGCTGGCCAGGGGCACACAGGAAAGATGCACTATTGCACCACCTTGCCACTCGCGGGTAACTTACCTGCTTGGAATTATTGGAGATCAAACTGTTGAGGGTGTTAAAGCCCATCCTGATATTGAAACGCCTTTTCTGCTCAGCCGAGATGTGCTTCTGCCGGTTCTGTGGGGTCAACTGGTCAATGAGACACAGGCCAGGCCTGCGCGAGCCACGGGTCCCTCCTCACTGCCCAACGTAACGCTGAGTAGCTGGAAAAAGACTAGTGTCTTGGGGCACATGACAAGCCGGGGCCAGAAAACTATGCAGGAGAGGCAGATGGCTGAAAAAGCTCCAGGAGGAGTCAGCAGGGAGTGGGCAGGACTCATGGGCTAGGAAGCAGTATGTGCTCTTGTCCGGGCAGCCAGATGTACGATGCTGCTTCTCCACACCCCAGTGCTTACAGTCCCACTTCCAACTGGTGTGGCCAAGGTTGCATGTACCCTACTATGTCAGGAGGGCGCGGTGTTGGTCTCTGGCCACGGGGCGCACCCAGAGCTCTGAGCAGGCCCCAATCTTCATGGGCTTGTGGTGGGACGGGAAATGGTTGGTCAATTTACTCTTGGTGTTCCTGGGTTCTCAACGCCAGCTGGATCTGTGGCTCCCCTTTCCCTCCCCATCCCCCCAAGGGAAGCAAGACCCGAGAGAAATAAGTCATACCTTTAATGCAGCCACGTTTTTGGGGTCTGTGGATTTCCCTGAGCAGTTGTTCTGGGGGGATTGAGGACTGGGACTTTGTTCTGATGGGCAGGGAGAGGCGTGCCCTGAGTTGGGGCATTCACGGCCTGAGGAAAAAATTCTCTTAACAGGCAAATCCTTGGGAAAGGGGACTGGAAAAATAAGAAGTGAGGCTTCTCTGTCCTGGCCCCACAGCAGTCCTCACCAACCAGAGGGACTTCGTGCAAGTCCATTTTGAACCTTTTATGGCTACCCCAGAGAGAATATTGGAGAAACCCTTTCCCATATCCCAAAGGGGATTTCTTGTTACCAAGGCAACCCCTGAGGCAGGCAAGTTAGATGTGGAACATGACCTGAGTGCTCCCCGATTCCAGGTGTCAGCAATTGCTCAGAGGAAGGGCTGAACTGCTAACCCAGTCCCTAAAATGCCACCTCAGGGCAGCCAGGGGCCCTCACGGGTTTGTAAGGCAATAGCTCCTAACCCACATGCTCAGCACACTGGCATCTGCTTTATTTTTGTTCCTTCAGTTCTACACGTACTTTCTTATTCTTTCTCTCACTCACTCTGAAAACGTTAAATAAAAGTATACCACCTTCTGACCCACACAGAACAGACCAGAGTACTGCTGTGACCCCCACGGGCTCATGTCCCACTCACTGGTGTCCCTTTAGAGCCTCCCTGGCCTGTTTCACGTTGTTCTAACAAATGCTTCCAGTTAATCTATTTTCTCCTACATTACATGGCTTCAGTGCACAGCTCTCAAGGTCGCACTCTGCAGTCAGTCCCTCAGGAAGGCCGGCTTCCCTTCCCTGGATAATTGGGAAACTCAACTCCTGTCTCTTCAGTCTCTATCTTTCCAGACTGAAGAGTCTCCTTCTTCAAAACCGGCCCTTGGACAAGTCCACCCCTTAGCTGGAAACCCTTCCTTAGCGTGTCCTCCTGGGTAAGATGCTGAGAAGCAGCCATGGTTTTAGCAAAGAAGAGAAGGCATTAAGGTGACATAGTGACCGACTGCCTGCCCAAGATGTGCATACTGTTTCTAGCTGCTTTCCCAGGACGGCACCGGAAGGAACCCGAGTTCTGTGTCGCAGCACCTCCAGCCCCTGACCTTCTGACTCCGCAAGTCACTAGGCAAAACCAGTACGGTCCTGACTGTCCTCAGCTGTAAGCTACGAAAATGGCTACAGATCGGCAGTGGTTTAGAGCCTAGGAGAGACGGTACTGTGTGACGAGCCTGCTGCTGCTTCAGAGCTACAGCCACCCCGGGCTCAAGGTTTCGGGACTGCTGACAAGCATCTGCAGTCCCTTTTGGATGGAGCTGGCAGCTCTGAGCCAGGCCTTCTGAGTGTGCCGGCTGCTCCTGCTGTCAACACCTGCCACCCCCTGTACCTGTCCTGCTGGTGTGGCTACAGCTACCCTGATGCCCAGTAAGCACTTCCCCAGCCTGTGCAGACTGCAGGTCCTGTAGGCCAGGCTTGATTCTGGGAGCCTGTGAATGGCCTCCCCACCCGGAGCAAGCTGCTGACTTCCTCCATGAAGCCCCAACCGCCCCACTCAGGACAGCGGAGACTGCTTACTAGAGCCCGTGGCAGGGACCTGGGGACTGCCCCCATGTAGTGGGACCTGCTCGCCCTTCACCAGGGAGTCTTGCACTGTACTTGGGGAGAAGAGCCGAGAGACAGGGGTAGGCTGGCTGCTTGTGCTGTGGCTGAGGAACTCTGTGACTCCAGAAGCCTATGGAGACACAGGAAGGAGGTCATGTACACCGGCTGAGAGCCACACAAACAGGCCCCACAGGGAGGGATGGACACCAGAGGCCGCCTAGGCTGGCTCTCCTTACCCGGGTGATGGCAGCAGAGGCAATGACCACGTTGGATGGGGACACGGTAGACGCCAGAATCCCTTCTCTCTTCAGAGGGGCTGATGTCATGATCACCTTTTGTGGCTGGCCTGAGAAGGCGGCTGTGGGGATGAAGAGAAAGTGAGGGGCTGACCCTGGAGCTGCTACTGTCAAAACTGCTGAGCTGCACATGGCCAGGAACACCCGGGCATCCCATACCCTGCTGGTGAAGCATGCGGCTCCTTACCAAGGGGCAGGCAGACAAAGCCCCAGGGCATCTGAAATATTTTTGTTCCTTTTTCTTGAAAGAGTCTCACTATAATCCCTCGGAAGAGCTGCCCACAACCATGCGTCCTCAAACCGTGTTTTCATGCTGAGTTCTCATCTTTATTTACTTTAGGATCTATTTTGTTCACTCTGTGTGGTGCATGTGTGTGGGGCTGTGTGCGCGTCACGGTCCACGTGTGGAAGTCAGAGGACACGTGTGGAAACCCATTCTCCCCTTTCACCACATGGACCCTGGGGATCGGACTCAGGTCGCCAGGCTTAGCAGCAAGTGTCTTTACTTGCTGAGCCTTCTTGCCAGCCCAACTTTAGCTTCTTTAAACAAGGTCTCACTGTATAGCCTTGGCTGGCCTGGGACTCAAACCCCAAATCTTCCTCCTCTCAAACGCTGGGTTCACAGGTATGTGTCTGCACACCCAGGTCAGGACTAGACTAATGTTTGAACATACAGAATGGAAAGACAGACTGCACGCTGAATTATCCACGTTGCTCTGTTCCATTTAAATGGGGAAGGAGGTGTCACGAATTTAAAGCCATTGAGAGAGGGAACCATTAGCCCTAGGCCATCCTGGCAGGCTCTAACCCTAACCCAACTCACCTGGAGCAATGCGGGCGCTCTTCAACACCAAGGACACAGGCTCGGGTTTGGGAGCAGGCACTATTTTGGGGGGTTGCTTGGGTCTCACTCCAGTCAAGGACACAGGTTTGGGGTGTATAAACGTTAAATGAGGCTGGGGAGGTCCCACAGCTGTTGGTTGAGGTACAGGTGACAGAGCCAGACCGCAGGGGGATGACGAGGGGGCTGGGTGGTGTGCAGTGATAACCAGACCTTGGCTCTGGCTGAAAGTGGTGGCAGAAGCATCATGGGTTAGAGTGGCCGAGGCTGTGTGGGTGATTACAGGGGTCGACTTGCTGACTCCAGCGAACTTCTGTGGCTGCAGGAAAGCTGGCGGAGCTGAAGGGCTCAGAGTAGAGGCAGGAGGAGAAACCAAGGGCAGTGCCGTCGGGACAGGTGCCGGGGCAGGGCCAGGGGAAAGCAAGGTCATAGTGAGGACAGGAAGGAAGGGCTGTGGGACACTCAGTGGTGGCTCAGAGGGACCAAAGTCTGCAGGTTGAATAAACGGGTCCACAGTCTGGGAAGTGCGTTCACAAGCCTGCCCGTCTGTGGGGTCCAGGGACGGGGATGCAGAGGATGCAATGAGGCTGTTGGGAAGGCTCACGGTGGGAAGAGCTGGGTTTGGCAAGATGTTCCCCTGAGGACGGAAGAGACGGAAGAAACAAAGCTATGACTATATAATCAGCGCTCACTGCTTAGCACTACACAGCACAAAGACTAACTGTGGACATGGGGACTGAGGGGCCAAGGGATGGAAGGGCTATCTCCCAGACCCAACACACTGTCTGCTGGGGAAATGGATCTGTGTCCCCGGGTGTCAGCAGGGGTCTTGTTTCCATTAGGAACTAATGATAACACAGAGCTCAGACAAAGCTGCACAGAAGCCTAGGGATATCTGGTTTCTAGAGTCTGGTCCAGGTCTACCCATGGTCCCTGCCATCTTCTGTTACAGAGCAGAAGCAGCCTAGACCACAGCTGCTCAGGGGTTCTCCCAGGACAGCTCCAAGTATCGACTTCCAGTCAGGCTATCTCTTCCTGAGCGGACAGGTTATGAGGAACCACCTGTGCAGATCTCAGTCTCTACAGAAGAAACGACTATCTGAACTAGGTGGGGAAGGTGCCAGGTTACAGGGTGACTAACTGATTACAGCACCATCTTGAGAGCTCCCCCAGAGCAGAGAACTATGCCTTACTCAATCCTGTAGCCCTAACACCTGTAATTACCTTTTATTAATTGCTGCATAAAGTAAAGACAATACACAACATATTTTTATTAGTGATGCATGTTTTTCTTCTGTAACTAATCTTGTCTTAGAAAAGAGCTCGCTGGGGGCTAGGGAGATGGCTCAGCAGTTAAGAGCACTGGCTGCTCTCCCAGAAGACCTGGGTTCAATTCCCAGCACCCACATGGCAGCTCACAACTGTCTATATAACTCCAGCTGCAGGGCTTCTGACATCCTCACACAGGTATACATGCAAGCAAAACACCAAAGAACACACACACACACACACACACACACACACACACACACACAACCAAAACAACCCCCACCCCTCACAAAAAAAGAAAGAAAAGAGCTGGCTGAACAAGATTTCGTGGGATCTTGACCTTAGGTAGGAAAACAGTTTTGCTGGTATAGTCTCCCACCTGGTAGGGAGTTAAGATGCTCAAAGAGGGTCCCATAACTTCTCTGCATATGCACATGCATGCAGCAGGGATCCAGCAATGGCCCCAGCGTGCTGTCAACTCATGGCCACAGCATTACCCTAGCTCTGGCTGTGAAGTTGACGACAGCCCTGTACCTGCCATGCCTGTGTCCCCAGCTTCCTCTACCTGAGAAGGTGGGCTGCTGGGATCTGGGGCAGGTACTGACGTAGGTGTAGGCAGCATGGAGCCAAAAATGGATCGGCTGGAAGAGAAGAGATCTGAAAAAGAACATGGGAGTCTTTGGAAGTCCATGGGCTTACCGTTTTCTGGAAATGATGGCACATAACCAGGGGTTATGATGGTTCATAACCAGGGCCCTGAACCCCACCTCACCCTTCCCAAAGATGATTTTTTCTATAGAAGGAAGATTCTGACTGGACCATTTGAAATACCAGTGTTCAGACCTGGACAGTGGCAGAGCTCGGGAGCTGACCTAACAACCTCGGGCACTTCCCAGGGAAGTGGCTGTGTCACAGCGCCCTCTGCTGCCGGCCTAACAACCTCGGGCACTTCCCAGGGAAGTGGCTGTGTCACAGCGCCCTCTGCTGTCCAGAGCAGGAGCTGCTCACAGTCACAGCCGAGCGGCTGCTCCCAGCAGGAAGAAAGCACTCAGACTGCTCGCCAGTTTCCTTCCAGTGCCCCGGGAAACCTCCCCAGGCTTGGCAGTTGTTATGAAAAAAGTTTCAGTTTTGAAAAATTCTAAGCCTTTCCTTTACACCCATCTCCAACTGTCCTCTCTACCAGGGGCACCAGTCAGATGTGGGATGGGCAAGGGAGATCCAAGTATCTCGTTCCCCTCTGCCCTCACCCTGGAAAGGTTCAAAGGTGTCCATGAAGTCCAGGTTGGGTTGCAAAGGGATCAGGCCTGGCTGGATCATGTCTGCATTTCCCAAATGTGCTGGAAGAGTTACAAGTGAGAGAGGAGAATCATTTTACCTCAAATAAGGTCAAAGGAAAATATACAACTAGTTTTGGAACAGATCCCCCCGACCCTACCCATTCTGGAATCTTCCAAGAACTTCCTACAGGAAGCTGGCCAGCATTTCTCCATTCTTGGGGGTTTGTGGCCGTTCTTAGATAGACATGTCCTCACCAATCTCAGAAGCCAGGAAAGACAGGCAGAGTAGGATCACCATGAAGCTGTGAGCTACGAGCAGTCCCAACCTTGCACCCCACTCTACATCCCCACAGCCTCTGTCCCTGCTCAGTTTTCAGCTGCGGCCCTGCCCTGAGGACCTGGAGGACTGCAGGCTTCCAGGAGGGACGCCATGAGTGTAGTCCTCATCAGACACATCCCACACTACGAGAACAGTATTGGAAACATTGAACGGGTTCAGATCAGAGCTGCTGCTTTCTCACAGTGGAACTAAGAGAAAAATGGCCACCCCTGCCAGGCTCCACCTCCAGTCTCTCTCACACAACTGCACAGGACCTCAGACAAGGGGCTTGGGCAATCCTTCTCTTTTCCCTTGCTAGCCTAAATAAGTGCCAAGCTCAGAGGTGCCCTAAAGAAAGCCTGGCCTAGAGGAATCTTCCCAGAGAAGCAAGCCAGCTGTCCAAGGACAGAGACTAGTACCTATTTCCCGCGGGTTGGGCCAGGCCACTGGTTGGTGTGAAGAAAGTGTGGAGAAGAGGGTGTCACTGAATTCTGACATGAGCATGTCTGTGTCCAGCAGTGAGTCCTCCTCCATGGGGACTGGGATTTTCCAACCATCTCCATGTTTGTGCCAATAGAGCATGTCATCATCCTGGCCAGCAGGGGAAGAAGAGTCAAGAGGCAGTTGGATTTATTATCCTCCGTCCTGGCACTCATTAAAGGGTTGCTTCGTCAAAGAGGCAAGAGAGTGGAGGCATTCAGAGCTACTCCCTTAGCCTACCCAGCAGAGTGCGCCTGCTTCCTGCAGGACCTCCACCTGCAGGACCTCCACCTGCAGGACCTCCACGGGAGATGGAGCTGCTGCTGGGTCTGGCCTTCTACTGTAGGACTCACTAGGGTACAGAAATCCCATCTTGTCAAGACAGGGCTCCCGAGCTCACTTACCTGGGCCAGACTCGAGAGGTCTTCATCCTTGTGTTGCTGCAGCTGTGGGCAAAGGGGGCAAGTGAGGCAGCCACAAAGAACCCTGGGTGCCCTAACTTCGCCTCCGTGTATGCCAGGGAGCTGTATGGGAAGCGGGAGGTTGGGGAGTGGGATCCCGCTGGCTGCCATCCCATGAACGGGGGCCCAAAGGAGGAAACAGCCCTCTTCATGGCTGAGGAAACCACAGCCACTGCTTGGTGTTGGCTACAGCATTCCCATATCATGCTCCAGGACTGCTGGGGCAGCTGTGGAGCCCAGGGCCTCAGGCCACATTCTGAATACTGTTCCATCTCTGGCCTACCCAACCCCTGCCCCAGAGCTTCCAGAACACACTCCTTGGGGAGCGCTTGCCAACATATACCCTTTTCTTGAAGTAGGTCCTCCACTTATGGTACTCCCGGATCACAATCTCAATGCGACTCTTCCAGTATTTGCCCTCTGTGGTGATGGCCTACAACCAAGAGGCCGAAATGAAAAGCAGGTCTTGGGTGGTGACTCAATCGCAGCCCATGAGTACCCAGTATCTATCACTGAAGAGGCCTCAGGTGGGTCTCAGGTCAGAAAGCCCCAATGCTGCTTCAGAGACGACAGCTTCACTCCCTGGGCGCCTCCTCTCCGCTGAGCTTCAACCTGGACCCTAGCCAAAAATGTCTCTCCAGCACCCCAACACCAAGGGTGACTGCACACGGTACTCAGAGAGGAGCGGGGAGCTGCTTCCTCCGTGCCTGAGGATGCTACGGAAACTCACAAGTGGCCTGCAAATGCCCCCTTCCAGCAGCACCTGCCATGCTCTCAAAGTGTGAAAAGAGGGCTTGGGAGAAGGTAAAGGCGCCTGCCATCAAGCCTGACGACCTGAGTTCGATCCCTGGGACCACATGGTGAAAGGCAACGACTCTCAAAAGTTGTCCTCTGACCTCCACACGTAAGCTGTGACACATGCATACACACACACACACACACACACACACACACACACACGAGAAAACAAATAATCTAGTTTTAAAATTTTTAATTTAGTCTTTTGGGGAAGGAGGTATAGCTCAATGGTATAACACTTGCCCTCTTCAGGCATGTAAGAGATCCTGGATTCTATCCTTAGTACCAAATAATAAAACAAAATACAAAAATAAAATAAACCACTCTTTCTTCAACCTCTTTTCATCCCATTTTTTCAGAGAGTGTCTCATTTGGTCAGGCTGGCCTCAAACTCCCTATCTAGCAAGAATGACTTAGAACTCTGATTTTGGTGCCTCCACCTCCCACACGCACGCACGCACTGCAGGTTCGGACACCACACCCAGTTTATGTGGTGCTAGAGACGGAAGTGAGGGCTTGGTGTGCTAGGAGAGCACTCCACCAGCTGAGCTGTATCCAGTGAGAGCTGAAGAGCACTGACTTCTAACTTTCCTGAGTGGTTGTGTATGTGCTCTGCTTTATCTGCTACGGAGCCAGCCTTCCCCGACTAACTCTCAGAAGAAACACCAATTTTAACTGAAAGCAGAGAATGCGGCCCCCCACGGTCAGCTTGTCTAGACAGTCTCCTGGAGGCTGGGACAGCGGGAGGCCACATCAACTGGAGCACAGCTCAGGCTCCCCTACTCCACACAGCTTCTCCCGCAGAATGTGGCCCTTTGGTGGGTTGTTTCCAGCAGGATTCCCAGCACCCCCTTCCCTCCGGCCCTCTTCAGTCACTTGCTGGTAAGCACCTCTGGCCTGCGGTGCTCATCTACGTCAACAGAGCCGTCCAGTGGGGTGACAAAGTGGCACACAGGGTTCTTGCGTTTCTCCAGATCTGGGTTGGGAGGAGAGAGAAGACACCCTAAGACCCTGAAGGAACTCTAACCCGAACTGCCACACCCGGAAGTGGTCTTCCCTTCTTCTGCTGGACAAATGTAGAGCTCTGAGAAGTAAGAGCAGCAGCATGCAGGCCCAAGGTAAAGAATGCCAGTGATATCTAAGTAAGAAATAGAGCTGCTCATCAACACAAAGGCAGGAGAGTCCGCTCTGCTCCTCAAGCCCGCATCCCCCCATCCTCAAACCAGCCAGGAATAAGAGCTCTACAGTGGCACCCATGTCTTCCTAACCTGCTAGAAACAGAAACTGCTCTGTGGCTCTTCCAATGTCACCTCTTGGCTACATTCTCCCAACTCTCTTGAAAAGAACCCCTCACTCCTTAGGGCCCAAGTACCCAGCATGCACTATACACACTGTGGTCAGGGACACGTCTGTCCCTCCAGACTCTAGGCTTTGTTGGCTGACTCTGCCTGATGGCTGGTGAATGCCCTGGTCCCTGGAATGTATTATCATTTGGTTTCCTAGCACAGGCTGCTCCGGAAATAGTTTGCTATAGACATCTTTTAAGAGCAGGCTATAGACTAAAGTGCTCAGGCCTCCAAGATGCGGAGCTCTGACACTGCACACCCCCTGCCAGGCTGACAACACACTTACACTGCATGTACCATGCCCGCCAGATGGCGTTGTTGAGCCGGATCTTGTCCCGCCACTGGAGCTTCAGGCCCTTGAAGTTTTTCCACTTTGGAGACACTAATTTCCCACTGGAAAGCAAGACAAAGAGGAAAGAGTCAGCAGCTTTTCAGAAAACAAAAATGAACCCAATCATTCCGGATGCCAGAACCCTGGGTTGATCCATTACAAGGGAGGCCTGATGAACAGTCACTCCAGGATTTCCTTAGAGCATACGGGGAGAGCGGGCCATGACAATACTCAGGCTTAGAGGACATGCTGCCATGGGGGGGGGGGGGGTCAGACTTGGGGTTTGTGCAGACTTGGGGCTCCTGCTTACCCTTGAAGTTTCTCATAACCAGACATTAAACGACATGCTGCCAGGTGTGGTGGCATCCATCTTTAATCCCAACACTCAGGAGGTAGAGGCAGAGGACTGTGAATTCAAAGCCAGCCTAGGCTGCTATCAACTGACTGGAAACCAGGCTCCTTTTGCCAGGGCTTGGCTCACTTCTGTTCTCAGTCACCACTGGCCCATCTCAAGCCATCTGAGAAAGTGATTCTTCTCAGCTGCTCAGAGCTGGCAGCTGGCACAGCACCTGGGAAACTAAACTACCATGAAGGCTGTGACACCAGGGAGCTCATGTTGCCCGTTATCAGCCTAGTCTGTGAGTGCTTTCAATTCACTGTACAAGAACTTTTTTTAGATTTATTTTTAAGTCTGTGTGTGTGTGTGTGTGTGTGTGTGTGTGTGTGTGTGTGTGTGTGTCTTATGTGTGGGTATCCATGGAGGGCAGGAGAGGGATTTAGATCTCCTGGAGCTGGAGTTACAGGTAGTTGAGCCAGCTGACGTGGGTGGTGGGAACTGAACCCGGGTCCTCTGAAAGAGTATCAAGTACTCTTAACCTCTGAGTCATCTCTCCAGTACCCAATTCTAGAAGAAATCTGAGGTATACTCTTACAACTAAAGACAGCACTGACGGGGGCTTTGAGACCAGTCTTGAGATGCCCATGACCTTTGCTCGGGGTCTGACACATGCTCCTTTCCTCTTTAAAGAACTCTCCCTCCCTGGCTCCCACTCTGCCTTCAGACACTGCGTCAACACCACCTGCTCTGGGCCAGTGCTGGCCTCTCCTAGGCTGCTCCCTCTGATGCCTTGAGACAGTAAGGCACTATCTTTAGTTCACATGGGTACTGAAGAGCATCTGTCTGATGGCAGGTCACAGCCCTACCCCTTCTCCAAACCTACTCGGACAGAACCGATGAGTGGCAGAGTCTTTAAAAGAGGTGCCAGAGCAAGACACTCAGTGAATCCGAAAGCTTGCCATGGAAGGAAAGTCCCCTGCTGAATGCCCGGCAGAACTTTCCTCCCCTCCTCCCACACCATCAGGGCCCAGGCTTTGGATCATGTCGGACAGAAAGCTGTGGCCCCAGGAGCTCAAAGACTGCTCAGCCATTAAAAGGTAATTGCTGCTGTTCTTGCAGAGGACCAGCGTTAAGCTTACAGGACCCCCATGGCGGCTAACAACAGCCTAACTCCGGTTTCAGGGTATCAGATGCTTGTTCTGGCTTCCACAGACACCAGGCATGCAATAAACCATTTACAAACATACACGTAAAACACATACAAATAAAACTGTTTTGAAAAAAGATCAAAAGAGAGCCGTGACCCACCCCTAGAGAGTGTCCCAGCACATCCTTTCTTTCCTTTTTTTGATTTTCGAGACAGGGTTTCTCTGTAAAGCCCTGGCTGTTCTGAAACTCACTCAGTGCAGGGGCTAAAACCGAAGCTAAGACCAAGGAGAAGAGGGAGGGTCCCCACTGCTCCTGCCTGGCTCGCCACTCCGCTGAGGGAACACAAATGGGGCCAGTCCAGACAAGGCTGCAGACAGGGGTCAACAAAGTCACCCCTCCTTCCCATCCTGCGCAAGGCCTCCAGCAACTCCAGGCCTGGCTGGCATGCGGTTCTATTACAAATGAAAGTAAGGAGCAAGACTAAACTAGACTACAAACTCCTTTTCTATAACTGAAACTCCTTCCTGGTGAAGCCAGGATTCCATGGCTGTGCCACACGCTCAGCAGAACCAGAATCTGACTGAGTACTAAGTACCTCAGAGATGGCTGCAAAGGACCTACAAAGAGCTGTGATGGGCCCCGGGTCCCAGGAAGAAACAGATGCTAGGGCCCTGTCAATATCTGTGCTGAATTAATCACACGCTGACTTACCAATCCTTCCCCCACCCCGCCCCACCCCTCCCCGAGACAGGGTTTCTCTGTGTAGTTTTGGTGTCTGTCTTGGATCTCGCTTTGTAGACCAGGCTGACCTCAAACTCACAGAGATCGGTCTGGCTCTGCCTCCTGAGTGCTGGGATTAGAGGCTCACGCCACCACCACGGCCCGGCCTGACCTTACCGATCTTACCTCTGCTGTGTACCTATGGAAAAGAGGGCAGTGTGCTATGACAATCTTTCTCCATCAGACTACATGGCACCTTCAGGTAGGTATCATGACGGGCACAGAAGATAGAGAGACAGATACTGAGCTATAAACAGCGTGAGGATCCGCTGGTTCTCCCCCACTGCTGGCTGAGACCTTTCTCTTGTTCAGGATACTTAGGGCAAATACAGTCCGACTTTAGCAGGAACACAGACTTCTCAACTTCCACCATCAAGTTTCTGTAGCACCTCTACGGCCAGCAGATGGCACTATAGACACATACAGAAACTAGTCAAAAAGCAAACCCCAAACCTGTCCGGTCCACAGAACGGATGACGGACAGGTCCTACAGCATTGCTCATAGTTACACAGTATCAAAGGTCACAAACGGCGAAGAGAGTGGGGATACAGCTCAAGTATTACACAGTTCTGTCCATTGCTTTCCTACTGGGCCCTTGGCCCCTCAGAGGGAAGGGGAGCTGTCTATACAGGCACCCTTCTTGTACTGCAAGTCTGGTTTCCCAGAAACCCAGGCAAAGCTGCTCCAAAAGACTCCACAAGGCAGCTGCGGGCCAGCCACTCCATGAGAGAGAGGAGAGCAAAAGCAAGCGTTCTGATCAGACTTCTGCTTCCCACAGTGACCTACAAGGACGGCTCTTTCAGACAGCCCAAGCCTCAGCCTTCTTTAAAAACATACCCAGAAACACTACAGAAGATGTGTGAGATCGCTGGCCTCTTCCCAGCACCGGGAAGCTTCTCCCAGCCCATACTTCGGACATCTGTCCTGTGTGTCCGAGCCTCGACTCCAGGAACACTTACTTACAGGTACTCGGCCCCACCCCCACCACTGAACCGGCCGCCTGGGGTCTAGCTCTGACTCATCTTGGGACTGCAGGCGAGTGCAGGCCTAGAGGTGCTTTTAAACCCAGTTATTCAACAAAGGCTAATGTTCCCGTGCAGAAGTCTTCATACACTCTGCCGCTGGCTGCCCCCTTCCTAGAAGGAGGGTTCCTGACACAAAACAGGAAGTTCACAGGACAACAAAGGCCCCTCTTACATTCTGTTGTATGGAGCTAGCAAACCATGAACTCTTCAGCGGTCTGGCAAGAGACTGCTTCAGAATGAAAATTAAAGTGCAAGCCTCAAAAAGAAGGCTCTGGATAATCAAGAAAACAGGGAGGGCAGAAGTGGGTCGTGGACTCTGCTCGCTGGGGTGGAATTAGACACTGACTCTTGCTCAAGCCTCTCTAAGAGGAAGCAAACAGAACGAGCACAGGCTCCGATTACAGCTCTAGGTCCATTCATCTGTTCAGTTCAACCAAATTTCACTTCTTCACTGTTCCTGATGTTTCCAGGAGGAACAGCCACTGTAACACACCCCCAACCCTAACTTGTCCTCTGCCTCACCAGTATAAAAGGAACCAGTCACAGATGGTCAGGTCTGACCTCTCCTTTCCTGCCCATGCTCACCCTGGTTGGCTACTGACCAAAAAACAAAACAAAACAAAAAACACACACACACACACACACACACACACACACACACACACACACCAGCTGGTGACTCGCTTACAATCCCATCCTCAGTGTGATTAGCAATAAAGGTGTTTGCTTGTTTTTGTTTTTTTCGAGACAAGAGTTTCTCTGTGTAGCTTTGGTGCCTGTCTTGGATCTTGCTCTGTAGCCCAGGCTGGCCTCAAACTCAGAGATCCGCCTGGCTCTGCCTCCCGAGTGCTGGGATTAAAGGCGTGCACCACCGCCACTCGGCTAAAGGTAATATTTTGACCATCATCTGGTAGCTCATTTTATTTATTTATTCACTAGTTTTTTTCTTTGAAGTCTGGAGGCTTAAGTACAAGTCTAGATACTCCATATGAGATTTCCAGTTCGCAACTCTTCCTATTTTCCTGAATATCAATGGGCAGGCTTCACCAACACACATGCTGCTCTGGAGAAGTTGGGTGATTCCAGAGAAAAAGTCCTGCAGAATCTGATACTTGACTCAACCCCAGGAATGAGTTATTTGCCTATTCTGCCTGTTACCTAAAGAGAAGCCCTACTTACTGACAAGTTCCCAGGGGGCTACTTTAGAGTAACTACGCAGTATGAACATGCTTCTGAGAATCACCAATTTAGAAGGGCCTCCAACACCCAAGAAGACAAAACACACAGAAATAGTATCACAAACAGATAAAAAAAAAAATCCTTGTTGTATTCTTAATGAAATAATTTCCAACTACAAGAGATACAGACAGGCTCTTCAAAGTTTACAGAGACAGTAGGTGGGAAGGGTCAGAAGAACAGTAATAGCTACAATTTTCCAAAGCAGCATATGGGTGTGGGGGTGTGGGAAGAATGAGCTTAAAAAAAAAAACAAAAACCCTTCAATTTCTTTTCCTTTCATATGTGTGATAAAATACGTAACAAAATTTATAGTTTTAACCATTTTAAAATACGTTCAGTGCCAGTAATAACATTCACACCCTGTGCAGCCATCGTTACTATCTAGTTCCAGAACCCTCCCTGCCATCCTCAAACTGCCGGGCCTATTTAGTGCCCGTCTTAGGGTTCTGTTGCCGTGAAGATACCATGACCATGGCAACACTGAGTGGGGGCCAGCTTAGAGTCCAGAGGTTCAGTCCACTGACATCTCGGTGGGAAGGCAGACATGTGCTGGAGAGGCAGCCAAGAGTTCTGCATCAGGATCGGCAGTGAACAGGAAGAGAGAGTGACACGGGGCCTGGCTTGAGCATCTGAGACCTCCACCCCATGACACACTTCCTCCAACAAAGCCACACCTCCTAATAGTGCCACTCCCTATGGGCCTGTGGGGGCCATTTTCATTCAGACTACCAAAGTCTCCATTACCTCTTCCCTCAGCAACTGGAAACCACCAAATCTGTTCCCTGTTCCACACTCTTGTCTATTCTGGACACTTCATATGAATGGGATTGTTCAGTATATGGCCCTCAATGTCTGAATTCTCTTAAAATACCATTCTCAAGGTTCACCTGCACTGCAGCAATTATAGAGCATCCTTTCTTTTCATGGCTGAATCCCATCCCTTCCTACAGCTACAGCTAGAGGTGGAGCTCAGTAGTAGAGCACTTATCTAGTATACTCAAGACCTTGGGCTCCTAGTACTGCCACCGGGAAAGAAAAAAAAAAAAAGGAAAAGGAAAAAACAAAGAAAGAGTCTATTCTTTGGTGTTGTAGAATGCTGTCCTCTGGGCTCAGCATGGCCCTCAGAAATCTGAGTGGCTGTGACTTTCTGCACAAGGTCCTCACAAGATCGAGCCCATTAACGTTCCCCTTAAAGAAAGGGCAATTGGGGAGGCTTACAAGGCAGTGCACAAAGGGCCCAGGGAGGGCTCACGAGGTGGCACTGCAGACCCCCCAGTCCCTTCCATTCCCTGAGGAGTGGGGTGGGGGAAGCAGGCCGTTTTTTGGTGGTGTGGCCACTCTAAGTATCTCCAACCAAACTCATCACTTGACAACGCGCATGTGAGCAGAATCACATCTCCTGCTCTGTCATCAGCGCCCCATCTAGGGTGATAAACATTTGTTTACATTTCCCAGCAAAAGCCACGCAACGTATGAACAGACTGCATTCTGTTTATCCATTCATCTTCTAGTGAGGGACTATCTCAATACCTTTGAGATACAGTAATTAGTATTGCCAGAAACAGACAGAAACAGGTGTCTCCCTAGAAGACTCAAGTGTTCAAGTCCTGCTGCCCAACATAGCAGGGTCAGAGCTGGGCCTTTGGGGCAATGACTGGATCTTGAGGACTCTGTCTCAATCACTGGATTAATCCACTGATAAAAAGTTAGAATCTGATGGCATTGCTGGGAATTGATGAAAATTAAGAGGGAATGTCTAGGGGGCTGGAGAGATGGTTCAGAGGTTAAGAGCACTTACTTTTCTTCCAGAGGACCTGAGTTTGGTTCCCAGCACCCACATGATGGCTCACAACCATTTGTAACTCTAGTTCCAAGGGATCTGATGCCCTCTTCTGACCTTCACGGGCACCAGGCACACATGTGGTACATAGGCATACAAGCATGCAAAACATCCATATACATAAAATAAAATTTAAAAATTCAAAATGAGGAAGTGCCTAAATCAGTGGTTCTCAACCTTCCTAATACTGCGACCCTTTAATACAGTTCCTCATGCTGTGGTGACCCCCACCATAAAATTATTTTAGTTGCCACTTCATAACTGTCATTTTGCTATCTTATGAATTGTAATGTAAATATTTGTGTTTTCCTATGGTCTTAGGCGACCCCCATGAAAGGGTTGTTCGACCTCCAAAAGGGTCATGACCCACAGGTCGGGGTCCACCGGTCTACATGGAGGAAAGTGATCTGGAGAAACCCCAGAAAGACCCTGTCCTCAGCCTCTTTCTGTCTCTTTGCACCCTGGCCACCACGAGGTGACCTTTGCTCCACCATGTCTTTCCAAACCTCTGGAAAACCTGGACCAAGCTGAGCATTTCCAAGCCAGTTCAGGACAGGGAAGAGGGGGCTCATCCCTGAACTGCCATTGAGGACAACGATAGACAAAAACAATTGAGTCTTCCTGACGTGCAAGCTGACAACTGTCTCTTCACACTATATGTACATTCCTTTAAGCCAAAATCCCTCCTGCAGGAGTTAATGCTGCAGGTCCATTTAAACATGAGTACAAAGCCATAAAGGAATAGTAAATTGTAGGAAAAGGTTGGAAATGAAGTACATGTTCAATAAAAAAGGTTAATTAAAACACAAGTATATCTACATAGTTGAACATTCTGAGGTAATCTAAAAAACATAAATGTGTTGATATATAATGCTGGTATTTAGGCAAAAATCTATACGGGGCACTGTTAAATGAAAACAAAACCAGCAATGAATTATACAGTATGCCTTCGTTTTTAAAACCATGCTGGGTATTGACCCCAGGATCTTATGCAGGTGCACTTCCACTCAACTACACATCATGGTTCTATTTGTTTTTGTTTTTAAGATTTATTTATGTGGTCAGGCTGTGGTGGCACATGCCTTTAATCCCAGCACTTGGGAGGCAGAGCCAGGCGGATCTCTGTGAGTTCGAGGCCAGCCTGGTCTACAGAGCAAGATCCAAGACAGGCACCAAAACTACACAGAGAAACCCTGTCTTGAAAAAAACAAACAAAAAGATTTATTTATGTGTATATGTGTATGTCTGTGCATGTGTGCATGAGCACGCATACACACACACACACACACACACACACACCACACACACACACACACAGTAGAAGAGGGAGTCAGATTCCCTGGAGCTGCCTCTAGTGGGTGCTGAGAACTGAACTCAGGTCCTCTGTAAGAACAGCAAACTGTTAACCACTAAGCTGTCTCTCTAGGTCTCCAGATACACGGGTGTGTGTGTGTGTGTGTGTGTGTGTGTGTGTGCGCGCGCTAATTAATTAGACATAGGAATGCATTATTTTTTAAAGTAAGGATAAAAGTCCAGGCACAGGCCATGACCTTACAGGCTTCTAGTCAATCACAGAAGGCAATTAGCCACACAGAGAGATAAACTTGTCACAAACCCAGGTGGGCAGTTAGTGGTTATTAAACGCTGCCTTTAAGGAGGAGCTGAGGGATAATGTTCCATCTTGTCTCTCCTCCAGTCTCCAACTCTTTTTCTTCAAAGAGTCATTTCTGTTGGCTTGTCCTGGGATCTGGGCTTGATCCAGAGGCTATTGGAGCCAAAACTAACAGGGCTGCAGAGGGACAAAGGCTCATTGAGGACCAGGACATGGGGACCAGTTACCCTGAGTATAACGCAGAATCATCCTGGCACCTTGTAGCCACCTGTCCAGCAGAGGCACCTTCCATAGAAGCCAGGGAGATTCCCAGAGCCACCCTGTGTGTCTGAAACTCATCTTCCTGGGTCACTTGGAATCCTTACTTTAAAAATGAAGTATAAGTGCTGTGGAGAAGTCCTGAGGCAGCAGGGCAGGAACACGGAGTCCAGACCTGTCCTACCTCAAGGGCGAGAGTACACAGGTGTGCTGGAACACATGGGTGAAGACAAGCTCACATGTGCTAAAATATTTGTGAGGATTTCTGTTTGTCCTTATATGGCAGGAGCAGGAAATTAGCATTTCCACAAGCACAAAAAGTACGGCAACCTCAGTGAAAACTAGACAGTCTGCCTAGCCAATGGCATGATCTCCCTCCATCCCTTCACCCTGTCCTTTTTACTGACCTGTGGTCTTGTCCTCCACATGGAGACAGACTACCCCAGACTCATACCACTTCCAAGCAAACGCAGAGAGCACAGAGGCTTGAGGGGCAGGTGAGATGGCCAGTGGTGGAGTACGTGCCTAGAAAGCAGAGCGGTCCATTTCTGAACAAATCACCTTCTACGACACGGTGATTCTATCCCCTGACTGGGAGCACTGGGTGGATCACACACAGGTGTGGGTTTGGCACAGAGCAAGGGCTGTTCCTGTTTCTGGGGGCATTACATTCTGGCCCTTACTGGACTCACAGCTCAGCACCACTTAAAAGTCACAGTCAAACGTTCATGCTAGAGGTGTTGCTCAGTGATGGAGCATGTTTTCAGCCTGTACACGACTCTAGGTTCAGTTCCGAGTAAGAGAGTTGTGGGAGGCTTATGTACCAGGAAAGTAAATTTGAACTTAGAACCCTGGGTGCTCCTAATTCCTCTAGAATAGGGACAGAACCAGTCTTGGGAGGGGGGGGGGGGCTCAGTTTGTATCATTTGTTAAATAATTTAGTAATTAATTCACTCTCTGTAAGGCTGGGTGTGACATGAGTCCCTGTAAATCTAGCACTCAGGAGGTTCAAGCAGGAAGATTACCATGAGTTAGAGGCCAGCATAGGCCACATAAAGCCAATAGTTTCAAGCAGGAAGATGACCATGAATTGGAGGCCAGCATAGGCCACATAAAGCAAATAGCAAGCCAGACAGGTACAGAGCAAGACCAAAAAACAAAACAATAAAAAATCTCAAGGTGAGGTCTTAGAAGCTGGCTCAGCAGATAAAGGCGTTTGCTATCACTAAGGACCTAGGTTTCATCTTCGGGACTCATAACTGAAGAAGAGAACTGAATCCTAAAGTTGTCCTCTGACCTCTACTTTTGTCATGGCACACATGCACACATACCCCACCCCGAACACATAATAAATAAATGTTATTTTTAAAAAATCTTAAAACCTACCCGTGTATTTAGCTGTGCATCTGTTTCATTTAGGAACGCCTTTTCAGGCCCTCTGTCCACTGAGATGTTAGTCTTTTTCCTATTTGTAAACCTATAGTAATAATTACCATTTGTGAAGTTTCTACGAATGTTCCAGCTAGCTTCCCCCCACTCCCCTTCCCCTTCTATTCTGAGCTGGCGATTTTAACCAAGTCCTCGTGCACAGTAGGAAAATCGTCCCACCGAGCTGGCTACACACCCCGCCTGGATTTCTGATGATCTCTATTTTCAAAGCCGTTTTAAAAGGCTCCACATTTGTACAGTTAGATCTACTGGCCATCACCATTCCTCTTACTGCCCCCCTCGCTGCTCACCTGCCCCACTCAGAGATTTACTTGTTCCATTTTTACACTCGCCAACTTGATAGCCCTCTGATCTGTTTTTGTTTATTTCTTCCTCACTTGTTTTTGGTTTTTCAAGATAAGGTTTCTCTGTGTAGCCCTGGCTGTCCTAGAACTCACTCTGTAGACCAGGCTGGCCTCAAACTCACAGAGATCTGCCTACCTCTGCTCCTAAGTGCCAGCATTGCCCAGCTCTTTTTGGTGTTTTTAAATAAAATTTTATTACTGTGCGTGTAGTGTGTAGGTGGGTGGATGTTGCCATGGCATTTTCCCAGAGGTCAAGAACCCTGGTCAAGACACTCAGTTTTCTCCTTCACAGTTGGGTGGGTTCCAGGAATCAATCTGGAGTCACCAGGCTTGTGCAGCAAGCACCTTCATCCACTGAGCCATCTTGCCAGCCCAGAGATTAGTTTTCACTTTTACCTTTTTAAAATCTTTTCAATTTTGTCAATTTTTTTTAATTTTTTTTTTTTTTTTTTTGGTTTTTCGAGACAGGGTTTCTCTGTGTAGCTTTGCGCCTTTCCTGGAACTCACTTGGTAGCCCAGGCTGGCCTCGAACTCACAGAGATCCGCCTGGCTCTGCCTCCCAAGTGCTGGGATTAAAGGCGTGCGCCACCACCGCCCGGCTAATTTTGTCAATTTTTAAAAAATATTGAATATCCACATCGAATGAAATATCAAACAACAGTGAACGTTGTAAGAAGACAAGCAAAACTGGGCGATTTTACCACTCAGAGCACTGTTCACATTTTAGAGAGAAGGCATGGGAAAAGAGCTGCAATGCACGTGCGCAGGAAGACCATCCTAAGTTCAAAGTCAGCCTGGGCTACATAGTGAGTTCTAGAATAGCCTAAGACACAGCAAGATCCAGTCTCAAAAAAACAAAACAAAACAAAAACCCACAAAATCTTTCGTAGTAAAGAAGGCTGGGGGCTGGAGAGATGGCTCAGAGGTTAAGAGCACTGCTTGCTCTTCTAAAGGTCCCGAGTTCAATTCCCAGCAACCACATGGTGGCTCACAACCATCTGTAATGAGATCTGGTGCCTCTTCTGGCCTGCAGGGACACATGCAGGAAGAACACTGTATACATAATAAATAAATAAATCTAAAAAAAAAAAGAGAGAGAGAGAGAAGGTTGGGCTTTTGGGTAGCGATTCCAGGCCCTTGGAATGATCTGGTTGATATGAGTGCTGGGTTTGCCTGAGGCTTTAGCCACATAACTATGTAAGTGCCTCGTCATGGAGGCTTTGGAGTGAGGACTATCAATCAGTTTCAAACTCCAGAGGGGCAGGTAACTGAAGGTACTGGTCACAACACTGGAGGGGCTGGAGGTGAAAAGTCAGCAGGAAAAACTGTTCTTTGATAACTCTAGGTTTTGCTCTGCTTTGGACAGGGTCATTACTACTAATTACGACTAGCCTGGAATTCCTGCCACAGCTTCCCAACAGTCTGATAATAATCTGAATCCTTCCCCCAGCAACAAACTGTAACAGTAATAGTTCTCAGTGCGTTCTCTGGGTCCTTCTAGAGAACCAGTCAGGACAGCTTTGCAAGTTCTACGATGCTGATTAGGCATTCTTAAAGTCAGCCTTGTGAACTGTTCCCTCTAATTTTACATATTTATTGAATTACAGATATGTAGTGGGTAGCTATTTAAGACACTCTGTTTGGAAGTTTGTCTTCTTCCTGGTGCATAATGGCCTGCTGGGCAAAGAACTGCCCTTACCTCAACTGTTGACAGTACGAATGTTGTCCTTTCTGGACGAGCAGGATACAAGGTAAAGTGACTACTGAACTCTGCCAAGACAGGGTAAGATGGTCTTTCAGAATTCCTCCTTCTGAAAATGGTCTGTCAGATACTTAGGCCTGTAGTCAAATTGGATGCCCCAATGATGCTGAGAAACTTTAGGTGACTGTCCAGGCTGCCAGCTGTCTCTGTCTATTCTCATAACATTTCTGAAAGTTGCTTGCGTGCATTTCCCGTTTTCTCAGGAATTATTATATTCCTTCTCAGGTCTTTGACGGGGTTGAAGACTAACAGTTACAATTACAATCTTCTAGTATCTTAGCTAGAACACACTAAGTACTAGATACAGCTTCTTCAGGATATGACAGTTTTTTGAATAATCTCTCTAACATACTGTTTACCTATGTTCTGGACATTTCAGGATTTTAGTATGAGTCTCTCATTTGACGTTGCTCTTGTTGGCTGTAGTTCCATTTGTTTATGTCATTACCCTTTATTTCTCCTTGATAATCATTCCTATTGTATATAGTTCTGTATTAGGTTAGAACTCTCTTATTTAGACTAAAGGGGGAGATGCAGTGGCAGCTGTTGGAGCCGTGCCCTGAAGCCCCGCCCCTAGTGAGGCAGCTGTAGCTGTTACATTTGCCCATGACTTTGAGGTACCTGCCCCTGGGGCATGGCCACGGGGACCCTTAAGACCCGGGACGCATGTATGCCCTCTCTCTTGGCTACCTCATGGTTCTGGATGCTGAGATCTTGGACCAAGCCGTGGGACATAGCTCAGCTTTCCAGGACCCTACAATAAATCTCCTGTGGTTGTGAGTTTATCCCCAAATAAATTCCTTTGATCGTTAAATAGACTCTGTGGATTAATCCCATTACATATATTCAGATAAAAATGTAATATATGAACAAACTTGTCTAAACATATGAAATAATGCTTTACTTTTGTTATTTTTGAGTGTGTGGGGTGTTAGTTTGGGCTTTTTATTTTGTTTGGCTTTTTGAAACAAGGTGTCACTATGTAGCCCTGGCTGGCCTCAATTTTGGCAATTCTCCTGATGAGGACCATAATGCTCAGTTCATTGATTTGTTTCATAACTCAATTTTCACTTGTATGTCATATCTCACTATACCAATAAATATTCTTTTTATCAGTTATAGAATATTCCTATCTACATATTTGCCATAGTCTATTTAACAACTCTCCCACAGACAGAGGCTTAGATGAACAGATTTTGCTACTATCAGCAATGCTGTGATGAATATTCCAGTATTTATACCTGTATGGGACTATATGACTTATCTCTAAAGTTTATTAATTCTTAGAAATGTGTCAGAGATGCAGCTAAAAAAAACAAAAATCAAAAATTCTGTTTCTGTTTTTTCTGTGGTACTTTAAAACTTTCCCTACTTTAGTATTCAGTCGGAGCCTCCAACTTGCCCTCCAGCCTGCCCTCCAGCTTGCCCCTGCACAGTCTGGGAAGGCCATTCCCGTCTCTCTCTTTCCAAACCCCAACTGCTCAAGAGTCTCTGAACAAAGGGAGGGCACCCAAAAGCCCAGTTTCGCATTCCTGGCGGCTCCTGCGGCTTCCTCCTCCCCTGAAGACGCAGCTGCCCACGTCCCCACCTAAAGCGCTCAGCTTTTGACCATACTTGGGCACAAACCCAGCTTGTGGTGGACACATCAGCACCCTTCATCCACAACCTGTATAATCTCCCCGCTTTAGTTCAGGCATGCGGCTTCTCCAGCCTCTAGGACTGGAGAACCCACCGGGGAATTGCTTTGCTCAAATACACCTGTTGTTATACTTTTTCAATTCAGCTTGATCTGGCTTACTGCATAGGCAGAAAAAGCTATTATTGGGGGCCAGAAAACCTATTATTTAGTACTTCCTATTTTTGGTTGTTTGTCTTTTTGTTTGTTTTGAGAGAGGGTCTCACATAGCCCAGGCAGGCCTCAAACTCATACGTAACTGAAGATGATCCTAAACTCCAGATCTTCCTCCCAAATACCAGGATTATATGTATGAGTTATGAGTGGTTTCCTTTTAGTACTTTCATATCTTAATTTTTTTTAACATTAACTCTTGGATGCATGTGGAATTTAGTTGGTGGGAAAACGGAGGGATCATGCTTAAATTAGTAATTCTTAGCAATGTAATAAGTCATTCAAGGTTCCCTTCTTAATCCAGCATTTCATCCTCATGCACACCACCTTCCCACATACTACCTGGGCCCATTTCTGGAAGTGCTCCATTGCTTATGACAATTGGACATATGGGTTGTTTTTGTTGTTGTTTTGAGTCAGTTTTACTATGTAGTCTTGGGTGGCCTGGAACTCACTATATAGACCAGGCTGGCCTGAAACTCACAGAGATCCTCCTGTCTCTGCTCCCGAGTGCTGGGACTAAAAGTGTGAACCACTGCGCCCTGCAGAACATGTTTTTAATGATTTCACTGTTTACATGTCATTCTGATTAACGGAAAGAAGGTAAAATCATCGTGGTTCTTTTTCCTGTCCTTGTTTGCTCATGACAGTGCCTCCCTGCAGTCTAAGCTGCCCTCGGACTGTGGCCGCTCTGCTGCCTGAAGTTTTCGAGTGCTTGAGAATACAGACATGCACCACATGCCCACCTCAACACGGTTCTTTACAGAGATGACAAAATAAATTCCAGTGACTAACAGACTTTCTCAGTCACCCCTTCTAATTCATAGCCCTTCCATAAACACACACGAAGCCCTACCATAGATACCACCCGTGGTGCTCTGAGTAAGGACGGCCCCCGTGGCTCCCACATCTTTGAATGCTTACTCCTCAGGGTAAGAAGTGTGGCCTTGTTGGAGGAAGTATGTCACCGGGGTGGGCTTTCCCTCTCCCCTCTCTCTCCTCTCTCCTACCTGAGGATCCAGATGTAAAACTCTCAGAAACCTCTCCATCCTCACGTCTGACTGCATGCTGCCACGCTTCCTACCATGCTGGTAATGGACTGACCCTCTGAAACTGTGAGAGAGGCCTAATTACATGCTTTCTAAGAGTTGCTGTGGTCATGGTGTCTCTTCACAGCAACAGAACACTAAGACACCAGCTCAGGCTTTACCACTGATTCGTGTCTAGTCTCCTACTGTTAACATTGGGACATGGGTAACATTATAATTACACTTAGAATTCTTGATTATTTTTCTATTTGAACATGCAGTTCATATTGTCAAGTCTCAAAAGAAAACTCTTCCTGTGGGGGCTAGGGGATATAGTTCATCCATCAAAGTGCCTGCTGTACCAACATAAGGACCTGCATTCAGATCCCCAGCAATCACATAAAAAAGCAGGTGTGTGGAGCCTGCTGGCCAAACACTCCAGTAAGGAACCTGATAGCAACCTCTAAGCTCCAAATTCACATATTCAAACAAACATACACTCACACATACGTCTACACATACATATAGAAATTTTTAAGAAAAGAAAGAAAATTCTTGCTGGGTTCTGTGGTGTCACAGGTTATCTCAGTAACTGGAAGGCTAAGACAGGAGTTCAAAGCCAACTTGGGTTTCCAAAAATAAAGAAGAGAGAGAGAGAGACTAAAGACATGGCTTAGTGGTACAATACCTACTTAGGCTGTGTGTAGGGAAGGGAGCAGGAAGGGAGAAAGGGGGGATCTGAGGCTATTTGGTTTTAACTGGGTTCTACTTATTGTCCACAGCACCAGGCTGTGGAAGGACAGTTGCACGTCCACACACGACGTACTTTGGACATGTCCTTCACAACCCTCTCCTCCCCTTTCTCATTCTCCCCATTCTCGTTAACCCTTTCTAGGCACTTCTGCTTCTCTCTCCATGTCATATTATACATATGTTTGGTTTTCTAAAAAGTGTTTCATGTATGGACTTCACATTTCTGATTACCCTTACTTTCAAATTACTTCAAAATAAAATATGAAAAAGTGTTAGTAAGTGAAACCAGCAAAACAAAAATCAAATCACCTGGTCAAAGTGAAGGACTGCCCCATTTATTGTGTTCAGTATAGCCTCACATGGATGATAAGGTACCGCCACCCTCCTGGGAACAGGAAGGCTGAACCACAGGCACAAGTGAGCTGGTTCTATGTATTCAGTGACTTCTCCACTGTGGGAAAAGCTAAGATTCCACCCAGTGCCAGACACCTGGCTCACAGAGGCAGTGAGTCCAGAAACAGCGTGCACTGCAGAGAGAAGGCTCTAGAAAGCAGCTACGGAAAGGAACAGGCAGAAGTCCTGCATGGAAACTGTGATGGCTATTCTTGGCTGTCAACTTGACTACATTTGTCATTAACTAAAACTTCAGTGGCTGGATACTCCTGTGAGGGGTTTTGTTTTTGTTTTGCCTTAATTAAATCATTCCAAGTGGGAAGACTCGCTTTTCATCTGGATCTTTTGAGGTGGGAAGACCCACTTTTAATGTGGGCCACACCTTCTGCTGACAACCTATATAAAGGACATGAAGAAGGAAGCTGGCTTTCTTTGCCCGCTTGCTCTAGCTCTCTTCACTGGCATACACTGAAGATGAGCTGAGACATCCAGCCTTGTAGCCTGAACCATTACTGGATTCTTGGACCTTCCGTGGTAGACAGCCATTGTTGGACTAGCTGGACCACAGTCTGTAAGGCATTTGAATATTATTCACCTGTAAGTTCTGTTCCTCTAGAGGACCACAACTAATACAAAACATTTCTGAGCTCCTATGAAGCTAGCATGTCTTCGCCATCATTAGTCACTTTAGAGGGCTGCCAGCTCCATAACCTACTTAGCAGTCAGGGAAATCTGAAGCTGACTGATCAGTCTCAAGGATAAAGTAACACTCCCCAGGTAGCCAAGACCTATAAATAGGCTTCTAACGGCTTTTCTCATTTTAGACCAGAAAGAATTCAATATGCTTTCCAGCCTTAAGAACCTGGAAGTGTACACTCCACAGAGAGATGCTGCATGTAAGAACCACAAATGAGCCAAACACAGTAGCACACCCTGTGATCTCAGTACTCAGAAAGCAGAGACACAGACTACCACAAGTTCAAGGCCAGTCTGGTCTACTTAGAAAGCTGCAGGCCAGCCCAAGCTACATGGCAAGAATTCTTCAAAAACAAACAACAACAACAACAACAACAACAAAAACACCTCACAAACAAGAGGTGCCCAAAGTAGGGGTGGCTGGGTAGATCACACCAGCTAACATTAAACAAAAAAGTATTAGCTGGGTATATAACACCCTAACCACAGCCTTTTGACTATCTCCCAGGAGAGCAATTCAGCAAAGCAAACAACCATAAACCTTGCACTGCCTTCTTCATACAATCCAAAATTCCAATAAAATCTGTCCTTCCTAGTCAGGCATAGTGGCACAAACCTGTAATCCCAGCTTGAGGGAGGTACAGGCAGGAGGGCCAGCCTGGGCTATCTGCACCTGTCTTTAAGCATCTCCTCCCCACCCCCCGAATTGGTCCTCTAGAGTATGTCACAGACGGTTTCTAAGACTTGGCTGCCGTCATAAATTCCTTCCTTTTCAACAATTCAGACAGCAGCTAGGAGGCAAGCTGACGTCCAGTTTAATCATCACATCCCAATTACAACCTGAGCCCTTTGGATATTATTAACCCACCTTAATAGATAATAATAAATGGATATTTCCCATCTTAATAGATAATGGAAACACATAAGAGAAGTTTGTTTTTGGAGATGGTATCTCACTGAACCTGGAGTTCATCAATTCAGCTAGACTGGCTGCCCACAGAATTCCAGGGATCCTCCTGTCTCTGCCTTCCCAGTGCTGGAATTACAGATGCATGCAGCTGCACCGAGATTGTTATGTGAGTGCTGTGGGTCTGAAATCACGTTCTCATGCTTGTCCAAAAAGCATGCCACCAACTAAGCCACCCCCTCCCATCTGTTTGCTTTGAGACAGGGTCTCAGTATGTAGAGGTGGTTACACTAAAAGTTGCCGCGGAGAGACCAGGTTGGTGTCAAACTTGCAGTGATCCTCTTGCCTCTGCCTGAGCCATTATGTCTAATTGAAGTGAAGCTTCTGACTGCAGTTTCTGTAGCTCTGTGTGGCGTAAGGGCCAGCAGCACTCCCTCAGCCTACAGAAGAGCTTATCTGACAGTCCCAGACCTGGCAGGGACCTGATCTAGTCCCCTGAGCCTGTCCTGAAGACCCACCTCACCTATCAGCAAAACCTCAGCCAGGACATCCTTCACTCCCGGAAACACAGAGTTCCTTCTAACCAGGAGCAAGAGGCAGCTTTTCTAATCGGAAGACACTGCAGTATCCTGCTGTCATGCCTGGCCAGAGGACAGAGGGGAGGAGGGTCATCAGTGTCCCCACTGTCGCTCTAGGGTCTGGGCAGACAGCTAACCTTTCTGAATTTCACTTGGACTGTGAGAGCCAAATTTCACAGATGTCAAATGGTTAGAGCAAACTGGCTGTTCCATCTGGAGCACACCAGTATCTCGGAACAAGGATTTATGCCCTCAGGTGACACTTATTTGCGCTCTCTAGAACTGTTAAGACAATTAAAAGGCATCTGGGCCACTGTAGCCAAGGCAGAAAAGGAAGAACCACAAGACAACGTCTTTCTTGTTTATTAGACCATGCACACACCACCAAAGAAGAAAAGCCGCAGGGTGACACGGCGTCACATCTGTGACAGGACCCCAAAGTGAGTGGTTCCTAGCACTGTACCCCCAACACCAGCACTATCCTAGCTTTTGTGGCAAGAAAATGCCCGACAGAGGCAGACCTCTGTGAGGTATCTCACCCGGCACCACTTGAGTCTTGTGTCTTCGGGGTTACTGCCCTTGCCCGTGTGTGGTCTTGTTGTTTTGATCGTCTCTATCACCAGACACTGTCTGGTCAACACTCTGAATGATGTGACTGGACAGTAGCAGCTTTAATTATTACAGAAAAGAAGCATTATCTCACAGCCGTTTACACACAAATAAGTCAAAGGAATTCAAGATGATGATCAAGGTTTGGACACTTGACTTGGAGTTTCTAAGTCCTCACTAAGAACAAGTGTGCAAACCAACAGACCGTGGCTGACTCTAGACAGAGAGAGGAAGCTGTGAACTCACTGCTGTGGAGAGACAGGCGTCTGAAAGCCAGGAGCTGGGGTGTGACTCACGGTAGAGTCCAGGAGCACTGCACACAGACTCCCGAAGAGTCCAGGAGCACTGCACACAGACTCCCGAAGAGTCCAGGAGCACTGCACACAAACTCCCGAAGAGTCCAGGAGCACTGCACACAGACTCCCGAAGAGTCCAGGAGCACTGCACACAGACTCCCGAAGAGTCCAGGAGCACTGCACACAGACTCTCGAAGAGTCCAGGAGCACTGCACATAAACTCCCGAAGAGTCCAGGAGCACTGCACACAGACTCCCGAAGAGTCCAGGAGCACTGCACACAAAAGCATACACATTCTAACAGTGGGAAATTCTTAGAAATTACTCTATTAGGGGACCGGGGAGATGGCTCCGTTATATTTGCCATACATACAAGAAAACCACTACCAATACCATCATAGGAGGCCACCTCCACTCAGCAGAGTGCTTAATGTTCTCCTCTGGGGCTGGGAGCTCCCAAACGTCTGGAGTCAGATTTGAGACACGAAACTGCACTGAGGAGTGGAGATGAGCAAATGCACTCTGAGGTCAGCTCGGAAACCAAATGGGGCTCTGAGGCTCTCACTCTGTCTTTCAGGAGCTCAGCCAGAGGAATTCCTGGCTTTTGCTGATTATCTCTGTAGCATGTACACAAGATAGTGACAGGCATCAGGCCAAAAAGTCGGTTGGGAGGTCAGTGGTGGCAGTGGGAACAGCGAGCAGACAGCCGTGCCAGAGCAGGTGGTCCTTGCATGAAGTAGGCCAGAGCCAAGTAAGGCCAAGGCCACCAACAGGCAGCATGATGCCCGGAAACTCGATGCTTCAGGGGCATTAATAAGCGGCAACACTGCTACAGCCCCGCCAAGGTGCAGGACAGGACTGGGATGACCATGTGCACCAGCCACAGCTGTCTGCTCTAGGATGGCAAAGGGAATGTTTTCCCCAGGGGACTGCTGGACCTCCTTCCTCCAGGCCTGCCCCCCAGGAAGAGGGCAGTGGAGGTAGAAAAAAAGAAGCCAGTTTCAGGGCACCAGAGCGACTCAAACCAAACCAACTGGCGCTTGATTCCAAACAATGGTGGCTTTGTCAGGAGACTGCAAGAGCCGACGAGAGCTGGTTGGAAACCTGCCCCCTCCTAATTTCTATCCTCTAGTCCCTGGGACTTTGAGACATCGCTCTAAAAGAGAGGAAAACAAATTATGCACATAAACCAACATTAGCCAACCCACAGGAGGCCTCCGAGTGCCCTTTGGAGATGACACATCACCACGGCCAGCTGTTAAGCACTGTCTCCTACCTCAGAAGCCCTTCTCGGGCTCCCGGGACACATTTAAATCTGACTTGCTGATAATTCTCCGGAATCCTAGCCAAGAGGGAGCAGGGCTGAAACATTATGGTCTCCACAGTACTGCCACCTACGTTACAAGCACTTGGGAGGGGAACAGTCAAGACCTTGATGTGTGCTCTCAAGTTAGGGTGGCTGCTCTCGTCTCTGTAGGCCCTAAAAGCTCTGCCTTGGGGTTTGCTAAGACACAAAACAGAAGGACATTCCCTCTGGAGCCGGGGGAGGAAAGCAGACTGTAGTACTTCTCACACCACACCCTGTTCTGCTCACTGTGTCCCCACTTTACCAATGAGATCGTCACCTCCTGTACTTCACATACACCCAGAGCACCAAAGGAGCCAGCAACGGGCACAAGAACAAAGAAAAGCAAACAGACTTATCTGGAAGACGCAGGTGGTCACACATGGCCACACCTGCTCCCTGCAACCTACAGGTCTCTGGTAGCTGGAGAGGCTGTGCATGGCACAGGCAAGCTTCACCTGCCTGGCTGCTCTCAGGTACTGTGCAAGGGCAACAGCAAGGACACCACAGCTGACTTGATAAGTGTGTGCTGTGCTTCTGTGAGGGCAGATTTGCCTGCTAACAGTTTCCTATCAGGGTTGCTCTCCTCACCTCCCCTTTTTCTTTCTTTCCTTTTTTACTATGTAGTCTTGGCTGGCCTGGAACTCACAGAGATCCACCTGCCTCTGCCTCTATCTAGAGTGCTGAGATTAAAAGTGTACACCACTGATCTCTGTTAGCGCTTCTCATTGAGGGAAAACCAATGGATTTCGCCAGTGGGCACTGGGGTTAGAGCTCAGGGGTAGATGGTGCCCTTAGCATGTATGAAGCCCTGGGTTTGACCACTACCATCACACACGAAACAACACTCACACACAACTAAAGAGTAACAGAAACCTGTCTAGGAGACAAGGGCCATCCTAAGAGAGCAATCACTGAACCCTCAGCAAGAGGCCAAGACAAGAACAGCAGGACATGGACACCTGGGCTCTGAACCTTTCTCCTGGGTCCTCACCTCAATACAGGGCAAGCCAGACAACCACAGACCACTCAACAGGCCTTCCGCCCAGCACTCCCCAGAGTGCTGTTGGTAGGACAGCCAACACCACACAACTCCTTAAGCAGCTCTAAAGATGGCTGCCAAAGCTGGAGGCCAGTCAGCGTCTCAGGACTCCTCCCGACGACGAAGTGCTTAAATAGTTTCAGAGTTCAGTCGGCTCTTCCTTTCCTGAATCAGCCAGAGTGCAGCCTGGAACTCTCCAGAACAAGAACCTACAGCAAGCCAAAAGCACAGGTCGGCTAGCTGCCGGGCAGCCACTGTACCACTACACTCTTCATCAAACCCTGACCCCACCAGAACAATGGAAGGTCAAGGGACAGTCCTCAGGGCCAAAGACATTGCTCCAGTGTCTCTGGGGTCTGTCAGCCACCAGGTCACAGCAGGGACATGAAAGCAGCTACTTGCAAGCTGATGAGCAGCCACTGTCCCCAGCCCCTCTGCCAACTGCAGAGACATGCATGAAAACACAAGAAGCTTCAAATCAGCACCTAGGGCACAGAAGAGGCCACTGTTCAGCTGTGCACCTAAAGCCACCACACACACTCCCAAGTGAGGGTAGGGTTTGGTGACAAGGTGAGGGTACCTAATGTAGTGATATGGGGTACTGCCAAAAATGTTCCTATCAGTAAGGAAGGAGAGGCAGGGGGCATTTCAGAGAATGGAGCCAACCCGGAATATATGACAGGGATAAACAGAACAGGGCCTAACTCCAAGAGGTGGCAAATGCCAATAATCCCAGCACTAAGGAGAAAGAGGAAGAAGGATCAAAGCCATCCTTGGCTACATAGTGAGTTCAAGGCCAGCCTGGGCTACATGATACCCTTTCTTCACAAACCAAAACCAAATAAAACACTAGGGGCCCTGGGGCACTACAAAAAATTACCATGAAAATATTCTCAAGGATCAACAGAGATTAAATAAATAATAACATATCCTACAACAAGATTCAATAAAAACATTGCTGATGAGCATTTGGGGACTTGGAGAGGTATTCACAATCTGCTAAGAGGAAAAAGAGTGTACACTCAGCATGCCAAAAACAATTTAAAAACTAGGTGTAGAAGGATAAACACTGGGGAGCTGAAAGGTTGTTCCTAAGTGCTCCAATTTTTAGCTTTTCTTTTATCTATATCCATAGTTTCTAAATTTTCTATAGTAAAATAAAAGTGCAGTTTAAAAGGAAAAGGTGGGTTTATAAAATGTTTTATCTATTCATTTTATCCACTCAGTCACATGTCACAGCAAGCACACAGAGGTCAGAGGACAGCTCTGGGAAGTCAGTTCTCCCACTGTGGGTCCCACTGTGGGTCCCAGGAAGAAAACTCAGCTTGGTAACAAGCGTATTTACCCCCTGAGCCATCTCTTAAAGTTGAAAGGGTATCTCTTAATGTTCAAAAATTACAATGGTTGGGTTGACAGCTCATACCTGTAACCTCAACAGTGAGGAGACTGAGGCAGGAGGATTGCCACAGTTTAAGACAGGCCTGGGCTACACAGTGAGTTTCAGACCAGAATGAGCTACAATGTTAAGACCCTGCCTCACTAAAAAACAAAACGAAAACCAAAACCAAATAAATGAAATACTATGGACACAGAGAAACAACGCTGAGTTAAGTCTGGAAAGAGGTCTGAAAATGGAGCCAAACTCCAAGTAAGTGTCTAAGCTGAGAAAAGCTACCCAGAGTTCAGCGAACACATCTCTGCAGAGAAAGCACTACATCTCTGATAAAAACAAATTCTATTTTAATCTTCTCAGAAGCAGAAGCAACGGCACTTAAAAGTCACAAAGTTATTTGCCAATATCATTATAAATCAGATCAAAGAAACAGAAAGCCTAAGGACAGAATTTCTCCAAGGTGTGCTGCACAAGTGAATGAATGTACAGTCAGTCAGGTACATGTCGAGGGGACCCTGAGAGGGCATACCCACTGCTGTGTAAGCAACCCCAAACACAAGTGCACAGACCACACACACACACACACACACACACACACACACACACACACACACAGCAGCACCATGGACTCTCATGAAGTATGGCACATGTCGAGGGGACCCTGAGAGGGCATACCCACTGCTGTATAAGCAACCCCAAACACAAGTGCACAGACCACACACACACACACACACACACACACGCACGCACGCACGCACGCACGGCAGCACCATGGACTCTCATGAAGTATGTGGGTCGGGAAGTAAGCAGGAGTCCATCACAGCCTAACTTAAAAGTCACAGCTTTGCTTCAACTGTGACCAAGGGAAATCTAAGTTCTGACCACCTCACTCTAGTCACATATGGCAACGAGACAGAGATAACGTAAAACTAAGGTCAACCGAGAGTCCAAGAATTTGACAAAATGGAGTGAACCTTCTGTCTCCAGGGCAAGACCATGGCTTTAGCACCTCCTAACTCAGTGTAATAATGGCCTCTGGGAAGCGTGCACATCTTTGGGGTTCACTAGACAGCCTCAGATTTATTATCAGAGATTATGATCCTGTGACTTCAAACAGATAAGAAGATAAACAAACAGTAGGGACCCTACAGAATGGTCTTGTGCCAGGCCAAACGGTGGCAAAGAGCACACCACCTCTACCATGCAGGTCAAGACTCAAACATTTAAATCTAACCGAGATTCAACCAAGATTCAACTCAGTCGCCCCCCCCCCACACACACACACCCAGTATCTGATAACTAAGCCTACACCTTAGATTTTTACAAACAAAAGCAAAAGTTAAAAGTAGAGCCCTCCTAAGAGTCTAGATCTCTGGGCCTGGGAGCCCTGTAATCCAGGGAAAGAGTACAATTTCGAAAGAGAAAAAATATCCAGATTTATTCTTCCAACTTTCCAAATATGCCAGATTTAACACTGAGCTCATATTCCCGAATAGCAAGAAACACCTGGAACGAGGTGGTGACTTCTCTCAGGCCAAGACTCTAGTTTACAAGAGTTCCCACCACTTCCTGTTGCCTTCTCATCACTGAGGCCAAGTCTCCTGCAGCTTATACATTTTCCTAATAACTATTTCCCTATAACTGTGACTTCCAAAAGAGGACAAGAAAAAACAGCAGAGGGCCTCTTGCTCTGAGACGGCCTGCTGTATACCCTGGCCCTTGTGGACATTGGAGTTCGTGACTTCTGACCTAGATAAACAATATTACGAGAAAGGTCATAAAGGGATAATTTTACAGACAGTAATTTGGCAAGCTCCTGTGTAAGGTGCAGAAACTAATTCCCATTTCCCTGTTCTAGGGGAAGCCTCAGACAAGGTCACTTCCTAACTATTTCAGTACTTACTGGGTACACTGAAAACAGAATAATGGAATTTCTAGTTATTGACATATTGAGGACATCTAGTCCTGCATGTTCCAAATGAGAGTCCATATAGATAATATTAAAACATGCAGACATATCTGAACTGTTTTATTTTTCCGTCTTAATGGCCAAGCATATCCCAGCACCTGTGAGGCAGAATGAGGAAGCTCATGAGTTCAAGGCCAGCCTAGGCTACAGTGTGAAATCCTGTCTCAAAATAACAAAGTAGGGCTGGGGATATAGCTTAGTGGTATGGTGCTCACTCAGTGGTACAGTGCTCACTCAGTGGTACAGTGGTACAGTGCATGAAGCCCTGGGTTTCATACCCAGCCCCACAAAGACAAAGTAAATTAAAGCAATAAGCAAGTCATTCGTGACTAAAATCCTAGCACTTGGAGGGCTGAGGTAGAAGTTTCACTCTGTGTTTGAGGCTAGCCTGGGTTACAGGGAGTTCCAGATCAACCTGGGAGGCCAGGTGGTGGTGGTGGTGCACACCTTTCATCCCAGCACTAGGGAGGCAGAGCCAGGCGGATCTCTGTGAGTTCGAGGCCAGCCTGGACTGAGTGAGACCCAGGACAGGCTCCAAAACTACACACAGAGAAACCCTGTCTCGAAAAAACAAAACAAAACAAAAAGTGAGACCCAGCCTCAAAAACAAAAACAAGAGAGCTAGAGTGATGACTCCAAGGGTAAGGTTCTTGCCTTGCAAGTCCCATGACCTAAGTTCAATTCCTGGAAGGAAAGAACTGACTCCACAAAGTCTTCCTCTGACCTCCACATGTACCCTGCAAAACACACACACACACACACACACACACACACACACACACACACACACACACGGGTAGGGCACATGCACTCTCACAAAATAAAAAAAAATAAACGTGGACAACAATCAAAACAACAAATAAGCTATAAATCAGCATCATCCAGAAACATCTCTTGTATCTATTCCCAGTCAGCTTCTGCTCTAGTTCCTTCAATAGTAAATACTAGTTTTTCTTTTTCTTTGAGAGGGTTTCGTGTAGCACAGGCTGCCCTAGAACGAACTATGTGGTTTAGCCTGGCCTTGAATTCTGGATCGTCCAGAGCACAAGCATTACAGGCCTATGCTATCATTCACAAGCACTGATCTTTAGCCCATTTTAGAACTGCATATAAATGGAATTGGATACTCTTCTGGGTTACTGCGTTATGTTGCGTCAAACACTTAAAGGAGGTTTTTGTTTTGTTTTGTTTTGTTTTGTTTTTGAGACAGGGTTTCTCTGTGTAGTTTTGGTGCCTGTCCTGGATCTCACTCTGTAGTCCAGGCTGGCCTCGAACTCACAAAGATCTGCCTGGCTCTGCATCTCGAGTGATGGGATTAAAGGTGTGCACCACCACTGCCCGGCTTTTTTTTTTTTTTAAGGCTGTTTCTCATGATCCCAGGCCAATCCTAAACCTGTAGGATGTAGCCAAGGATGACCTTAAACTTCTGATCCTTCTGCCTCCGTTCCCTGAGTGCTAGGATTAAAGAGAGGCCTTTGCCTCAGGGCTAGTGTATACAGCTGGAGAGCAAACCAAGGACTTAATGACTGCCAGGGTAAGCACTCTACCAACTGAGCTAAATCCCCAGTCTCTTAAACTCATTTTATTCAACAGGCTTCTTAAATTCAACCATGTTGTTCCACATAGTAGTTACTTCTTTTTTTTTTATACATTCCTTTATTTAATTTTTAATTCATTTTAGTTTATGTACAGAGGTGCTTTGCTTGCGTGTATGTACCTGCACTGTGTGTGTATGTCTCATGCCTGTGAAGACCATAATAAGCATCAGATCTCCTGGAACAGAAGGTTGAGAGCTACCATGTTGCGCTGGGAATCGAACCCAGATCCTTCAGCAGAGCAGTCAGTGTTCTTAACACTGAGCCATCTTTCCAGTTCTACTTCTTTTTATTAAAATATATTTTATTACTGCATGTATATGTATGTTTTGTCTGTACTTGTATGTGTACACCATGTGTGTGCAGGTGCCTGAGGAGGCCAAAAGAGGGTATCAGATCCCCTGGAACTGGAGTTACAGACAGTTGTAAGCTGCCATGTGGGTGCTGGGAATCGAATCCAGGTCCTCTGGAAACACAGCTCATGTTTAATCACTGAGCAACTCTCCAACCCTACTTTTTTTTGGCTGCTTGGTTGGGTTGGTTTTTAGAGACAGAGTTTCTCTGGGTAACCCTGGCTGTCCTGGAACTCAAGTCTGTAGACCAGACTGGCCTTGAACTCAGATCCACCTGCCTCTGCCTCCTAAGTGCTGGGATTAAAGGCATGCACCACCACCGCCTGGCTTTTTGTTTTGTTTTATTATTATTATTATTATTATTATTATTATTATTATTATTATTTTAAAAGATTTATTTATTATGTATACAGTGTTCTGCCTGCATGTATGCCTGCAGGCCAGAAGGTGGCACCAGATCTCATTACAGATGGTTGTGAGCCACCATGTGGGTGCTGGGAATTGAACTCAGGACCTTTAGAAGAGCAGCCAGTGCTCTTAACCACTGAGCCATCTCTCCAGCCCTATTTTTTTATTACTGAATACAATCTGTTCCTAGGACAATATCACTCAGAAACTACTATCTGTGGAAGAAAAATCAGTGTGGTAACCATGATTCTAATCTACCTTGCTCGTTTTTGTTTTTGTTTTTTTCTCCCTGGACATCATGACCTAGAGGAGCCAAATAAGAAGCCCCTATCCAGGGCCACATGACCTAAGGCTTCTAGTCCCATGTCATTTCACATGCTTCATAGATATTTTACATTTGCTCTGTGTCTTAGGGGTTTTTTTTTATTACTGTGAAGAGACACCATGACCACAGCAACTCTAATAAGGAAAACATTTAATTGGGATGTCTTGCTTAAAATTGCAGAGGTTCAGTCCATTATCATCATGGTGGGGAGCATGGTGGCACATGGGCAGACGTGGTGCTGGAGCAGAGAGTCCTATATCTTTCGGCAACAAGAAGCTGACTGACTGTCACACTGAGAGAAGCTTGAGCAAAAGAGACTCAAAGCCCGCCCCCAAAGTGACACACTTCCTCCATCAAGGCCACACCTCCTAACAATGCCACTCCTTTTGGTGGCCATTTTCTTTCAAACCACCACACTCTGTAAGAAAGCTCCTACCTGATTCCATAAGAGATCATGTTACAGAATATGGAAAGTCAATATCCAAATAATGAAATACTTCCAAATCTCCTCGAAAACATGTTTGTTGAGAGCTGGGGAGATGGTCCATTTGGTAAGGTGCCTGCCACACGAAACATGAGGAGCTGGGTTTGATTCCCAGAACCCACAGGAAAAGGCTGGGCAAGGGCATCACACAGCTACAATCATAGCACTAGGGTGGCAACAAGAACTCTGGTGCTCATGGCCAGCTGGTCTACCCAAACCATCAGATTCAGGTTCAGAGAATTCCTCAAAGTATACGGCAGACAGCAGTAACGGCACACACTTGATGTCAACCTCTGACTCCCACGCTGCATGTGCACAAACACAAAATAAAATTTAAAAACAAAATGTGTCTGTAGCCAGGGGTGGTGGCACATGCCTTTAGTCTCAGCACAAAGGAGGTAGAGGATCTTGAGAATTTGAGGCCAGCTGGGTCTACACTAATGAGTTCTAGGCTAGCCAGAGTTACGTAGTTGAGACTCTGTCTAACAATAACAACACAGACGTCTATCATCAAGCATGGTAGCTTATGTCTACAACCCCAGTCCTTAGGAGGCTAAGGCAGGAGGAATACCGCAAGTTCAAGCCAGTCTGGGTCATACAGTGAAAACTGTTTGAGAGAGAGAGAGACAGAGACAGAGACAGAAGTATGTCCACGAATAAATTAACAAAAAGTGGTGTATATTGGGGAGAGAGATGACTTAGCAGTTAAAAGCAAGAGCTGGTCTTCCAGAAGACCCAGGTTTAATTCCTAGTACCCACACGGTGACTAACAACCCACTGTAACTCCAGTTCCAAGGGATTCGATGTTCTCTTCTGAACTCCACAAGTAGCAGGTATACATGTGGCACATGGACATACATGCACACAAAAAACACACATATAAAAACATTTTTAAAAGTTGTATATCTATGAATAAAATACTATTTAGCAATAAGAAAGAATAAAGTATGTGGCGCATCTACAACACAGACAAACTCTGAAAACATATAAAGCCGAGTATGGGCTCATTTCCTTGTGATCTCAGCACTTGGTAGATCAGTACAGGAGAATCAGGAGTTCAAGGTCATTCTTGTACTACATACATACTGAGATTGAGTCCAAACTGGGCTACATGAGAGTGTGTCAGAAACTGAAGGAAAAAATAATAATAATAAAAAGAAAGCATTATAGTAAGTCAAAGAAGCCAGACTCAGAAGGCCACCTATTATGTGATCACATGGTTATGAAATTTCTAGAAAAGACAAATCTACAGAGAAAGACTAGCAGTGACTGGAGCACTTGATTTGGCAGCGGACAAACCCAAATCACAGCTAGACTGCAGCTCTGTGGCTGGAGAGGTTCTGCTCAGTGAGAGAGCCACCTAGCCTTCCTCTCTGCCTCCCTCTCAAGCATCGAGATTGGAGACTCCAGGGTTACTTTACTAAGGCCAAAGAGCACTCGTGGTAACAGGAAGTTTATCGAGCTCTGCATGGAAGTGCTGGCCGTGCAGACTCAAGGAGACAGAAGCTTCTGCAGCACAGGACGAGCGAGAAGGAAGAGGGGGCACTGGTAGACAGCAGGAGTGAGACTCTCAAGGAAAGTCACTTTTTTTCCCCCAGACAGGGTGTTCCTGTGTAGCCCTGGCTGGCCTCGAACTCAGAGATCCGCTGCCTCTGCCTTGAGTGCTGGGATTAAAGGCGTGCGCCACCACTGCCCAGCTGAAAGTCATTTCTTGATAGAACAGTAAAGAAGGTTCTCTCTCCTGCTGGCTCCAGCTCCAGTCTCCATAGCCCTCTGGTAGTCCAGGAGGTGCTAAAATTGGTGTGGAATAACAAGCACCCTTCCTTAGGTCGGCATCAGAGAGCTGTGACCCAAACAGCTCGACCTGAAACACAAGCCTTTGTGGCCTGGAATTCTAACCACACAAAGAAGTTTCAACAGGAGACGGAAGATCACCACAGACACTGGTTGCCTGAACTGCACATTTTATACCCATTAGGTAATGTGATTCTGGAGAAGGAATAATCTGAATCTTTCATGGGCCATTATAGGAATCTTTCAAAACAAGTCAAATTCACTGGGGTGTGTTGGCCCATGCTAGTAATCCCAGTACTTGGGACATAGAAACAGGAAGATTAGGAGTTCAAAGTCAGCCAGGCATAGTAGCCAATGCCTTTAGTCCTAGTACTTAGGAGGCAGAAGCAGGTGGATTTCTGTTGGGGCCAGCCTGGTCTACATAGTAAGTTCCAAGACAGCCAGGGCTATGTAGTGAAACCCTGTCTGGAAAAAAACAAACAAACAACAACAACCAAGAGTTCAAAGTGAGAGGGCTGGTGAGATGCTCAGTGCTTAAGAGCACCTGTTCTTCCAGAGAATCACACTTCCATTCCCAGTACCCATACAGCAACTCACAACTGTTCATGGCCTCAGCTTTAAGGGATCTGACACACTCTTCTGACCTACATGGGCACCAGGCATGACATGGTACAGACATACATGAACATAAATCTAAAAGAAGAAAAAAATTTAAAGTCAAGATATAAATTTTAAAAATAGTTAAAGGTCAGGCTGAGGATGACCTCAATGCTTCAATGGGTAAAGTAAGGATCCCCATAAAGCTGGATAAAGAGTCAGCATCTGTAACCCCAGCACTTCTAGAGCAAGCTATGAGGCAGTGACAGGCGAATCCCTAGCAGCTTGAGAGGCAGGTAGCCTTGCACATGCAGTGACAGACAAGAGACCCTGTCCCAAACAAGGTGGAAGACAAGAACCAACATCAAGAGAGGGCCGCCTCCATGTGGCCTGAGTATACACACACGTGTACATTCTCTCTCTCTCCCCCTTTCCCCCCGTCCCGTACACACACATGAGACCTTGTCTCAAAAACATAAGGAAATTAAGCCGGGTGGTGGTAGCACACGCCTTTAATCCCAGCACTCAGGAGGCAGAGACAGGCGGATCTCTGTGAGTTTGAGGCCAGCCTGGGCTACAGAGTGAGTTCCAGGACAGGCGCAAAGCAACACAGAGAAACCCTGTCTCGAACCCCCGCCCCCCCAAAAAAGAAAAAAGAAACAAACAAACAAAAATACCAAGCTGAAGCTAGCCACAGTGGCTTGGACTTACAATCCCAGCTATCTGGAAAGCTGAGACAGGAGAACCACAAGTTCAGGCCAGTTTGGGCAACTTAGTGAGACTCTGTCGCAAAATAAAAGGTAAAAAGTTTGGAGATGTTTCCCAGAGGGAAAATACTTCCCCAGAGTGCATTAAGCCCTAGGTTCAATGCCCAGTTACCCAAACAAAAACATCAAATGACTTTCTACAATACCTTATTACAGAAATTATACCAGGCAGAGAACAAGGACACAATACACTTTACAGGCACTTCCTTTGGCCGGGCCCAATGTACTCAGTGTAACGATCGTTCCACGGTGGGCTGCATGCTCTTCTGTGGAGGAAGAAGGCTTGAAGACATTCTTACCAAGCTCAGTGAGTAAAAAAAGAGAGGTTAAGTGCTTAGAAACACTTTCTCAGAAGCTTATGCCAGGCTCAGTGCCACACAACTGGACTGTCTACCCTTGAGAGGCGAAGACAAGAGGGTCCCAAGTTCAGTGAAAAGTTGTCAATGGAAAGAAGAAAAAGGGTGTTAGAAGGCGGCTTAGTGGGTAAGAGCATAAGAACACTTGCGCAGCAAGCCTAACGACCTCAGAGTTCAGATCCCAGCACCACATAAGAACGCTGGGTATAGCTGTGCACACAACCAATCCCTCACTGTGAGGCACAGAGATAGGCAGATCAGTAGGGTTCTCTGGGAAAAAAAAAAAAAAAGGCTGGGCATGGTGATGCACACCTGTGATCCAGCACTCAGGAGACAGAGGCAGGGGAGCCTCTGTGTAGTGAGTTCCAGGACAGCTGGGCATGGTGATGCACACCTGTGATCCAGCACTCAGGAGACAGGCAGGAGAACCTCTGTGTAGTGAGTTCCAGGACAGCTGGGCATAGTGATGCACACCTGTGATCCAGCACTCAGGAGACAGGCAGGGGAACCTCTGTGTAGTGAGTTCCAGGACAGCTGGGCATGGTGATGCACACCTGTGATCCAGCACTCAGGAGACAGGCAGGGGAGCCTCTGTGTAGTGAGTTCCAGGACAGCCAGGGCCATGTAGAAACTTTCGAAAGTAACATGCCTTACTTTCCCATTGGTGCTATAACACTGTGACACAGCAATGAATTTACTATTCCATAATCTTCACGGTCAAATATCAAATTCAGGTTTCACGGGCTGAAGCCAGGACTCAGCAGGCCTGCATCCCTCCTAGGACGCAAGGAGAGATGCTGCCCCAGTCACCTCTGCTCTTAAGGCTCCCCACATCCCTCAGCTCGCAGTCTCTTTCCTCCTCTTCTTCAAAGTTAGCTGCGTCAGGGTGAGTCTTTTCCTACTGTGACCTCCCCAGCTCTCTCTTCTACTGGTTAAGGACCCTCGGGATTACACTGGGCCCACTCAGATAATCCAGGATAATCTTAGCTGATCAGCAAACTTAATTCCATCTGCAGCCTTAAATCCACTTTGCTGTGTAACAACATATTCACAGGATTCAGGAACTGAGACGTAAGCACCTTTTTTGTTGTTGTTACATTTATTTACTCTGTGTGTGTGTGTGTGTGTGTGTGTGTGTGTGTGTGCGCGCGTGCATGTAGGTCAGAGAAAAACTTACAGGAGTTGGTTCTTTCTTCTTCTGGGAGTGTGTTCTCCCTTTCCATCATGTGGGTTGTCAGGTTTGGTAAAATGCCTTTATCCACCAAGCTGTCTCATCAGCCCCAACACAGACATCTTTTAAGGGCACTGTGAACCTGCCTGTCATACCACCCAAGGAGGCAACAATACAAACATCCGCCAACAAAGGCTCGTCCTGTTTCCCTCCACAGCAGCGTTCCCTAAAGCACCAATCTACACAGTTACCTTCAAAGAACTGAAAGGAAGAGCGGCAGGATTCAACCAAGGCAAGTTTATAAAGCTGGTTCCAGACTCTGGAGGATCCCCTCTCAAGTCAACGTCCAGTTCTTAATCACAGAGTCTGTGGTAGAGGTGCATTCAGGCTCCAAGGGAACTCAGGGTGAAGACCGTAGTTAGTCAGGACCACGCCATCATCATACACACGGCTGAATCAAACAAGAGTGGCAGCCTTCCAAAGGGTCAGAGGGTCATTCGCTGGAGGAAGGAAGGCTCCGATTGAAGGAGCACAGGGTTTAGCCAGTGGGGATAGGATTCTAAGCAGCCTAAGACACCCACCTTCCCGTCTGGGTTCCCCCGGTGCCTTACAGCAGCAGAGGAACGGGCACCTTCGTTTCCTCTACCATGGAATCCCAGGCTTTAGTAAGTGGATGAGTGGGGGCTTTTCAGTTCAAGAGACTTTTCCTGGTCTGAGGGTGTAGCTCAGCAGTAGGCAATCATTTGAAATGCGTAAGATCCTGGGATTCAGGGCTAGCAAGATGGTTCAGTGGATAAAGGGGCTTGCAGCTAAACCTGAGGAGCTGAGTTCAATCCCCAGGACCCACATGGTGGAAGGAGAGAACCTACTCCTCCAAGTCGTCCTCTGACCTCTGTAACTATATTGCAGAGGGAGCAGTGACAGGCACATCCCTGGAGCTCACTGGCCAGCCTCTGAGTTCGGCCAGAAACCGTACCTCAAAAAACAAGGTGGGGCTGGGGAGGAATTTAAAAAGTAATAAGGTAGAGAGCAACCAAGGAAGATAATGGATACTAACCTCTGACCTCTGGCCTTTGCATGTCTACACACACATGTACATGTGTAATTGCATGTACACACACACAAATGCTACATATACATGTACACATACAAACAAACTCAATCCTTAACTTCTAGGTCCATATTTATTTGTTCCTTTGTTTGTTTTTGAGGCAAGGTCTCCTGGCAACCAGGCTGCCTTGAAGTCAATGTACAGCCGCCATGAGCTTGAGCTCCCGTTTCCCAAGGGTGCTGGGTCTCTAGGTGTCTACCCCATACCGTAACTCACTTATGCCAAATGAGACATCCTCAGCTTTCTTTCCAAGTCTGTTAACTCTTCCTCACCCTTCTGTTGGGCTGCCAATAAACGAGTAGACGCTACTTAAAATGGAAATTTGGACCTGGACTAAGAGGAACAGAGGCTTCTCTTTAGGGAAGAGAATTCATGGTTTTCGATAATTAACACAGGGGAGAAAGGATAAGCACAGACTCTGATGTCAGCAAAACCATCCACACACTGGTTATGGACACAGACACATACACACTTGCCCTGGCGTGGACACGCCTCCCAATACTGCCCAACTTAAGTCAACTCACTGTTATCACAGCCCTTCCATCTAGCCTGTAACTAACATGCCTGTTCCCTCATCCCTGGTTTCTGAGTGATTTCACATTACTGTCTCTGTAGCCAAGGCCAGCGAACACTCTGTAATAGCAGGCCCACCGTCTAGTGACTAAAGACTAAGAGAAAGAAAGAGAAGAAAAACAGCTTATCAGTGACACAGGAGCGGAGCTGTAAAACTAAGTCATTTCTATCTATAAATGATTCCTATTACCAGGCCTATCCTAAGATTCCTCTGGAGCAGTGGTTCTCAACTTCCTAATGCTGTGACCCTTTAATACAGTTCCTCACGGTGTGCTGACCCCCAAATAAAATTATTTCACTGCTACTTCCTAACTGCGATTTTGCTACTGTCATGAATCATAATATAAACCTCTGATATGAGGACCCACAGGTTGAGAACTGCTGCTCCAGCGGCATCTGTAGCTCAGTTGGTAGAGCACTTGCCTAGTACTTACATCCCCGGCACAGTGCCCTGGGTTTGATCTCCAGTGCCACATGCAAAACACAACAAAACAGGTGTGGCAGCACAAACCTGCAACCTCAGCACTCAGAGGCGCAGGCAGAAGGATTAGTGCTCAAGACTGGGGTTGGAGAGATGGCTCAGGAGATCAAGTGTGTGGTGGGCACGTGTGAGGACCTGCGTTTGCTCTCCAGGACCCAAGCACAACAAAGGTCTGTAATAATCCCAGTACTCCTGGGGGGGGGGGGGGTTCGGGAAAATCCCCAGCAGCTCAAAAGCCGGCCAGCCTGGTGTATTCAGGGGCAAACAAGAAACCCTGTCTTAAACAAGATGGGCAGCGAGGGACAGACAGCAGAGGTTGGTCCTCTGACTGCCACATACGAACCAAGGTACAAGCTGTGCGCTGGCTGCCACACACATCAACACATACACAAAACACCTGCATGTACACACGCGCACACACACACACACACAGAGGAAAGAAAAAAAAAATGATAGTTCCTTTTCCCCCCTCAGCTACATGAGATCAAGGCCAGGCTGGTTTATATGAGACCTTGCCTCAAAGAGAAAAGATTTCTCTACTGGACATCTAAAATTTGTAGGACATGGTGGGCTAATTCTTTAGTCTTTGTTATTCCTCAAGTCCGGCACAGCTTTCCACCCTGGGCCATGAACAATTACCACACAGGACACACAGGAGAGCTACATCCTGAAAACATACCCTAGATCCTAAAAATTTCTAAATTAAAAATCTCCAGGGCTGGCAAGATGGCTCGGAGGGTTAAAAAACTCTGACAATGTGAGAGGCAGAAAGAACTCAGCTCTTGAGTGATTGCTATCTGACCTACACACACACACACACACACACACACACACACGCACGCACGCACGCACGCACGCACGCACGCACGCGCACACACACGCGCGCGCACGCGCGCGCGCACACACACTAAATAAATGTTTAAAAAGAAAACATTAAGTGGATGTCTGTTCAAATATCCACTTAAATGCCACTTGCCAAAAAACTACTACTTATGCCTAAATACAAAAAAGACCCCGTCTAGGTCCAGCAAAATGGCTTTGCAGATAGAAGGTGCTTGCTGCCAAGGCCGACAATCTGAGTTTGCTGTCTGAGATCTACATAACGGAAGGAGAAAACTTACAAGCTGCCCTCTGATCTCAGCTTACACACATACCTACTAAATAAATAAATAAATGTAATACATTTTTTTTTCAAAAGACCACTGGCTACTCTCTGATATACACCAAAAGAAGTTACCAAAAAGAGAAGTGAAACCAAAACCAACCACAAAAAGCTACACACTAGATGTGCTCAGAGTGTGTATGGGGGGCGTACATGCATGACATTCCCTAAAATGTTAAAAGGGCAAGAACCATGAACCGTGCTCTACAGTGCCCAGCTCCACTCTAGGGCCTTGGAGAGACCCAGGCCAATCAAGAATGCTTCTCCACAGTATTTGTCAGGCCGGCCTTTGAAAGCTTCACTGAAAGACTCCAATTAGACACATTGAAACTCCAGTCTTGATAGATGTCTGGGTGGTGGTGGTGGTGTTTGTTTGGAGATAGGGTTGCCCTGGACAACCCAAGCTAGCCTTGAACTCATGAAGTTTCTGTCTTAGGTTGTAGGCACCAGTCTAGCTCAACCATAAATTGACAGAGGACAGAGTTAAAATTCTACACTGGGGGTACGTCGAGATCATGATGGGAGGACGTGCAGAGATGACCGGCCACACTAGTGGAAGCCCATGAACTGTGGACTGGTGGCTGTGGAGATCCCATGGGACTGGACTAGGCCCTCTGGATATGGAAGACGGCTGTTTGTCTCCAACTGTTTGGGGGGCACTCAGGCAGGGGGATCGGGATCCATCCCTGGTGCATGGGCAGGCTTTTGGGAGCCCGGTGCCTGTGGTGTGACGCCTTGTACAGTCTTGGTGCAGTGGGAATAGGGCTTGGACCTGCCTAGGCTCAGTGTGCTGGGCTCTGCTGACTCCCCATGGGAGACCTTGATTTGGGGGATGTGGGGATGTGGGGTGGCTTGGGAGGGAGGGCTGGAGGGTGGGAGGAGGGAGGAGGGGGGATCTGTGGGTGGTAGATAGAGTGAGTAGAAAATTTCTTAATACAGAAAAATGAAAAGAAAAAAAATAAAATTCTACACTGTCCACCCTTTACACTCAATTTTATAAATCTCCCTTTGCCTGTAGTTTGCCAGGTACCAGACACAGTCAGACATTATCACAGCTAATCCTCATTTCCACCCTGCAGGGAGGTTTTATCCACTTCATTCTAGAGCAGTGACAGGCTGGCTTAGGAAAGGTAAGCCAGGCTGCTCTGGCCTGTCATCCGTCACACAAGTTTGCCTTGAAGAGAGGCAATTTCTTTGCCCAAGATGTCCTAGAAATTGAGCACATGTTTTAGAACCAAATGAACACGCTTCCCCACAGGGCTACTTACCAGAGTGGGAAGGACATGAGTTTTTAAAAAGCCCTGAGGAAACTGGAATCCCATCTTATGACCACTTACCAAGCAGACCAATGAACATATTCACAATCCCCAGGACCCCCAAACCTACTGCATCGCCAGAGTCTGGTCAGACCATTCAGCTACCTCTGTAATCCCAGCACTAGGGAGGCTGAGTCAGGAGGATTTCAATGAGTTTCAGGCCAGCCTGACCTACAAAACAAATCCAACTCCACTCCAAACAAAAACAAAAAAACAAAAAACAAAAGCCTTTGCTAGGTCCTGCTCATGATTCTTAGACCACCTCTCAGGATTGGGTGAAAAATAACAACTTCCTCTGTACTTGGTTCCTCCTCCAAAAAGCTGCTGAGCCTCATCTGGGAACAGCTGGGAGGCAGCAGTTAACAGGAAACCAAACAAAACAAAACAAAAAAAAGCACAGAGTGTACCAGAGAGCTAGGCAGTAGAACCAAGAGCCCACAGAACAGGCTGGAAGCTGGAGTTAGAAAGAACCTAGGCCAGAAACAGTCACACAGAAGACCCAGCTGGCTTTCCTCCCAGGCCACGCAGAAGAAACCTGGACACGAAGTGGAGGCTCTGAGCCTATGCAAGGGCAAGCCAAAGCGGTTCTGAACGCTTTCCTTCCCCCACTGGGAGCTCGCTTCTCTGAAAGCAGCTGGTGGCCACGACAGGTAAGCTGACTTCAGAAACCCAGCTTCCTCTAGTTCCTCAGTTAATATGTACCGAATGTCCACACTGCCCATTAAACTCAGCGAGGGCCACACCAGCCTCAGATTGACCCAGAGAACATCTTCATAGGAAGTTAACAGCAGATGCCCATCCAGGAACCTTCGGCGGTAAACCTAGGTTACTGTTGCTAGACATGAGGCTAGGCTAGACATGCAGAGTGTGGTAAGAGAAGCAAGTGAGCCCGGGAGGCTGGAGGGACCAAAGAGCAAGGTAAGCTTGTTACACCAAACTATTAATACGTTTTGCAATCAAGAAAATTAACTCAGTAATGGCCAGGTGCCAAAATATTTCTGAAAGAAAATGGGAGGTGGGATTACTGTTGGTGTTATTGAATAATCCTTTAGGTTATCCAGATAGAGCGCAAAGGGAGACTGGCTTATTTTCCCTTTGGCAGAGCTTACTAAGTGAGACCTTTCTAGCCCAAGCCTCCAATGGCTCAAACAGCTTTCTTTCCCTATACATGGAGAAGTTTATATTAAAGTGCGGGGGGGGGGGGGGGGGGGGGGGGGAAGAGGATTACTCTCTTAATAAAACACATTCCTGTCTCCTGCCTCTGGTTTTGTTTGAAAAGCCTTTCTCAAAGAGTAGCTTAACGTTGTAATCGAACTGAGTCTGATTCCAGTACAGGCGCTCAATGTAAGAGACTGAAGTTGCCCAGGGCTTCCACTCCACTGTCGTCTGTTTGTTTAAAAAGAGACTATCTTCACAGGCTTAGTGCCAGCTCACCCTGGCAAGGTCTAAGAAGCAGAGCCAAGACTGACCAATGTGCCATGTGAGGGTGCTAGACGGAAGAGCTAAGCCACAGGAGTAAGCCATCAGGGAAACCTCCACAAGAGGAAACGGGGTGAGGGTGCATTTCAGAGACACAACAAAGGAACAAGTTGACTAATCATTTATTCCAGAAGGGAAAATGCCATCCAGAGCCAACTATCTACTATTTTAACTTCAGGCAATTGAGTAATGCTTTTAATTTGGATTTATCAGGGCTCATTATCTATCTCCCTGAGAGGGGAGGGGGGGGGAGGGAGGAGAGGGGGGAGGGTTGCTTGAACCCACGAATCTAAGACCAGCCTCCCGAAGCATGCATGAGCAGTCTCAAAAACCGAAACAATAAACACCATAACGTGTGATATTTATGTATGAAAATGTGATACGAAACCTACTATTTTGCAGGCTAACTTTAAAAATTAATTCAAAAGCAAAACCAAAACGGGGCTGTAATCACAGCCCTTGGGAGGCCAAAGCAGGAGAGGTCCTGCAAGGTCGAGGCCAGCCTCGGTTATAGAGTGAGTTCCTGGATACACAGGTCTCAAGATAACACAAAGAGGACTAGGAGTATTCCTACTCCTCCTTCCCCGGTCTCTAGAGTCGCCTGGGAAACTTCTCCCATGCTCCAGCTGGACAGCAAGAAGCCCCATCCGCAGGGATCCCAACAGAAGCTACACCACCACACTGGTCAGCTCCCACCACTAGCAGGGGTCCAGAGAAGGCCTGTGGCTGAGGGAGAAAGACTACCCAAACTGAATGCCTAACAGACGCACTGGCGAAGAGTGAAGAGGGTGGAAAGAAAGGTTAACCCTCCCGGGAAAGGCATGCCTGTGACTTTGAAAAAAGGGATCTCTATCCAAAGCCCAATCCCCGTTTCAGGACAGTGTCTGGGATGTCAGACGTACAAACAGACATCTCAAACATACATCATTTTAGCGCCAACCAGAAAAGCCTCGAGCTAGACCTGGGCATGGGAGGCATAGGTTTGTGATCCCAGAACTTGGGGAAGTGGAGGCAGGAAGGTGAGGAGGAGTTCAAGACCAGCCTGTGCTACAAAACCAAGTTTGAGAGGCGCCTGGGCTACTCGAGACCCTGGCTCAGAAAGAAAAAAAAAAGAAAAAGAAAAAGAAAAACCTTCCAACTTGCCAGGGAAATGGACTGCACCTCCAGCAGTGAGAACTCTACAAGTCCTTCTAAAGTGCATCAAGGAGCCCTGCCTCAGAACTTCCCAGTACAAGATGGGAGAGAACCCAGGGACAATCAGGAAAAGTCACTAACATTTAAGGAGTGCCGAAGACACACTCCACCTATCTCAATCCACCCCTGGCACAGCCCTCTGGAGGTCGATACCACCGTCACCCCCTCTTCATAAACGAGGAAATAGGCTCCGAGGCGTTACACAATCATTAGTGGCAGCCAGCGCCCTAAACACCCTGGACAGGTGATCTTAACCGTTGGGTGGTGCTGGAAACACACACACACAAAGCAGGGGAGGGAAGGGGTCCACAGAGCCAGGTAAAACAACACGCCAACTGTAGCTGCACCTAATTCTTGTCCAAAACCGGACCCACGGGCACCAGGGGAGGGGAGGGCCTGGATGGGGAACCGAAGCCGGAAGAACCCAGACACTGCTGACGGGGTTACAGGCCAGAACCCCGGCGCCTCCCCCAACCGGGGGGGGGGGGGAGACCCCAGACCTACAAATCCTCTTAGAAGCAGCCCCCAAAGGGACAGCGTGAAGCTTAAACGGCCACGATGGTTTTGTCAAAGAGAAGCTGGAGTGAAGCTGGGGGGCGCGGGGGACCGGGGGGTGGGGGGAGGCTCGGCCAGGTCCGGGAGCGGGGAGGGGGCGTCACCGGGTCCCTTACCTGTAGGCCAGGGTCATGCACTCGAAGAGCTTGGTGAGCGAGGCATCAATGGACAGGTGGCAGGAGCTGGTCTTGCCGAAACTATAGGTCTGGCACGTCTGCTTGTTGACCGTGTCGAAATCGTAGCCCTTCTTGGGCGGGTGCTCGCGGTGCGGAGAGGACACCATGAAGTGGCCGCTGTGGATGATCTGCTGGCGGCGCGGAGGCTCCTCGCGGCCCGGCCCGGCCCGGGGCGGCAACAGTGCGGCGCTCGCGTGGGCCCGGGCTGCGGTGGCCACGCCGGAGGGGGGCGGCGGAGACGGCTCGTCTGTGTCCGAGTCGTCGTCGTCCTCCGGCCCCTGAGGCTTGAGCAGCACCGAGCGGCCCCGACCGCGGGGCCGACGCGGAGAACACATGAAAACGTCGGCAGCCATGAAGAGAGCCTGGTCCGGGGCATCCCCCGGGAGCCGGGACGACGTGGAGCGAAGAGGCTGAGGGGACAGAGGAGGGACGGGGCGGGGGAGGAGGAGGAGGAGGTAGCCGGCCGCGGCGCGGCCCTCGCGCAGACTGCCCGGGAACGCGCCGCCCGAGGGGGAGGGTGCCGGCCTCCTCGTGACGTCACGGCCCGTCTCAGCCAATCAGATGCCGGCGTCTACCTCTTAAAGGCGCAGGGGAACCTTTTCTTATCTAGGCGGACAAAAAAAAAAAAAAAAAAAAAAAAGCCGGAGGCCACGCCTCCCTGGCCGGCCCCTGGCTGTCCTCTTTCCCCTCCGGGCAGGCTCCGGAGCGGAGGGACCAGAAAGCCAGGCTGCCGCGCCCCTCCTAGTGTCTGGGCGCAGGGAGGTATTGGCTCTGTCTTCGGTAGGTCTGGCCCCAGCCCCTGCCCCGCCTCCGCCACGCCCGGAGCTCGGGATCGCCCCCGAGGCCTCCCTGCTGGCACTCCACGTGGTGGGTAGGGGTGGGGCTCCGTCGTCCTCCCTCCTCCCTCTCTGGCCTGCTTTCTCCCTCCATACCCGGAACTGAGTCCTCCAAAGTCTTCCTGATTTTGTAGGGCGTTAAGATCCCCCGTCCCCATTTTGTTGATGCGAAGGTTGAGTCGCCTGAAACTCCTAAGGGATGTGCCTAACGTTCCGACAAGACCGACCGGGAGGGAGCATGGCTCACGGAGTCCTCCCTCCATCCTTAGGGGCGGAAACTGGCTCTCCCAGGTTAAGGCATGTCCCCTGGGCATCGCCATAGAGCCCTGCGGTGGATCAGCAGTCTGCCTCCAGTCCCAGCAACTTCAGCTATAAATCAAAATACTGTCGCTATTGTTTTGAAGTTTGGCCCAGAAACCAAATTCCTAAAGGGGAAGTCCTGGGCTTTCTTTACAGCAATTCCTATGCCTCAGAAAGTTGTATCAAACCTAAAAATAGCAATGAGCCAGTCATGGTAATGCATGCGCATGCCAGCAATCCCAACTGGAGGGAAGCAGAGGCCGGAGGATCAGAAGTTCCCGAAATCCTAGGTTAGCTTGGACTACATGAGACCCTGTCTCAAAAAAAAAAAAAAAAAAAAAAAAGCAAGTTTTGTTGTTTTTGTTTTGTTTTGTTTTGTTTTAAATGAAGTCCAGTGAGATGGTTCAGCAGGTAAAGGCACTTGCTGCCAAGCCTGACCTAGTTCCAGCTCGGGGACCCACATGATAGAAAAGGACTCCAGCAAACGGTCCTCTGACCTCCATACTGTGGCATCCGTGTCTCCCACAATAAATAAATATATTTTAAAAAAGACTTTTTTAGACAGGGTCTCTATGTAGGTCCTTTTGTACACCTGGCTGGCCTCGAACTCAAAGATTCTCCTGCCTCTGCCTCCCGAAAGATTTTTTTTTTTTAAATAAACAATAAGGCCAGTATCTTAGCACTCAGGAGGATCAATCCAAGTTCAAGAGCAACCTGGTCTATATAGGGCGTCCCATGCCAGCCAGGACTACATATAGAAAGATCCACCTTTAAAAAAAAAAGTAGAAGCTGGGAGATTAGAAGAGAGGAGAGGTCCAGGATGTCTTCTATATAAAACAGGGAAGCTACACCCATGAAATCCCCATGACCTAAACAAGACCTACAAAATGGCGACACCAATTGACATACCAACATGGATGGGGGAAATATCACAAGGCCTCTCTCCTAAATGAAGAGTTAAGGCAATTAATGGCCGTGAGAGAGGAAGAACCAGTCTTCTTCTGGGAGAAGACAGAAAGGTTATCCAAAGAGTCACCACTAAATACACAGAGCAACTCTAAATGGACCCAGCAGGCTATATTTATATATGCATATGTGTGCCTACATGTTTCAAGATAATAATTAAAGAAGAAGGGGTCATATTTCAGAGGGGGTGAGAAGCCAAGAGAGGAGTAGGAGGGGGAAGAGGGTGGGGTGTAACTGATGTAAATGCAGTTCTCATGTGTGATATTATATTTGAAAGTGGAAAAATCGGGCATCATGGTGCCTTTAGTCCCAGCACTTGGGGGCGGGGGTGAGGGGGCAGAGACATGTGGATCCATGTGAGTTCAAGGCCAGCCTGGTCTCCAGAGTGAGTTCCAGGACAGCCAAGGCTACAGAGAGAAACCCTGTCTCTAAAAAAAAACAAAACAAAAGTACCCACGTATCTCACAACCATGTATAATGGGACTCAATGCCCTCTTCTGGCCTACAGGCATTCATGCAGACAGAGCTCTCAGATAGATAGATAGATAGATAGATAGATAGATAGATAGATAAATGGATGCATACATACATACATTCATTCATACATACATACATACATACATAAAGTAAGAAGCAAACAACAAAACCAAAAACCTGAAAACCATAGTGGGGTTATGGCTGGCACAGGTAGTCCCCCTAGCTACTAGGGACACTGAGCAAGAGTGCAAGACTAGCCTAGGTACAAGGGACAGTGGTTTTCAACAACCAGTATCCATTGTGCCAGTAAAACAAAAAAATTCACTCTCACAGATTCCTGATTAAAAATGTCACAGGAACAGTTCTGATAATTGTCTTCGCTTCCCTCTGAAACTTCACAAGCCAGGCCTCCGTTATCCCCATTTCTCTCAACATTATCCAGCCTCTCACAATGGCTCCCTCACCTCTGAGCACTCAATGACTTTTTCAACCTACAGCTCCAAAATCGTCCAGCTTCTTCTCACAAAATAGTCCAAGGCATAGAAGCCACATGGTTAGGTCCATCACAGCAGTGCGCCATGTTCTCTGTACCCATGTCTTTCTGGTTTCTGTTGCTGTGATAAAGTGCTTAGGGAGGAAAGGGCTTATTTGGCTTAAAGGTTACTGTCCATCAAGGGACGCCGAGGCACAAACCAGAAAGCAGGACCTGAAACAGAAGCGATGGAGGAACACTGCTTACTGGCTTGCTTCTCCTGGCTTTTTTTTTTTTTTTTTTTTCTTCAGACAGGGTTTCTCTGTGTAGCTTTGGCTATCCTGCAACTAGCTCCGTAGACTATGCTGGCCTTGAACTCACAGAGATCCGCCTGCCTCTGCCTCCCGAGTGCTGGGATTAAAGGGATGTGCCACCACCGCCCAGCTCAGCAACCTCTCGGATATAGCCAAGGGCTGCCTGCTGAGGCATGATACCTTCCTTCCATGGTGGGCTGGGCCCTCCTACATCAGTTAGCTGTCAAGAAAATGCCCTGCAGACTTGCCCGCAGGCCAATCTGATAGACAATTCCTTAACTGAGATTCCTTCTTTGTAAGTGTGTGGAGATGACAACCAAGATTGGATATCACAAGCAGCCTGCTTTCTTAACCTGGGAGCCATTATCTCCAGCCCCTCACTTTTTTTTTTTTTTTCCAAGATGAGGTTTTGGCGCTGGAGAGATGGTTCCGCGGTTAAGAGCGTTGGCTGCTCTTCTAAAGGATCTGGGTTCAATTCCCAGCACCTACACAGTGGTTCACAACTGTCTGTCACTCCAGCTCCAGGAGATCTGATATCCTCTTCTGAACTACACAGGTACCAGTCATATATGTGGTACACAGACATGCAGACAAAACATTCAAACACATAAAATAAAAGAAATCTTTAAAAAAAAAAAGGGGGGGGGGTTGTTGTTGTTTCTGTTCTTTTGAGGGGCCCGCCACCCAGCTCCCAAAGAAATCACACACAGAGGCTTATTCTTAATATAAATGTCTGGCCTTAGCTTGGCTTGTTGCTAGCCAGCTTTACTTAAATTATCCCATCTAGCTTTTGCCTTTGGGCTTTTACCTTTTTCTATTTCTGTATACCTTTCATTATTTCTTACTCCGTGGCTTGCTGTGTAGCTGGGTGACTGGCCCCTGGAGTCCTCCTCCTTCCTCTCTTGTTCCTTCTCCTTTTCTCCTCCCAGCTAGCTCCTTCTATTTATCCTCTCTGTCTACCAGCCCCACCTATCCTTTCTCCTGCCTTGCTGTTGCCGTTCAGTTCTTTATTAGACCATCAAGTGTTTTAGTCAGACACAGTAACACAGCTTCACAGAGTTAAACAAATGCAACATAAACAAAAGTAACACACCTGAAAATAATATTCCCCAACAGGAGGTCTCATGTAACAGAGGCTGGCCTCGAACTTCTGATCCTCCTCTCTCCAACTCCTGAGTGCTGGGTTTACAGAAACCACCTTGTATAATCCTTTGCAGTAGCTTTCTAAATTTAACACTGTCAGGTCCAAAGGAAACACCAAATTCCCCCAAATTCCAAAAGACAGCAGGGACAAATGGCCATCTCTGGTGCTTATTAGCATACCAAAGCTCATGCTGGCCTCCGGTCCCCTCAGTAGCACAAGGACCTGTTATACATTTCACAGTCCATGCCAGCATCCTAGTTCTTCTCACCTCCTCCTCTACCCTAAACTCCCCCAGCTCAGGGCTCCCCTCCCCACAGTGGCTCATTCTCCTTATAACCCTGCTATACTCTGTCTGTCTCCACCTCATCTCTCCTTCTTTGTCTCCCTCTCTCCCTCTATGCCTCTCCCTCTCTCTATGTCCCCCCTTCTCTCTCTCTGTCTCTCTCTCCCTATTTTCCTCTATCTCCCCCCTACCCCACCCCTCTGCCCACCACTCTCTCTGCTCTGCTCCTGCTTTTCTCATGGCCAGGTTCAGTCTCTGGGCCATGTTCAGTCTATTTGTTTCTCGCTCTTTCCAGATGCCTCTGGCTGTTCTCTCTCTTAGATCTACAATAAAAACCTTCCCCTTAACCATACCACGGAGTGGTCATGTTATCTGTCAATTTATATAAGAATGATGCAGTACAGCTTCATTTTTTCCCCCTTTTCTTTCTTTTTTGTTTCTGTGACAGGGTCTCACTATTTAGCCTTGGCTGGCCCACAACTCACTCTGTAGACCAGGCTGTCTTTAAACACACAAGAAATCCACCTGCCTCTACCTCCTGAATGCTGGGATTAAAGGCGTGCGCCACCACACTTGGCCTCTTTTCTTTCATCGATCCTTCTTTTTTAGAGATGAGTCTTGCTATGTAGCCCAAGCTGGCCTGGGAACTCACTCTTCTTCTTTTTTCAATGTTTATTTATTTTATTTTATGTGCATTGGTGTTTCACCTGCATGTATGTCTGTGTGGGAGTGTCAGTTCCCCTGGAACTGGAGTTATAAGCAGGTGTAAATTGCCATGTGGATGCTGCAGATTGAACCCGGGTCCTCTGGAAGAGCAGCCAGTGCTCTTAACCACTGAGCCATCTCTCCAGTCCCTGGAACTCACTCCTCACCAGCCTGTCTTCAAACTAGCTTCAAACCCACAGAGATTCCCCAGGCCCATGCACTAATTTTACTTCATTTTGTAGTTGGACTTTTCTTTGGGCCATCAACCAGCTCCCAAATAAAGACATGGAGACTTGTTATTAATTACAAATGCTCAGCCTTAGCTTAGGCTTGCCTTACTAGCTCTTTTAACTTAACCTGTTTCTGTTCATCTATGTTTTGCCTCGGGGATTTTTACCTTTCTTTTCTTCTGTATGTCCTATTTTCCTGCTTTCTCCTCCTGCTTCCTCTGTGTCTGTCTGTCTGGCCCCTGGTATCTCCTTTTCTTTCTTTCTTCTTCTTCTTCTTCTTCTTCTTCTTCTTCTTCTTCTTCTTCTTCTTCTTCTTTTTTTCTGAGCCTAAATTCCTCCTCCTACTTACTCTCCTTGTCCAGAAGTTCCACCTATACCTCCTCCCATGCTATTGGCTGTTCAGCTTTTTATTAGACCAATCAGGTGCCTTAGGCAGGCAAAGAAACACATCTTTACATACTTAAACAAAAGCAACACATCTTTACATAGTTAAATAAATATTCTACAACATCACTTGTAAAGTGATGTGGGATGTGAATGAAAAGAGGGTGTGGGGATATGGTTCAGTGGTAGAGAGCACTTGCCTAACACACACAAAGTCCTAGGCTCAATCCCCAATACGAATATATAAATACATGCCAACATTTACTCAACCTGGCATTTATCTATAATCCTAATACTCAGGAGATTAAGGATTACCATGTGTTTGTGGCCAGGCTGGGCAACAAAGTTACTTCCAAGCCAGCTTGGTCTACAGAGACCCTACTCCTGGCATTGTGGTGGCACATGCATGTCATCCTAACACTTGGGAGGCAGAGACAGGAGGATTAGGAATGCAAGGCCATCCTTGGCAAAACAGTGTGTCCCAAGTTCCATGAGATAGTGTCTCAACAACAACAAATAGAAGGAAAGTTGATTTGGACTCTTGGTTTGAAGGGACATGGTCCATCATGGCAGGAAGGTGTGGTGGGCACATGAGGAGGGTCACGCTGCCTCTGAAGTCAGGAAACAGCAATACTCAATTCATCTTTTCTTTTTTCTCTTGGCCAGTCTGGGTCCTCAGTCTATGAGACGGTGCCACCCACATTCAGAATGATTTTCTCCCTCTCAAACTTCTCCAAACTTCCCTCTCACAGACAGCCAGAGGGGTGGGCTTCTAGAAGGTTCCAAATGCAGCTAGGTTGGCAATGAAGACTGACTATCACACCTGCTTCCCGGTCCTTTGCTTTCTTCTCTCCCTGGTGTCTCCAAGTCCAAAGACCACACGAGAGGAGACTGGCCACCTCCTTCTGGGAATGTCACTTTGTGGCACTTGGGTCTGGCATTCCTCCACTTTGTAAAATTCACCTCTTCGGGCTGGAGAGATGGCTCAGCGGTTAAGAGCACTGGCTGCTCTTCCAAAGATCCTGAGTTCAATTCCCAGCAACCACATGGTGGCTCACAGCCATCTGTAATGAGATCTGGCGCCCTCTTCTGGCCTGCAAGGATACATGCAGGCAGAACACTGTATACATAATAAATAAATCTTTTAAAAAAATTCGCCTCTTCTCTTCTTTCTCTCTCTTAAGACACTATTTATTTTTATGTAGGTGTGGGTGTGAGTGCCCAGGCATCTGCATGGAAATTAGGGGACAACTTGGAGTCAGTTCTCTCCTTCCAGCATGTGGGGTCTGGGAACTGAACTCAGTTTGGCAGACCTGGTTGGCTACAACTGCATGTACTCACTGAACTATCTCGAGGAACCTACCTTCCCTCCTTCCTCCCTCTTTCTTTTCCTTTCTTTCTTTCTCTTTCTTTCTTTCTTTCTTTCTTTCTTTCTTTCTTTCTTTCTTTCTTTCTTTCTAAGATTTACTTACTTATTTATGTGTTTGTCTAAGGGTATGTGCACACAAGTGGATATGTCCACAAAAGCTCTGGAACTAGCCGGGCGGTGGTGACGCACGCCTTTAATCCAGCACTCGGGAGGCAGAGCCAGGCGGATCTCTGTGAGTTCGAGGCCAGCTTGGGCTACCAAGTGAGTTCCAGGAAAGGCGCAAAGCTACACAGAGAAACCCTGTCTCAAAAAAACAAAACAAAAAAAAAAGCTCTGGAACTAGAGTTGCAGAAGTTTGTGAGCTGCCCTGTGGGTGCTGGAAATTGAATCCAGGTCCTCTGTTCTTAATCATCTCTGAACCATGGCTCCAGCCCCCTCCCCCACCTTTTATTCTGTTTTTGTTTTAAAATACGCTCTATTTAGCCCTAGCTTCCCTGGCGCTTGCTATGAAGACCATACTGGTCTCGAACTCACAGAGTTGCACCTGCTTCTACCTCCAAAGGGCTGGGATTAAAAGTATGGGCTATTATGCCCAGCCAGTATATGCTCTTAACCAATGAGCTGTCTCTCAGGCCCTTTCTGTGGGTTATTTTTGGTGAATTTTGTGATAAGGTACCAAGCACAGGGTCATTATTTTTGTACACAGATGTCCGATTATTTCAGCATCACTTATTAGATGTTCGCAACCACCGCCAACATTATCTGCATTCTCCAGGTTCCTGGTCTTTCGAGGACCTTCTGACCCTGCTTTGTAATCGAGTCACCTGCTGGATGAACCCCTGCAACCTAGCAGCTGGGGCTTCTTACGGTTCTTTGCTGGCAGAGGATTTGTTTTTGGGTCTTTACGTCTCTCTCTTCCTGAAATCTCCGTAGCAAACCATGAAAGGGCAGGGGTGGCCTTGTGGTCTGGCAGCATCCCTTCGAAAATAAACAAGCGAAGAAACTGAAAGGCAACCCGTTGCCTCTGGGGACCACTCGGAGAAAGAGTTCAGGGCCGGTGCATCCGCTGCGCGTGGCTGGGCAGCCCAGGCCCGAGGCAGGTCGGATACACTAAGCCAAACAGGATCCCCTTCAGTTATCACCTCTGGCCAGAGAGACACTGGCCGGCACCTTTGCAGACAAGCATGCACTCGTAGGAAGATCCAGAAGAATTCTGTGGCAGAGCACCCTCAATATTTGCCTAGCTTACCATGTCCTCATTTTCTGTGTCGTCATACAAAACTCTGGTGGGGGGGTGAGAACAAATGTCAGTCCAGTCTTACAGACCGGGAAATAGAAGTGCAGGTGGGTGAAGAACTAGATAACTGTGGGTTTGGACTTGTTTATTTCCTTCCGGTTTTATCGAAAATGTGTATCCAGGGCTGGAGAGATGGCTCAGCAGTTAAGAACACTTGTCTCTCGCACAGGGGACCTGGGTTCTGTTCCCAGCACCCACAAAGCGGCTAACAAGAGCCTGTAACTCCAGTCCCAGGACATCTCAGGCCTCTTCTGCCTCTGTAGGCACCAGGCATGCACACAGCACACATACACAGGAGCGGACAAAACACTCAGACACATAAAATAAAAATCTTTTGAAACAGGGTTTTATGTATCTGAGGCTGACCTCCAACTTGCTATGTAGCTGAAGATGACTTTGAACTCCTGATTAAGCTGTTGTCGTCTCTCCTGTGCTGGGATTTCAGGTTTACGCCGCCAGGTGGATCTATCTGCCCCTACCCCACTCTTCTTTGTTTTTGATAGGTTCTGGTCTTAAACTGTTTTTTTTTTTTTTTCTTTCTTTCTTTTTGTTTATTTTTTTCAAGACAGGGTTTCTCTGAGTAGCCCTGGCTGTCCTGGATCTCACTCTGTAGACCAGGCTGGCCTCAGACTCAGAGATCTGCCTGCCTTGGCCTCCTGAGTGCTGGGATTAAGGCGTGCACCACCACCACAACCCAGCATGCACTGTTTTCTAACATATGTGTATGAGTGTTTCATCTGCATGTATATCTGTATACCATGTGTGAGCCTGGTGCCTGAGGAGAGCATTAAATCCTCTGGAAGCAAATAGATGGTTGTGAGCCACCACGTAGGTGCTGGGAATTGAACTCAGGTCTTGTAAGAGCAACAAATGCTCTAAACCAACAAGCTGTCTCTCCAGCCCTGGTCTTTTTTTTTGGTTTTTTTTTTTTTTTTTTTTTTTTTTTTGTTTTGTTTTGTTTTGTTTTTCGAGACAGGGTTTCTCTGTGTAGCTTTGCGCCTTTCCTGGAACTCGCTTTGGAGACCAGGCTGGCCTCAAACTCACAGAGATCCGCCTGGCTCTGCCTCCCGAGTGCTGGGATTAAAGGTGTGCGCCACCACCGCCCGGCTAAAACTTAATTCTTACATTGAACCAGAAGAATAAGACTATTCCTAAATAACACTCCTGGGGGCAGGGGCGTCCCACACACCTGAGTCCCACTGGCCTTTTAGATTCATGCCTATCTTTCTCTCTCTTTAACTTTTTTAAAAAGGTTTATTTATTTATTTATTTATTTATTTATTATGTATACAGTGTTCTGCCTGCACATATCCCTGCAGGCCAGAAGAGGGCGCCAGATCTCATTACAGATGGTTGTGAGCCACCATGTGGGTGCTGGGAATTGAACTCAGGATCTTTGGAAGAGCAGCCAGTGCTCTTAACCTCTGAGCCATCTCGCCAGCCCTCTTTAACTCTTTCATGACCAAATTGATTAGAAAATTTCTTTGAAGTAGCACGATACTGAGATGTCGCCAGTAAAATCTAACTGCACCAGGTCATACACGATTGGATTTTCTTTCTTTCTTTTTTTTTTTTTTAAAGATTTATTTATTTATTACATATACAGTGCTCTATCTGCATGTACACCTGCAGACCAGAAGAGGGCACCAGATCTCATTACAGGTAGTTGTGAGCCACCATGTGGGTGCTGGGAATTGAACTCAGGACCTTTGGAAGAACAAGCAGTGCTCTTAACCGCTGAGCCATCCCTCCAGCCCATGATTGGATTTTCAATGCACATAGTTAATAGGAGTTCATGAACCCCTGACCACAATAAGTTAGAGTAGAAAGGATTTCAAGTCCTGGCCCATGAAGGGGCCAGGGCAGGCATATCCTAAAAGAATTTACTGGCTGAGGTTGTAGGTTAGTCACTGTGGGTACTAATTTCCCTGTGACTCGGAGCCAGGCTTCAAACAGGTTATAAAGACATCAGCAAGACATTGAAATGACATTAAAAAAAAAAAAAGTCCTCTAAACACACTAGGATCTTCACGTGGCTGCAAACCTCAGCCCAAAGGCTCACAGGAAGCAGGAAGTCCTTGTTTTTGTTTTTCTTGAGACAAGATCTCCTATAGGCCAGGCTGGACTCCAAATTTTCGTGTGGCCGAGGATGACCATGAATTCTTGATCCTCCTGCCTCAGCTTTTCCTCACTGCTGGGATTATAGGCATAGCCCACTACTCTCAACTCGTATATTATTATTCTTTCAACTACACAGTGTTTCTACAGGAAAATGTGGTTTTGCCGAAGGGTTAGCAGACTTCTGTAAGGGGGTATTTTTAGCGTTGGAAGTCAGAATCTCAGCTGCAATGGCTGAGCCCCACAACTCACAACAACAGGAAAGGGCAGTATGTAAGCGAATGAGTATGGCTGTGGTCTAATAAAACTTTATTTACAAAAAAGGAGGGGGCTGGATTGGCTAGCTCATATCTGTGGCAGACCAGCTGCCACTTTTATGACCCAGGGTACTCTTTGAGTAGGGAGAAGTGAAAAATACAGATAGAAAGAGATACCTAGACCACAAGAGGAAAGACAGAAACACAGGATAGTCTCGAGAGGGCCTAGTTCCAAACCCACCCAGAACTTTATTCAAAGATGCTTTTTGTAACAATGTTAAGGGGCGATGCAAAAAGACCTCCCCCTGCTAGATACAACCAAATGTAGACCCTTCCAAACACCTGGTACTCAGGCCCATGGTCCAATCATCCTCTTTATATAGACCTGCTGGATAAAGCCACTAGGAAACCTTAAATGGGCTCCTACACAGATGACAGGCTAGGTTCCACTGTCTCCTCACTGAGCCCCTATAGGGGCCCATTCAGCTATGTCCCTGGCCTCAGTTTCCCTTGCTGTATAGTGGAGCAGCTGATTCTCTACCCTAAACTGTCATTCAAGGCTGCAAAGAAGTCAGATAAGCTCATCACTAAGGGAGTCCTAAGGGAGAACTGAGCAGGGTGAGGGCCTCTTGAGATCCCGTGATGCAAAGCAGATCGTTATTTCCTCCAAGGTCTGGAGAGAGAAAGGCTTGTCTTCAAGCCAAATCACACCCCCTGGGTACCAGTATTCCAGGGGGTGTCCCAGAGGGAGACAGCACCCAAGGCCTGGGACCACCGACTCACCTTGCTTCCTGGAGGCCCTTTTCAGCGAGCAAAATGAAGAACAGCGGGAGGCACCAGAAGATCGCGTGTCTGCAGTGGGCTGTTCTACGGAGGATCTCCGAGGGCTTGCTTTCCTGAGCCCAGTGCTTAGGGCTGCGATGTGTTGTTACGTGACGCCAAGTCCTCTGTTCGTACTCTTTCCTCAGCCCCTGAACCTCTTCTTGCTTCCCGGAAGCTCCGCTTATCCCACAGGGGCTGGCTCAGGCTGGGGCACACGGGTTGGGCAAGTCCACTGTCAGCCATCCTCCAAGTTGTCCTCTGACCTCCATACCGGCTACGACACATGAACTCCCCCGCCCCCAAACAAATAAGAGTTTTGTTTTAAACTAGCAGCAGGCACTATTATCCTCCCCATTTTACTAATGGGAACACTTAAGAGACTTGCCTGAGGGAGATCACACAGCACCGGAGCGCTGAAGAGTCTAGAAGAGGCTGTGTATATGGTCCAAACTAGGACCATACGATTCTGTTTATTTTCTTGTCTCCAGCTGTGAAACTTGCAAGTCCCTGTCACACGGGAACCCTAAAAGGGGGATGATTTACAGCAGGGGCAGACATCCCCTCCACTGTCTTGGCTTGCAGACTTAGCAAAGAGGACTCGAAGTTGGAAGACTTGGTCAAGCCTGGAGTCATCCAACAGACACACTGAGCCCAGGGATGGAGGCCGAGTTCTCACCCGGGTCAAGACTCACCCAAACTGGCCTAACCCTTCCAGGGCATTTATTGGCTCATAGAACCAACAGGTTGGAGAGAGGCAACCGGGGCCCTTTCCCAAACGCCGCGCCCACGAAGCTCCACCTCACCGTCTCCCAACAACTTGATGTTGGCTTTAGTCACATTTAACAACCTGTGCACTGGGGCTCCAGAAGCCATCTTTTCACCAGGGCTGACTCTCATTGGGCCTCTGTAGGTCATGCATTCATCCCTCGACCAATAGCTGTAGTCTAGAGGAGGGATTATGTCAACTGGACAGCCCGGGCAAACCATTAGAAAGGCAGTGATGAAGGGCGCCCCCTGGTGGAGGCATGGAGAACTGCAACTGGGCAAAGGCGTTGTCTACTGTGGTGAGCCTTGGAAGTTAAACTTGGCTTGTAGGATCTACACCCTACCTTCAAATCTACACTGGTCTCCACGACACTGTTGGCTTACCATGGGCTTCAGCTTTTTTTTTTTTTTTCTTTGTTTGCCTTCTTCGGCCCACTGACTCCTCCATGCTACTATTTGGATGCAGTACTGGCTGTCTTCAGCTGACCTGGAAATAGCCCCTCTTAACAATGCTTGGCCGATTGTCCCAGTTCCCTTCTCCCCTGCCTCCACCTCTGGCGCAACTTTTCTCAGTCCATGCTGTTCACTGGCAACACCGTCCCTAGTCAAGCAGAAGCCTTGGCTCAGAAACCACCAGCCATACTCCTTCCAGTCCACAGTGTCTCAGCTCCCTCCCTGGGGTTCCTCCATTCTCCCAGAAGCTTCCTCACCCCTGCCTTCAGAACACACATACACACATCCCCCTTGACCCAGGCTGGGCATCTTTCTTAGGACTCTTGCTCGCTTTTCTGCCGAGTGTGAGTCATAACTGCCTAGGGCCCTGCCCACAGATGGTGCCCAACGCATGACTTATCCTCGATGAGGAGAGACATCAGAGAAAGCAGCTCCATGAAGTCAGGAGACGGCCAGAGCCATGGAGAAAGTGAGACAGAACAGAGATGGGACTGGAGGGTAGAGACATGGGGAGGAGAGAGAGCAAGATTCTCAGAGAGTGAAGGGAGCATGGGAGAGATGTGGATCCAGGCAGAGCCAGCAGACCAGGAGCAGGGCTGTGCCAGTGAATTCAGCTTTTTCTTCCCCGTTAAGTAAACAAGTTCCCTGTGATCTGTGTTTTGCACAGAACTTTCCCTAGCGGGAGTTGATTTAGCTGAGCGACCAGATCTGGAAAAACCCGGGTACATGATGAAGAGGACCTGGAGCTCAGAACGACAGGCAGCCAGCTACAAGGAGAAAACATTCAGCCTCTCGGACCTCCTGGACAAACTTCCTACGCTCACCACCTGGGACCAGAGCCAAGTTGCAGCGGGAAGAAGTTGAGATTGCGCAGGCAGGAAAACGTCCACGAGGGACTGCTGAGCAGCAGCCAGATGGTTCTGGTTTGGGCCTGACCACTAGTGACTAGATGCCCAGTTACAGTCAAGACGAGGCTACAATCCAATTGTGTCCACCCCATAATCCAATTGAGTCCCTCCGATAGGCTGGAGCCCCCTACAGTGGAGAAAGCGGCAATAATCTCCATGATTATTGGAACACAGATCTGGAGGGAGTGGGGAGGGATTTCCTTTCCTTTTCTTTTTTTGAGCCGGGCATGGTGGTACATACCTATGTACAGACCTATAACCCTCACATTTCAGAGGCTGAGACAGGAGGATCACGACTTCTAAGCCAATTTAGGCTACGTAGCAAGACCCTGCTTTAAAACAAAAACAAGAAATTCAGGTGTGGGGCACCCCCCTTGTGATAAAAACAGGGAGAGCAGTGGAAGGCTAGTCCTGGTTGGAGAGTGAACCTTTGTCTTAAAAAACCTAAAAACAAAATGAACCCACAAACAAAAACGCAAAAACCAAAGAGAGGGACCCTCCCCCCCCCAAAAAAAAACCCAGCATATCTGTGATGCTGGAGATTCAGTTTTTTTGTTTTTGCTTTTTGAGAGTCTTTAGCTCAGGCTGACTCAAACACAATGTATAGCTGAGGATGACCATCAATTTCTGATCTTCCTGCCTCTGGAATTACAGGGATGCGCCATTCCTGTGTATGTGGTACTGAGAATCAAACCTAGGCCTTCAAGCACATTAGGCAAGCGCTCTACCAATCAAGCTATATTTCCGGCCCTTGAATTTTATTTTCATCACATTTATTGTGTGCACATGCGCAGACGTGCACGTGTCATGGTGGATGTGTGAGTCAGAGGGCAGTTTGTGGTAGTCAGTTCCTTCCTTCCACCATGTGGGGGTCCGGGAATCAAACTCAGCCCACTAGGCTTGGTGATATGGGTCTTTACCCTATAAGTCAGAGGTTCTCAATGTGTGGGGTCATGACCCCTTTGGGGGGGGGGGCGGTCGAATGACCCACTTCACAGGGTTCGTCTAAGACCATCGGAAAAAAACACAAGACATTTACGTCATGACTCACAACAGTAGCAAAATGACAGTTATGAAGGAGCAATGAAAATAATTTTGTTTGGAAGACAGGGTTTTTCTATGTATCCCTGTCTGTCTGTCTGTCTTGGAATTCACTAGACCAGACTGGCTTCGAACTCACAGAGATCCATCTGCCTCTGCCTCCTGGGTGCCGCCATCACCTCCCAGCTAACGATGAAGATCATTTTACGGTTGGGGGAGGGGGTCACGCCAGCATGAGGAACTGTATTAAAGGGCCGAAGCATTAGGAAGGTGAGACCCACTGGGCTAAGCCATTTTACCGGCCCTCCTGCTCCCACCCACCTTTTAAATATTGACTGATTTAGATATTTTAGATTTCTGTGTATGAGTGTTTTGTCTGCAAATATGTACATGCATCGCATGCATGCCTGGGACCTGAAGAAGCTGGGAGAGTGTGGTGGAGCCCCAGGAACTGGAGTCATGGATGGCTGTGAGCTGCTAGGTGGATGTAAGAACAGAACCATGGCCCTGTACAAGGCCCACAAGTGCCACTAACTCCTGAGCTAGCTCTCCAGCCCCCTTTAAAGGTAGAGTCCAAGCTGGCTCAACCTTTGAGCCTTCCTCCTCGTCCTCTTTAGTACTTACTTGCCTGCCAGAATGGCTACCATGACAGAATCTGTTCTTTCTCCTTGGGTGTCATGGGTCCTAGGCTCCTCTGGAACTTGCTCTGTGACTAGGAAAACCTTGAGCTTCCAAACCCTCCTGCCCACCTTCCCAGTGCTGGGAATATAGACATGTACCCCCAACGCTGTTTTCCGTGCTGCTGAGGACTGGACCCAGGAGACAGGCTCTTGCTATGGAGCCCTGGCTAGCTTGTTATTTGCGAAGGAGTCCAGGTCTTGAGCTCTCAGCAATCCTCCTGCCTCAGCCTGGCAAGTGCTGGGATTATAGGTCTGCACCACGCCGGGCTCCCAGGGATAGCTTTTAGGGTGGAGCTCTACCTGGCTGCATAAATGGAACCAGGTACAACCTTGCTGGTCACTCTGGTAGACAAGGTGATTGACAACGTCCACCCACCAAAAGGAGTGTCTAGTGGCTGGCCGGGCCCCACCTGGTGTTTAATAATAGCAACCATCCTAACTCTGGCCAGCAGCAGAATCTCCTACAAGGAACTTTCCAGGCTTGTGCAGAAGAAGCCGGAACAGCCGGGGAGGGCATGCTCTTTATCCACCTGATTTTATTCTGTATTACAATGGGTTAAGCCACCGAACTCATGATCTGAATTTTTGTTTTTATTTTCTGAAATGAAACCATTGTACATTGTACAAACAATACCTACCGATGGAATAAATAAGTGAAAAATTATACTGCTGTACAACACACCAAAAAAAAATTGTAAGAGGAAAAAAAAAAAAGGTAACAGTGGAAAAAAAAAAAAAAAAAAAAAGGTCTTTATATCTCTAACCAGGTCCTCGGCAATAGTTAACATTCCAAACCATGACACCGTCTGACGATGGGCAGTCACCACCCTCTAAGGATCGGTCAATAGCCTTCCGGGTTGTGGGTGTTAAGTGCCAGCACTTTGTGGAATGTGTAGCCGCCATTTCCCCACCTTTAAGTTTTGGGGGAAGTTTGCCATGGGAGAGCCCTTTAGGCCTGATGTCCACGGAAGGCATTTGCTTAGGATCCCCAGCCCCTGGCTCGGCCAGATGAAAGGTCTTAGATTCTGTGGTGGGGATGAGGGCGAGGGGTTCAGGGATGGGGACCAGCGGCTCCGGGGGACCGCGGCGGGGAAGGAAGCACATTGGATTTTGCAGTCTGACCACTCCTCCGCGTGGAAGGCTTTCCTGGCCAGCGTGGAGTGCAGGGCCGCTGGCTCTTTGCCTGGCGTGGCCGTTGGGGGGCATTCGGACGGTCCCCATCAACGGCCCATTCCTACCTTCAGGCACTTCAGAGAAAAACTAATGACAGCCTCGGTACCGTGGACCTCACGTTCGTCTTCATCCTCAACTGCAACGTCAACTCCTCTTGACTGTCCAGAGAGGCTGCAGTGGACAGAAGAGGTGCAGGGTGGCCCTGGCCGTCCTGCTGGCTCCGTGGATGCATGTGTTGGGTTCTCCTTCAGCTGTTTATGCTGTAACCTCTCGTCTCCCAGAAAAAGAAATAAATATCCAAATTCATCTTTCACCAAAATGGAGTTTTGCTGCAAAGAAAAATGTCGCCCTAACTCTAGAATCTGGAGGTAAAGCCGCCTTGACCTTGAGATATGCTGGAGGTCGTGTACCTGGTTGCTTTTCAGCAAAGACGCAGAACACAGCTCTTCATAGAACTGACCGCCTGAGGGGCAAAATTGCTAAGTACAAGAATTTTTTTTTTTAAGACAGAAACATTTTAGCATCGCTAACTTCAACATTTAGATTCTCAAAGTTTTTTTTTTTTCCTTCCCTTATTTCAGGAGATATTTTTTTTTTGCATGAGGTATTTAAAATTCAGGAACATTTTGATTCTTCGTGAAGTATAGGAAATAGACAGCTCCCTTGAGAACAGAAAAAGAAATAAGAGCTCTCCCCTCAGGAACTCTTAGAAAATGGAGCCTGGCAGACACTTCTCCTGGTGGTCGGGAGAAAGATCCACACGTCAAAAGGTTGGTACCTGAATATGCACCAATTAGCAAAGAAAACAAAACAAAAACAAAAACAGAACAAAAAACACCCCGCGCCCCCCAAACACACAACTCGTAGGGAGTCAGAGCTCCAGTGCAGTAAGTAAGAAAGCATAGGGAAGCTTTAAGGTCTGAGGATTTTTCCGTGGAGGAAATTAAGAGCAAACCAGGACTCAGAACTCAACGGCCATGGCCGCCGCCGCCGCCGCCGCCGCCGCCGGGCAGTTCGTCCAAGGGGGGTCTCCACTGAGTGAGAGAAAGCTGTCTCGGTGCAATCGAGGGCAGGGGCAGGGGGAGCCGCCGTGGCCCCTTTCTGGGGGTGTGTGCAAATCTCCCCAGTTCCTCGGCGCCTTGCTTCTGGCCTTTGAGGCCCAATCGTTAAGGTCCGCTCCCCAGTGGAGGCCGATAGATAGCATGAGCTGGGAACGAGACTCCATCCACCTGTCGCCTCTGAGAGAGTCAGAACACCACACGCCAGGTGCATCTTGCCTGGGATTTGGGGTGTCGGGGGCGGGGGGTGCGGGGTGAGGACACAAAGGGCAGCAGGTTTCCGTGGATTTGAAATCCAAGCAATGTCCCGTGGGAGAGTTCAGCACCAGCTAGTCCTGCTGCTCCCATCCTTCCCAGCCCTGTACCATCCTAAGGAGACAAGCTCGCAGTCATTTTGTCCTCGGAGGGCCTGGAGAAGGCAGTGCCAGTGGTAGATAGAGGGGGGCAGACAGGGTGGAAGTGCCAGAAGAATCTAAAGGCTTTGCATGTCAATCCGGGCTACTGTGGCTTGCAAACCCCTAGTCTCCACGGCTCCAGGAGGTGAGGGCGTGTCCTGAACCAAGGAGGCCAGCCCTTGGGAAATGGGGCTGACACTTAGAGCCCCAGGAGCCCTGGAAGTTGGGGCTGACTCCACATAGGGTACAGGGTGTGCCCAAACACTGCCCACCTGAACCAGGAGCCACTGAAAGGTGCCTGATCTCCCGCCCCTCTATCCTGCCTGCTCTGAAGCAGTCTCGGGGCAGGGAGGGGGAGAGAGACAGTCAGAAAGGGGGCGGGCAACAGCCAACCAAAAGGAACGGGCACTTTTTGCCAGGAGAAATGCAAAAACCAGGAAGCATGCCAGAGGTAACCTCTAGGGTACAAGGCACAAAAAAAGAAAGCAGAATGAATTGGTGGAAGAGTGAAAAAGCCCCTATGGAAAGCAAATTCCTGATTGGTACCACCCTCAAATAGCTTATATCATTAAATAGAGAAGTGGGGGCGGGGGCGGGGAGGGGCGGCGGGGGGGGGGGGGGGGATACAGCAGCAACACAAATGTAATCTTGGCTTCCGAGACAGTGTGCAGACACTCCTGAGCTGTCCACCTGTCTCCCCAAGGACAGTCGCCCGAAGGTTTCGCTTCACAGCAGAGTTCGTCAGTGTCTGAGAAGTTCCGCCGTTCTAGGTTTTTCTTGGATTTGCACTTAGTAAACTTGAAACGTTAGTTCTGTCCGCCGCCCAAGAGGAATCGCTTGGGCAACGTTCTAGGATTAAGCCTGCGGAGGTACCTGCCATGAAACATGGACCCAAGGGTTCCACTGGGCGTCTACATCTCTTCAGAGTTCTGTTGAGAGCATTCCAGCTTCATCTTTTTAGAGGGCGGCACTCCTTCCAAATCCTTGGGGGGGGGGGGGGGGAAGAAAGGCGGCTGAGGTCAGTCTAAGCAGGGAGGGCAGTTAGGACGCAGGAGGGAACTCAGAGAACTACGCAGTTCTGACTGAACCCATGAGCACAATGGGGTTGGAGCGGAGGTTCCAGACACATGGCGAACTTCAAACCCAAACGCCTTGGAGAGCGCGTGAAGGCCACCTCCTCAGTTACCGCTGTCCCTCTGACCCATCACACACGCTGTTCCCTCTGGACTTTCAGCCCCTGGCCTCCATACAGCCTAGACCGAGTTTCCCTTGTGATTACTCTCCCTGTCTGTAATTAATTGTGGAGGTGAGTCCCCGAGCATAAGGTTCAGTTCGGCAACCCTACCTCTACTTCTAAGACGGTTTCCCGAAAAACCCAGAGCTGCTCTGCTGGGTGGACTGTTTGTTGCTCCAGGCACCTGGCTTGGGGCAAATGCTCAGCATTTTTTGAACGGCCACATGGAGCTTACTCTGGGGAAAGTGGTCTCTTCTCGTCACTGAATTCCCAAGAAGTCTTATGACCACCCAAAAGGTCATTCATTCACCAACAGTCCCCTCTGGTGTCTCTCAGACCTCAATCATCCCCTGAGACCAAACTCCAGACAGTATCTACGCTAACTGCGCCTTTGAGGTGTCTTCCGGTTACCGCAGGCATGGGATAAAGCCTGTGCCTGGACAGCTCCCTACAGCCCCCTTTCCATCTGGCTCCCCACCCCTCCACTTCATCAGCGGGATCTACCTCCTGTACCCATTAGTGTCCATGTCTCTGAGCTGCCACCACTTGTTTCTCCGTGGCCTCCTTACAGGGTCATCCCATATCACCTGAGCCTGCTCCTTAGACTGTAAACCACTGGTGGGAACAAAGGCTCCCAACATTTGCCCACTGACTTTAAAACACAAGCTCAACCTCTTTCCAGGGCTGGGGAGGCTAGGTGACCGGTCCCAGCGGCCCCTTCCTCTCCCCTGGCCATTCTCGTCCTGGACCACCAGGCTCTAGCTACCCAGTGTTCTTTATTTTCGAGACAGGGTTTCTCTGTGCAGTTTTGGTGCCTGTCCTGGAACCCGCTCTGTAGACCAGGCTGGCCTCGAACTCAGAGATCCACCTGGCTCTGCTTCCCAAGTGCTGGGATTAAAGGCCCCCGCCCTGCCCCTACCCAGTGTTCTTTGCTCTTCTGTTCCTCGACTTGGTCCTGTCTCAAAGCCTGTCCTCTTCCTGGGCTCACGGGTCGCAAACCTCAGGCACAGGATACTCCTCAATCTAAAGAGGGCCCAAGTCACCCGACTCATGATCTTCACATCTACGTATGCCATCTCTCAAGACAGAGACTTAGTGTCCTATGTCTGTCTATCAAACTTCTCTGCCTGAGCTGCCCTGGTCCCTGGAATAGGGCTTGATTGGTAGCATGTGCTGTGTTATCTGTGTTAACTGTGAGGAAGAGGTGCCAGCTTCTAAAGAGAAGGCTGAGTGAGCTTTCTCTGAGGACTCTGGACAGGACTTGGCATCACGGAGGCCAGCTCGCTTCCTCACTGGTCTTTGGAATTTAATTTTTTTTTTTTAAAGATTTATTTATTTATTATTTATACAGCATGTGTGCCTACAGGCCAGAAGAGGGCACCAGATCTCATTACAGATGGTTGTGAGCCACCATATGGTTGCTGGGAATTGAACTCAGGACCTCTGGAAGAGCAGTCAGTGCTCTTAACCTCTGAGCCATCTCTCCAGTCCCCGGAATTTAATGTTTTATTACATTCATTCTTTTTTTGTTTTCTGTGTAGCCCTGGCTGGCCTCGAACTCAGAGATCCTCCTGCCTCTGTCTCCCAAGGGGCACGCCACCGCCCTTTGGCAACATTCCTTCTTTATACATATTGTGTGTATGCGCATGGACACGTGTGCGTGTAACACAACGTATGTGCAGAGGTCAGAGGGCAGCTTGAGGGGGTCATTTTTCTCTTTCCACTGTGTGGTCCTAGAGTTCTAACTGAGGCCATCAGGCCTGGCTCACGTGCCTTGATCAGTGGCCTCATCTTGCTGCCCCTCCGCCCCCTTCTTCGAGACAGGGTATCACTCTGCAGCCCTAGTTCGCTGGGAACTCGATATCTAGACGAGACTGGCCTTAAACTCACAGCCATCAGCCTGCTTCTGCCTTCCGAGTGCTGGGACTAGAGGCGTGTGTCGCCATCACATCTGGCTTCCCCTGTTTGCTTTTTTTTTAAATTTTTATTTTCCGGAGCTGAGGACCGAACCCAGGACCCTGTGCTTGCTAGGCAAGCGCTCTACCACTGAGCTAAATCCCCACCCACCCATCCCACCCCCATTTGCTTTTTAAAGGGAGACACAGATGTAAGAGGAGGAAGCGGGCCAAGGCGCTCCCAGGGCTGCTGGTTCCCGACTGAAGGAGCAGATCTCTGTCATCTAGTAGGGGTGGATTAGTTTGGGCTGTTCCACATCAAGACAGAGCAGAGGCAAGTCTCGGGCCCTCAGGGGGAACAAGGAGGGAAGAACACGGGAGAAAAACATCTGAGACTCAGGCCAGCAGAAAGAGGTCCTCCCGACCCCAGAGGGAGTACAATATGAATTTTTTTTTTTTTCCTTTCCCTTTTTTATGCTGGGACATGCGCAAGGGCTCTGTCACTGAGTTACACCCAGCTCATGCTCCTCTTGAACCTAACGTCTTTTAAAAAATTTTTATTTTTAAAAGTTTATGTACTTATTTTATGTGTATGAATGTATGTATGTAAGTGCACCATGTACCTCTGTCAGGTCCCCCAGAACTGGAGTTAGAAGATGGCTGTGAGCTCCTCTGTGGGTGCTGGGACTTGAACCTGGGTCCTCTGCAAGCAATAAGTGCTCTCAACCACTGAGCCATCTCTCCAGCCCCACACATCAACACACCACCATGGCCCTGGCAGATGACATCTGTGTGTCTACACTGAGCTCTGGCTGCGTATCTTAGCCACATTTTCTCATCTGCTCTCCATTGACAGCTTGACAGACTGAGTCTCAGCAAGGCAGACACCCAGGTGCTAAGTGATACAGCTGTGGCTAGCACCTGAGGCCTCACACAGGATCAGCAGCCCCAGCTCCCTCCCTCCAACATCCTGTTATACTTGAGGCAACCTTCTCTCCAGATCTAAAGCCCTTCTTACACCCTCAGTGGCACCTCTTCATCATGGTTAGCACAGTACCTCCTAAAAATCTGGTCCTATTCCGGGTAGCAGGGACACAGGGCAGGCCAGACAGAGATGAATGCACTCTCATTAAGTCTCCCAGGCTGGCTTTGAACTTGTGTCTCTTGCCTCAGTGTCCCAAGCAGCTGGGATTACCGGCTTGCACCTCCATACCCAGAGAACTAGAGCTGGATTTGGATTTGAACTTGAACCTGGGCTAGGCTCCATCACCTCCGCCGCCTGCCCCTAGGCCTCGTGTTGACACTGAACAATCCAAGAAGGATATTGGTACTCAGTTACAGAACGTGGGGTCACTGGGATGACATGCTACTTTCACGGGCCCACATCATACCATCACCAAGCTGAGACTAGGATGACGGTGTGCATCCTCTACCCTAGAGGCTTCTTGAAGTAGGACCACATGTCCCGCCCATCACGGTGGCCCCAGGTGACAGAGGCTAACACTTCCAGCTGCTGTTGAATGGACAAACAGTGTTCTAGATGAAGCAGCATGCTTTTCAACGGACCACGGAGGACCCTGGCCCCGCCCTCACGGTGGCCCCTAGCCCCGCCCCACCGAGGCCCCGCTGCAGGGTACCTGAGAGACTGCCGAAGCATCTGCTGCTAACCCCGACTCTGCAGATGGCTGCCGTTCCGCTTTTTCTGAGCTGTTCATTGAGTTTTCCATCGAAGACTGTGAGTTCTGCTCGTCAGAGGCATCTGAGCAAAGAGCAAGACAACAGAAGCTGTTTTCAGACACACGAGAAGCAGCACCAGATGGGCCAAGTCCTAAAAATACCCGGATCTGGGTAGTTTTGTGGCTGGGGGCTTCCAGAGCTAGATGGGCTAGAGCTTGGGAAGTTTCTCACTTATCTGCCAGCAAGGTGGTTATAAACAGCCAGTTCACGGGTGGAGACTGTGGGTCTCAAACCCTCCTTCCAAACTGACCTACTCTGCTTGGAGGAAGAGGGCTATTTTGTAGGCAATGCTACCAGTGTCTGGCACCCTCTGCTGGGCACCAGGCACCATAGCAATCATGGCTGTCTCCCGGCTCCACCAGGGAAGCCATGGCCAAAGAGATGTCAGCAGGCTTTTGTAGAGAGCTAGCATACTCCTAACATCATAGGGCGCTGACTCCTGGCACACAGTTCTCTTTCTTTCTTATAAATAAGTCTTTCCAAGAGTTATTTTTCTTCTATGTGGACGGGTTTTGTGCCTGCAAGCATGTCTGTGCACCATAGGTGTGCCCACTGCCCCCGGAGGCCCGGGAAGAACGTCTGATCCCCTGGAACTGGAGTTACAGATGGTTCTGAGCCACCAAGGGGGTGCTGGGAACCAGACCGGGGTCTTCTGCAAGAGCAGCCACTGCTCTTAACCACTGAGCTAGCTCTCCAGCCTCTAATCTTAGAAAAAGAAGACACAAAAACCCCACATTTGCTTACTTAGTGTTTACGCTTGCACGCCACAGTGAGCATGTGGAGGTCAGAGGGCAACCTGATGGGGTCAGTTCTCCCCTACCAGATGAGTTCTGCTGACTGAACTCAGGTTGGCAGGCTTGGTGACAAGCCCCTTTACCTGCTGAGCCATCTTGCTGGCCCCTGGACCAGCCTCAGACTCTATTCGTAGTTAAGAATAACCTTGACTTCTGGTGCTATGGACTCCACCTCCTGGGTGCTGGGATCCACAAGTGTGCACTGCCATAACTGGTGTATTTGGGGCTAAGGATCAAACCCAGTGCTTCAAGAGTGCTTGGCCAAGTGAGTACCCTACCAACCGAACTAAATCCCCAAGCTTCTCTTAATCATAAGTAAGGGTGTTTCTCTGGTGATCAGAGCAGTGATTAACCACTGAGAAAACAAAACCAAAAGTTAAAATCAAGCTGGGCGGTGGTGGCACACGCCTTTAAATCCCAGCATTCGGGAGGCAGAGCCAGGTGGATCTCTGTAAGTTCGAGGCCAGCCTGGTCTACAGAGTGAGATCCAGGACAGGCACCAAAAACTACACAGAGAAACAAAGTTAAAATCAACTGTGCCAGGCAGTGGTGGCACATACCTCTAGATTCTGGGACACAAGGAAGGAGGCACCGCAAAATCCCACCTGAGCTGCTCACACATGGCCCCAGTGACAAGTCACCCTGACTTTAAATTTTATTTCTAATCACTGAGGGGGGTATGTGCATCTCATTGAGGGAGTCCACAGAGGCTACAGGTGGTGGACTCCTGGGAACTAGAGCTACAGGAAGTTGTAAGCTGCCCAACCTGGGTGCTGGGAATCTAACTCAGGTCACCCTTAGGTGCTGAGCCATCTCTCCAGCCCTCACCCTGCTTTTAAGCCTCCTCCTTTTCCTCCTTCCTCTTTCTAAATTTTTTTTTTTTGAGACAGGGTTTCTCTGTGTAGCCCTGGCTGTCCTGAAACTCACTCTGTAGTCCAGGCTGGCCTTGAACTCACAGAGATCCGCCTGCCTCTGCCTCCCGAGTGCTGGGATTAAAGGCGTGCGCCACCACCATCTAGCCGCACTCTGATTTTAAAAAGCCTACTACAGTAATGTTGAAGAATGCCTCAGCAACCACGGCTTACTTTCTGAGGCAGAGGAATAATAAAAGAGCAAAATCCAAGCATGAACTGAAAAAACATATAAGTAATGTGGGCACATGGCCAGCAGCTGCCTAGAGCCCGAGGCAGGTGGGGGTGCAGACAGCTAGAGTGCACAGCCCCAAGGCCCTGCCTGCTACTATCCAGACCAGCAGCCCGCCTTTTCATGGCTGGTCAGAGTTCCCATTCAGGGCTCTAGGGCCCACCGACAACCCAGAAGCAAAGGGACTCAGTTCAGAGACAGATTTAAATTCAAACACTGCCTTTGCCCCCGGTGAATCATGGGACTCTGTCCAAGACCCCTGCCTCCCCTATAAAAACAAGGTTGACAATGGCCACCCTGTTGTCCAGTGGCTGCACGGATTATCTGCGACGGCATGGACAGATCCCAAACTGGCCAGTCCTGGAGGCACAAGGCTGTAAACCTAGCACGTGGAAGGCCGAGGCAGGGCGATCAAGAATTCAAGGCCAATCTAGGCTACACAGTGACAACCTGTCTCAAAAACAACACCCGCCCCTCCTGCGAATTAACCCAGGGGGGTAACTGGTGGACTCTCTGGGACACAGACTCAAACTCTCTGTAAACCTGAAAGTTCTTTCACATTTTAGTATTGTCTATTTACCTGTTTATTATATATGCTGGCCTAGAACTCACTGGATCACTCAGGCTGGCTTCAACTGTGGCAATCTCTTCCCTTGGTCTCCTGAATGCCGTGACTATTATAGCCTGAATGCCTGGCTTAGATTCACCTTGAAAACTCCTCATGTTAATGGCAGTTCCTCAAAAACTTAAACAGATGACCCAGAAATTTTTATTTTCAAAAGAACTGAAAAGCAGAGACTCAAAGAGTCTTGACTATGAAGGCCACGGTGGCACTGTTCACAATGGTGAATACAACGGAGGGGACAGCCACATTGACAAACAAAATGTGGTCTTCCTTACAGCGGACTATTACCCAGACATAAAAAAGGAACAAAGGAAGGCGCGCGCGGGGGGGGGGGGGGGGGGGGGGGGGGGGGGACGACGACACACGGCTCGGGGGTAAAAGTACTAGCCTAAAAACAAGCCTAAAACCCAGATTTGTTCCCCAGAACTCATGTCAAAATCAGGACGCAGTGGCACCGCATCTGTAATACCAGCACTCCTATGGCTACAGAGAGATGGGAGGCGGAGACAGGGGGTTGGCTCAGGGGGTCCAGGGCCAGCCCAGCTAGCCTGGATTAAACAGCACAGCCACAGAAACAAGAGACCCTGCCTTGACAGGGTGGAAGGCGCTGTTCTTTATGTAAAATGTCCACGCACGCACGCACGCACGCACGCACGCACGCACGCACGCGCACACACACACACACACACACACACACACACACACGCATGGGATTGGTCATTGTAAGGGAATGGTGAAGGAAGGCATGGGAGGGATTATGCAGTATGTGCAGTTTCTTTGTGGACTGAGGACAGTGTTCTGGAACGAGACAGAGATGACAGACTATTCTAGACACTGGTGAACTGTTTCTCACTTAGAAATGGCTCAGTTCCATCTTTTTTGTGGAGGGATGGGGTCCTGGGTGTTGAGCCTAGGCTGTCTCATAGACTAAGTGTGATGTCTATACCTGAGCTATACCAGCACCAAAGTGGTTCATTTCTTATGTCTTTTCTTTTTCTTTTTGGAGACAGGTCTTGCAACAAAGCTATGAAGCACAGGCTAGCCCAAACCTGTGATCTTCCTGCTGCAGCCTCTCAAGTCCTGGGATAACATGTGGGTACCACCAGGTCTGGGGCACGAATTCAAGTTACTAAGTAGGAGAAGCTGGGGGCTGGGGAGAGGGCTCAGTGGTTAAAAGCGCCTGCTGCTCTTGCAGAGGACCTGGCTTTGGTTCCCAGCATCCACGTGGTGGCTGACAATCATTGGTAATGTCAGTTCTAGGGGATCGAACACCCTCTTCTGATCTTTGAGGGTATCGGGCACACGCATGGTACAAATACATACCTACAGGCAAAACACTTACACACATAAAATAACATTTTTTTTTCTTTTTTAAAAGGGAAAAGTTAGAGGGCCAGGCATGGTGGGACACTTTAATCCTAGCACCCAGGAGGTAGAGGCAGGAGGGTCTGTGTGAGTTCTAGGCTAGCCTAAGCTACGTAGTGAGACCCACATAATGGGGTGGGGAGAAAGAAGAAAACAAAGACAAGTTGAGCATGGCAGTGCATATTTGTAATCTCAGCACATGTCAGGAGTTCAAGACCAGTCTTGGCTGCTACATGATACTCTGCTTGGAGAGAAGAAAGAAGAAAAAAAAAGGAAGAAAAAAACCCTCCACATTAATTTTGCATTCTATTTCATAATCTATTTGTTTGCTTTAACAAAACACATTTGTAACTGACCTACAAAGTCTGCCTTATCGGTGGCTTTGCCTCTGTGGCCGGTTTGTTTTCTGCATGCATCGGGCTCCGCAGATGCAGGGGGAGGAGGGTTTAACACTCCCCAGGCAGTCAGGCAGTCACAGGAGATCTGGAGATCCCCAGTGCCTGTTTGCTAGCAGAGGCATGCCTGGGCTCGAGGCTTCCTTAAGAGCCAGGCCTGAGGGCTCCGAAGGGAGCCAATGGTGCGGCTTGCAGCACGCCAGGACTCAGGACAGCAGCCTGTTCTCTGAGCGTCCTGGTGCCTCTGGAACTCACCCAGGGGAAATTATTTTCCCGGGGCCTAAATTTAGTCCAGGGAGCTTGGACATTATGTCATTCCCTGAGCTTACCCAGCAGTAAACAAGTTCAAAGCAAGGTCAACAGCTAGTGGCCAATCCACCCTGTCCCAGTTTACCCACCTGTGGGGAGGTCACATGGGTCCTGGGCTTATGCCCTGCTCAAGGGGAGCTGGGGCAGGTGGGTACAAGCCCAGTGGCCTGGGGTGACTGGAAGAGGATCTGGTATGATTCCCACCTGGGCCTATAGAACATCTGGTGCAGTTGGGGTGTGCGGGTATAAGAGACAGCAGTCACAGAAGTGTTACCCCAAGTGTAACTCTTACAGCTGAGCTCAACTGGCCCATTAGGGGAAAGGAGACCCAGATGAGGGGGGGTGAGGGGCTCTCCACAGCTCCTTCCTCCACCCCAGAACGGTGCTGAGCACTTTGCTGATATATCCCCACATCCTTCATTCCTTGCTACACCCTGATAGGGAAATCACTTTTATTGGTCTCATTTTAGAAACCAGAAAACAGGTAGGTGCATGGGAGTCTAGGTTGCCCGTCCAAGGCCACTTTGTAGTAAACAGCAGTTGGGCTGTGGCCATGGCTCGTCCCAGCCCCTCCACCTTCTGCCTCAAGTGTTATCTAATCAGCAAGATGCTGGGAAGCCCAGTGGTTGGCCCTGACTACAAGGGCCCTCAAGGGGAAATGAGAGGTCATGCTCACAGAGGTAAATGGCAAAGGGCTTTAGCAAAGCCACTAGGGTAATAAGGAAACTCTGTGTGTGTGTGTGTGTGTGTGTGTGTGTGTGTGTGTGTGTGTGTCTGCCACAACTAGGGGACAGGGAACTACTGGCAGACAGCAGGGTGTTATGCAGCATCCTGAACATACAGGACAGTACCACAGCAAAGAATTCCTTAGTCTCCAAAGCCAACAGTGCCGAAGCTAAGCACCCTTGCTCTGGCAGAAAGCCTTATTACCCATTACCTCTTTGGAGGAAACTCCAGCAAGACTGCCACATTCGTGTGTGTGTGTGTGTGTGTGTGTGTGTGTGTGTGTGTGTGTGTGTCTGTATATATTTGTGTCATATCTGTGTCTCTGTGTGTGTATGCATCTGTATATGTGTGTCTGTGTATATTTCTGTGTGTGTCTGTGTGTGTGTGTTGGTAGGGGTGGACCCAGGGCCTCACGCATACCAGGTATCACTCTGCTTCTGCCTCATGAGGTGGAGGAATGCAACCACAGGAAATCTGGTGTAGAAGAGACTCAACTTCCTCTACACCCTAATATCTAAATTACTCCCGTGTTCTGGCTAGTTTTATGTCAACTTGACACAAGCTAGAGTCATTTGGGAAAAAGTACCTTAATTGAGAAAATGCCCCATCAGAGTGGCCTGTGGACAAGCTGTAGGGCATTTTCTTGATTGATGGGAGGCCCAGCTCACTGTGGGCAGTGCCACCTCTTGGCTGGTGGTCCTGGGTGCTGTAAGAAGGCAGGCTGAGCAAGCCAGCCAGCAGCACCCCTTCCTGGCCTCTGGTTCAGTTCCTGCCTCCAGGTTCCTGTCCCGAATTCCTCTGATGATAGACTGTGATATGGAACTGTAAGCTGAAATAAACCCTGTCCTTCCTAAGTTGCTTTGGTTATGGTATTTTATCATAGCAATAGAAACCCAACCAAGACCCTCTGTGTCCTGACCTACACACCCACTTCCACCCTACCCAAGGGCCAACCTCCCGCATGAACACTCCCCCACATGCTCAAAAAAGGGCGGCCACACTGAATCTGAGACCCTTGGGCCTCGCTGGACTTCTCTACCTGCCCTCAGACCACCCTGCCGGGCCCTCTTGCTCTTTGGGAGTCCTCTATCTGAAGTCTGAACCGCACACTCCCCAGCTCAGGCCCTCTAAACTCCAGTCTCCAGCTCCCCTCAGCTCTGCCTGGGGTCAGTCAGTCACATCAACATCCCACAGCTCCCTCGTGTTGCATCATTTTGGGACTTGGTCTCTCTGACTGGAATAGCTGCCCTCCTGGAACATCAGCTCATCCTTGAAGCCTGGGTCAGATGGCACCACCACCAAGAAGCCCTCTAGGGCCTCCAGACTCCCTTTCTTTACTATGACTATGACCTCAAAAGTCCCCTGGCCTAGGGGCCAGACAGCTCCGTGGATGAGTCAAGTAGAAATAAATGTGAAAATTAAATAAACAAATCTTTTTTCAAAGACATAGGCACTTCTCCACAGTGTGTGGCCAAGGATGACTTTAAACTTCTTTCTGGTCCTCATACCTCCATCTTCCAAGTGCTAGGATTACAGGATTACACCACACTCAGCTTACACAGTACTAGGAGTAGAACCCAGGGCTTCCTGCATGCTAGGCAAGCGCTCTACCAACTGAGCTATATC